>NC_041393.1:723197414-723208692 GCF_002162155.2 Triticum dicoccoides | reverse complement strand
AATCCCCTCCTCTTCGATGGCTGCGCAGGCCGGGGTTGCTGAGCTTAACAAGGATGGTTCTACTCCTGCCTCGGGAAAGCGGGGCTCCGGGGGAGCGGGCAGGCCGCCCAAGAAGACGGCAGGAAGGAAGCCGGGTCCCAAGACCGTGGCCCAGCCCGCTTCAAGCATGGCGGCGTCTCTACGTGGTGAGCTGGGGGCGGAGTTGGCGGCGGGGGAGGTGGGCTTCAAGGCCAATCGCTCCAAGACCACGCCAGTGGCGACACGGGAACCGAGCACCAGGGCGAAGGCCAAGCTGGGCGATCTGTCCTCTTTGGAGAGCGCGAAACTGCGTGTGGCGGACAAGAACTTGGACGTGTCAGAGCTGGGTACCGCTGGGGAAGCAATGTGATGCCGACCATATGAAGAGCACTATGGAGAAGATCGCTTCATGTATACCAAGGCTGCGGCAAGCGAATTGAATTGTATCCTGTCTCCTTTTGGGTCTAGTTTGTGAGCTAGAGTGGGTAGGGTCCCTTCTAAGTATGGTGTATTCGATGAGACGTGCGTGGCTGGTGTAGCCTCTTGAGACTGTTATGTTATGTGTGGTCTGTGTTGTGCATACCTTGGATGCTGCCTGTGTGGCTTTATTAATTTAAAGCCGGACGCGTCTAGCGTCTACGTTCCAAAAAACAACACTTGCAGTTGCATCCTGGTGGTGGACATGCAAGTGGCCGACAACCCATTATCGCCCTCAATTGCAATCACTTTGAGTCTCTTGCAGTTGCAGTCGGGTTACAACACTTGCAATTGCATATGTAGTGTTAGACATGCAACTGGCAGGAAAAAAACCCTTCCTACCACCTAGCACTAAGGTGGGAAGGCGGTTTCGACCCTTGTCCCTTGTTGCTGACTATTGCGGCGGCATCGATCATGGGCTCACCTAGAACACGAGTTAATGCATTTTGTGATAAGAATAAGGGTTGAGAGTGAGCGGGTTGGGGGTTGGGGTTGGTTTGTTCAATTACGGTTGTGCGACCGGAATACTTTCCCTATTTTATAAAATGTCGCAAATTGCATGGCTGAGCGGTTCACACTTTTTTTAATCAAGTCATATTTGGTTAGGATAAAAAGATGAATGCATTGGTTTGTTGCTTCGAGTGTTAATATGGACAAGGTGGCCTATCAGTTGTATGTCCAACAACGGACATCATATATTTATATGATGGTAATGCATGACATTCAATTGTATGTCATGACATGGCAATGGCTAAAGAGACTTCAGATCTGCCTTCTAGGCTGTGGTGGATCGACACGAACATGGGGAGGGGATTAGAGCAGAGAGCGGAGTGATTGGCGAGGGACTCCTCCTTGGTTGTCTGGGGAAGTATGGTGTCAAGGAGAGGGCACCATGGTGAAGGTGAGGTGGGGGTCTTCCGGGTTTAAAGGTGAAGGCTCCAACGAGAAATGTCCCGCTACGGCAGGAAACCGAACGGGAAGGAGAGGGTCCGCAGAAAAAGGGAAGCATGTGTTGGAGGGTGGTTTATTTTTTGCTTTGGGAACGCGTGTGGAAGATAACATGGTGGATAGTCCAGACAACCATATTTCTTCTCTCATATGGGCAGAAATTTATGGGAGCCAGACGATTGAATTTTGGCCTACTGGGTGTCCGTTTGATGTCCAAAGACATCCAGAAGTATAAGAAAAAAATGAGTTTCAATTATTTTAATTATTTGTTTGATTCATTTATATGCATTATATCTCGTATACTAACGAACGGGTGTTCTACTAGTCCAATTAGTTAGTAGGTGTATTATAAAAAAATTGGTCACCGTGCGCACATCATCAGGACTCGGAGTCTGTATTTGATTGCTTGATGTATGTATGTCCGTGCGTGGATTGTTGGTCACATGCGAGAAGAGGAGATACATGGCACGTGCAAGGTGCAACACGCAGTCCACCCCAAGTTCTGATGCAACACGCCTGGACACCAATGCTAATAATCGGTTCGAGCAGCCCCCGCATGTCAGCCACAAACCCTAGATAAATCGAACGTATGTCTCGCCGTGCCCCCCGCCGCCGCCTAAATCGCATCGCTCAGGCTGCTACCAGCAACGTGCCGCCGTCACGATGGGCCGACCTTCCGCTAGACCTTCTTGGCGACGTCTCCCGACGCCTGCACGATGCCGCCGATTTCACGCGCTTCCACGCTGTCTGCACGGCATGGCGCGACGCACTGCCGACCCGCTGTACCGCCGTCCTGCCTTCGTTCCATGGCTCCTATGCACGGTCACGGCCTGCGATGGCCCCATCATGCACTCCTCTATCAACTCCGGCCGCAGCTGCGGTGACATCCTTCTCACGAATCCGCCCGGCTCATCGAACTGGTTGGCCAGCATGGATGGCACGGCGGCCTGGCTCTTGAACACAGATACAGGAGCAGGACTCATGGACCTCTTCACTGGAGCCTTGACCCCGCTACCAGCGTACGATGTCAACACCCGGAAAAGGCCGGGGAATCCTCGCGGCAACATCTCCAGCGACGGCACCATCTTCCTCTACGATTTTAAGTGCGAGTCGGCCTATAGGTTCGCCTTTATGGCGACCTTCTTGCGTCCTGGCGATATGGCATGGACGCATTATTTGCCAGGCCGTCGCTTTTATTTCAGCGGCAAGGCGGCGTATCACGACGGTAAGATCTGGTGGTGTCTGGGGGCGTGACTTATTGGTGCATCCTCACGCCGGACAATTATGGCGTCACTCGCAGGATGGAGCTGCCGAGGATGCAGTATAGCGAAGGCAAGTGCCGCGTAAATATCCACTTCTTCGAGTCTCAGGGGCAGCTGCTGTTGGTGTCTGTCATGGTGAATTACCACCACCACGACCCAACACAAATGCTGTCTCTCGTAGTGCATGGTTTGGAAGAAGACGAGATGCGTTGGGTGGTGAGGGACGGCGCGAGCTTGGGCGACCAAGCGCTCTTCCTTGGCTCCCGCGCTAGCTTCACTATGGATGCCGTGGAGTTGGGTGTGGATGGCGGGTGTGCCTATTTCATCTTCCGACATGATGTGTTTAGGTACAACTTTTTTGACGGTGATGTCAAGCTCATAGATAACCTTCCTCCAGCCTGGCCTGCCAACACTGTTCGGGGCATGTACTGGCTCCTGCCTCAGCCTATAATTTCTTCGATTCAGGAAATTAGAGAAAGACTCGGGCTCCAGTAAGAACCCTGGCAGGATAACTGTGTATACGAAAGATATATTTCCTGAATTTCTACAGAGTATTATTTTAAATTGAGAAAAGTGCGTTTTTGGTCCCTCAAGTTCCCAGAAAGTCTAGACTTGGTCCCTCAAGATTTTTGGGTCTACTTTTGGCCCCTCAAGTTCCAAAACCGGATAAGTTTGGTCTTAAACCAGATTTTGAGGGCGTTGACCGGGTCAAAACCGCCCAATGAACAGTAAATGCGAATTTTTTTCAAACAAACTTCAAAAAAATCTGAAATTTTTTGGGGTTCAATATGCTTACATGCGCAAGGTGCGCCCAAATTTTCGTGCTCTTTCGACACTCGAGGAGCTCGTGAAAAAAAAACAAAAATATATGCCTGATGAATAGTAAATTAAAAAAAAAAACAAAATCAAAAAATTCTGAATTTTTTTGGGGTCCAATATGCTTACATGCGGAAGGCGCGATCAAAATTTTGTAGTCTTTCCGCATGTAAGCATATTAGACCCCAAAACATTTCAGTAATTTTAGGTTTTGTTTTGATTAATTTTTTCAATTTACTATTCATCATGCAGATATTTTTTTTGCTACGAGCTCCTCGAGTGTCGAAAGAGCATGAAAATTCGGGCACACCTTGCACATGTAAGCATATTGAACCCCAAAAAATTTCAGTTTTTTTGAAGTTTTTCTGGAAAAAAAATCGCATTTACTGTTCATCGGGTGGTTTTGACCCGGTCAACGCCCTCAAAATCTGGTTTAGGACCAAACTTATCCGGTTTTGAAACTTGAGGGACCAAAAGTAGACCAAAAAATCTTGAGGGACCAAGTCTAGACTTTCTGGGAACTTGAGGGACCAAAAACACACTTTTCTCTCTTAAATTTATATTTTAACATTAGATTCTCTCTTGGCCTTATACTTCCGATTTATTCTTTGATTTACCGTGCACAATATTTTCACTGCAATCCTAGTGTGGTAACTATCTTGGCTACTAGTATATATGTGCATTGACAACTGTAGTTAATACTCCCTCCGTCCCAAAATAAGTGACTCAACTTTGTACTAGCTTAATACAAAGTTAGTACAAAGTTGAGTCACTTATTTTGGGATGGAGGGAGTATTACGTAAGAACTGTGTGAATTCTCTTACGCGTTGAACAAATCACACATCCTGGTCATGTTAACCCAATAAGATCGAGCATGCTCCTAGAAAGAATTGTCATCTAAGTTATAATTTCGAAAAAGGTCTTAATTAAATGTGCGAATTCTGAATTTAAGATCACAAGGGGAGGCTGGTATGATGGGAATGGTGGAAGTTTGGACCATGAATCAGAAGCGAAGCAATGGTCCAATTTATGTGGCTTTTAAGTACCGTCCAAACTCAAAAGTTTTTTCTGTGGCGTCTTGCGAAGCATTCAATCCCTACTTTGGACATTTTGAATCATGGAAATATGTATACTCTCCGTATTGCCTGATGTGTGGTATGTGCGACTCATGGAAGCATGCACTTGTTGAATGCTCTTTGGCCTGCACTTGCAAATGATGACATGGTGGAACATATGATTATGACTACAATTCCAGATGCAAAACTCTAGGGTTGCTATTATGCATGACTCGTTGCAGCAAGATATTTTTGCAGAGTTGGTAGTGACCCTTTGGGCAGTGCAGTATGCGCGAAGAAAGGCAATATACCAGCTGGAATTTCAGGCTCCCAGGTCTAGACATCTTTTCGTGAAGCGTTACTTGGTCGAGATGAATGCCACCTCATGTCCACAGCGTGCAGGGGTCCAGCGAGCTCGGGGGACGGTCAATATCCATGAGCTGCCGGACAGACCACCAGAAGGTTACATGAAAGTCAATGTTGATGGGGCAGTAGGAAGACATGGTAATAGAGGTGTTGCGGCTGCTATATGCCGGGACCATCTCGGTAATTACATGGGTTCATCGTCTACACTTATTTGGGTATTAACGACGTGCCAACCTTGGAGGCCTTGGCATGCCGCGAGGCTTTGGCTCTGGCAAAAGATTTGGACATTTCTCAGGTCCTTGTATCTTTTGATTGTGCTATGGCGATTAATGATATTGAGTCTACTTACACGGCCGTCCGATTTGGCTCGTGATCCACAAAGTGGTGCATTCCACACGAGGGCATACCAAATTTTAAGTTTCAATTTCTGAACCTTATGTTTTTGTCATTTGCTCGTACCAAAGGTTAACGATTTTTTTAAAAACACGTCAAAACATATTCAAAATCGATCTTGTCTGAAAGACGTCGTCGCAAGAAACACAAATATACGATCAAAATATAAATTAGACTTTTGGTTCAAAAGATATAATATATTCAAATTTGAATGTCAAAAGAAATAGGATATGATGTGGGGTGGGTGGACCTGCCAAGATCTATGAAAAGTTGTATGCATGAGCCCCATCTATAAGGTAATTGAAAGCTAAAGCACATGCAAATACCAAAATGGTACTCGATCACGAGGCAATTGGGCCGCGCCAAATCTGAGTGCGCTAGATGTCCTCTCCCTTGTCCCTTGGCCTATGATGGGCTTTGATTCTAGGGAGGCCTGCCCCCGTGCTCTTGCATTGAGAGGGGGGCCGCGTGTGGTGGGGTTCTCTCGGACGATCAATGATTGATATATTTGTGTGTGTCATTGATTAGTCATTGCCCGTGCAACTACATGTCCTTCCGAAACCCATGTACTCTCTCCGTCCAAGTGTATAGGGCGTTTAAGAAGGTGCAGCGCGACCTAGGTACGTATGGATTGGACTAGAGAAAATTAATTAGCGTGTGTTTATATTTGAATTCATTGCACTGTTTGGGGCAATGCACTTGGGCAGCCAACCACAGAGCCCAGCCATTTGCATGCGCATACGATAATTATGTCTTGTGGGTTGCATGCACGGCCGTTTGCAATGACTAGCCTACGTATGTGCCTTGCTATGTGGACTGGACTCATAAACTTAATTACTCCACACCGGACTAGCTAAATGTAGTGACTTATATTATTGGAATTCCTGGATTTGGTTAGATGCCTAATGCACCTGGACGGAGGGAGTACATGACATGCATGGGAGGTGGTCATTCAGGTCAAGTGATGTGCGGCCATAACATGAACCTATCACACGCGTATGGCCGAATGTGTTGGCTACACTGTCCGACTTTGTACAGTAACCTGAGTACCGCGGTCAGTTCACCGCCGTTGGATAAAGATCAGATTTTTTTTTTCACGCACCTGATGCATAGTCGGTCCCGATTTTTCGGTCGTTGATTGTTTTTTGAGATAGTCGGTCCGATTCCTAACACCTTTTCTAGAGGTTGTTGGAGGACCTATTCTATGCCTAGGGTTGCCGTCATTGATGTTTGTTATTGTTGTTTGATGCAACTGCTCCGTTGGTCTTTTTATTATTCCTTTTTGTAATAATTAGGTTGTGTGCATCCTTGATATCTTGAGTTGTTCTTGAGTCATGTTAGTGCAAAAGCCAGGTATAATTGATATCCTTTCGATCTTAAATATATAATTACTTTATAGAATAATCAGAATTCATAAACACTTTTAGAGGGGTGCACCCCAAAAATTAATGGTACAAGCTAAACATAGAAACTAAGGATGAAATATAAATTCAAAATGAATACTTTGCAGAGACCCTTTTCCTGATCTCTTGGACCGGAGAAATAGTAGGCTTGGGCTTGAAGCAGTACATGTTTTGTGCCTCATTAGCGGCAGGCCATTCTTTATGTTCTATGCGCTCCAACAGCTTGACATTGCCGTCGATAAAGCTGTACCTTAACACGTTTGCGTTTTGCCTGAACACGAGGTAGGCGCACGCACCATCCATGCCCAACTCCAAGGCATCCACTGCAAAGCTAGCACGGGGGCTGAGGAAGTGCACATGGTCGCTCAAGCTCCGGCCGTCCCTACACACTGCATCTTATCTTCTTCCCACGCGTGCACCACCAGATACACAATGCAACATGGGTCAATCTCAGTGAGGCGGATCATGACTGACGCCCAATGTAGCGTGGAAACACATGAAATCCACGGCATCGTGCACTTGCGGAGAGTCCGTATCCGTATTTGATTGCTTGCTGTAGGTATGTTCTTCCTTCCCTGATTATACTCCCCCGGGACGGAGGGAGTATATAGCATAATAAAGGCTGATTAGAATATATCCTGGTTGAATACGTACTCCACATGCAACACGGCATGCAATACGGACCCCGAGTTCTGATGCTATAGGAAAAAAAGAGTTCCGATGCTATACGGCCGGCACCAATACTAATAATCGGTTCCAGCAACCGCCCCATGCATACAAGCATCGAGCAGGAAACCCTAGATCAATCAATCGAAGGTATGTCTCCGCCGACGCCGACGCCGCCTCAATCGCATCGCTCGGGCCGCTACCAGAAGCATGGCGCCGTGGGCCGACCTCCCGCCTGACCTGCTGCGTAACGTCTCCAGTCACCTGCACAACGCCGCCGACTTCACGCGCTTCCACGCCGTCTGCACGGCATGGCGCGACGCGCTGCCGACACCGCCGTGCAGCCTTCCGGCGTTCCTGCCGTTTCTTCTCACGCTCACGGCCTGCGACGGCCGCCTCATCCTGCATACTGCCGTCAATTTCTCCCACGAGAGGACGCCACGTTCGAGGTACTGCTACGAGGGCATCCGTCTCGTGCGGCCGCCGGGAGAATCAGCCCTGAGGAAATGGCTGACCAGCACAGATGGCACAGCCGCCTGGCTCTTGACCACGGATACAGGAGCGGGACTCCACGACCCTTTTACCGCAGCCTTCAATCCGCAGCCGGCATACCAAAATGAGCGGTGGCCGATGGAGAATCCTCGTGGCAACATCTGCTGCGACGGTACCGTCTTTCTCTACAATATTTTTTCTGGCGGGTCGACCGGCAAGCTCCTTTTCAGGGCGGCCGTCCTACGTCCAGGCGACACAATGTGGACGCTGATGAAAACAAAGCTTGATCATTTGCCACATATCAGCAAGGATAATGGAATCACAGTGGTGTATCACAGCGGCAAGATCTTGGTGTGCCTAGGTTCGTACTGGTGCATCCTCACATTGGAAGATGACGGTGCTAGCCGTAGGCTCGAGCCCATGCCATGGATCGACAAAGGCAACCGGTACTGGACGAAGACATGCTACGCCTTAAGAGTTCCAGGGTCAGCTGTTGTGGGTCACAGTCCTAGTCCACGTTAGCCACACGAGAGAAACACCAATGTTGTCTCTGGTGGTGCATGCGTGGGATGAAGACAAGATGCAGTGGTTGACGAGGGATGGCGGGAGCTTGGGCGACGGCGTGCTCTTCCTCGGCTCCCGTGCTAGCTTCGCTATGGATGCCGCGCAACTAGGCCTGGACGGTGGGTGCGCCTACTTCGTCTTCAATAGCAACGACGTGTTCAGGTACAACTTTATCAACAATGAGGGCAAGGCCACTCTCTTTGAGCACCTTCCTTCGGCATGGCCTGCAGACAATACACGGGACGTGTACTGGCTCCGGCCTCAACCAACCATTGCTCCAACTCAGGAGATCAGGAAAAGGCTCGGGCTCGAAAAATGGCATCCACGGGATTGCTTTGTATGTGGAAGATACATTGTTCTAGTTGGTACATTCATCCTTTTAAGTTGAACTACATATCTGCTAAGATTTAACAAAGTCTCAATCAAGTGCATGGCCATCGGATGTAGATACATCTAGATTCAGGCCCTGGCCTAGGTGTTATAATTGTGATGCATTTTTGGCATATGCCAGACCTGTAACAGGCCCTTCTTCAGTGTTTTTGTTAGTGTGTAGATGAGACGGGGATGGCCAAAGAAAGGGTCAAACCGGTCTGTTTTTTATCTGTTCTTTTTATTATTATTATTAAAAAACAGTATAACGCAGCTAGTTAGAAGCCTCCACAGCGATTCAACCTTCTCAACCGTCCGATTGCATCAATGAACACTCCAAATTTACATACCCGGCCACACAGCTCGCGTCTCGAAGAGTCGATCGCCACACTAGCTGTTTGAGGCAGCCGCCTCCTCCCCCTCTTTGTTCTACAGGCAGATAGTTGGTTCTAGCCAGGACAGAACATATGCTCTGGCAAGCACAGAGGCATATGACTGCAAGAGGTGTCTCACTCTGGCCTTCCAGGATGCCCGGAACAGTGATTCTATCTACTATGACGTGTGCAGTCTTGGTTTGCTGAGAGGAATATCATATTTCATTATGGAGATTTGCAAACAGCCTTTAGGATGGATGGTCCCTAGGTCCCGGCCCAATGCAAAGCATTCGACAAGGCAGCTAGTGAATTGCCCGCTGATGTGACATATCTTTCAGGAATTTGTGTTGGGCTTGGGGGGGGGGGGGCAATAGCCCCCTCAGATATATACGGTTATCAGTCGGAATAATATTGATTCTTCAAGGCTTCGAACGGTGAGTTAAGAATGAAACGCGGAATCGATTATGATCTGTACTTTCACATGCGGAAGGTAGCAATTTTTCTTGTATTACTAGTAAGCGTGCATGTGCAACACATGTCTCCACCAACACACGAACTTCGCATGATGCGAACAGGTGCATCAGATGTGGACGACACGAGCTCCATCGTCGCCTCCACTGCCCATGGTCGATAGGAAGGGAAAAGACGATGCACATGCCGCTGCCACTCGTGAGGTAACGTCGTGGCCGACATAGGAGGAAGGATGGATGGGCGGTGGGTGTGGATACGTGTGAAATATCTCGTTAGAGGAGAAAGATCGGACACGGTATGGTCAAGAGCTTATTCTCTCGGTTGCAAGTTGGAATCTGAGGCCGCATGCCGGCTCCTATGGTCGGTGGGTGAGGCATGGTGGAGAGGCCAGGGGAACCACTCAACTGTCTACTCCTGTAGTCGACGTAAGGTGGAAGAGGAAGAGGAAGAGGAAGGGTGAGGTGGAGGAGAAGAAGGAGGATGCGAGGCAGCAAGGAATGAAGATCGGAATCCTTCGAGGAAACTCGGGATATGTGAGGAGGGGAATAAAATTTATATTTTCTATGCAAACGTCAATCACGTATTATATAATATATTTTTATGGTTTGTTATTTGTCAATTATACATTTATTTATTTCATGATGATACTATATATTGTTATTAGGTGATACTGTATTTCACTTGTTTCATACGTATCAAAATACAGTATTTAATTAGCTCTTAGGTTAGCACATATATTTATTAGAAAATAAATTCCCCGCAAAAAAAAGAAAATAAATCCATTATTTAACTTTTCTCTAGGAAAATCACTTCATACCTATCAAAATACAGTATTTGTTTTTTAAAGAAGTTAAAGGGGATTTTTTTATTTTTCTTGAATTTTTTCCACAAGTAGAATGAAAGGTCGAGTTTATTCAAAACATTTTCTGAATTTTTGATCGATTATTTAAGAGAAAAGTATCTTTTTGCTTCCTCAAGTTCACCAAAAGTTTATATTTAGTCCCTCAAGATTTTTTTCTGGTGATGTTTCATCCCTCAAGTACCAAAACCGGTTAAATTTCGTCCAATACCAGATCGGAGTAGGGAACCGGCTACATGGAGGCAATTTTCTTTTTCTTTACTTGCCAGATAGCATGAGCAATTTAGCCAAACACACTCGCTGATGCGCAGCTCGAGCCCGTGCTCCCGTCGTCGCCTGGTCAGCCGTGTAGGGAGCTTGTCAGCGAGCAAAAAAGGGAAGTTCCACGACGGAGACGAGATGCAATGGTGTAGGGGCAAATGGATTTGAGGTCCTAGGATGAGGACCTCGTCCACGGGGGAGAGACAGAGATGTTCGGAGCTCAGATCTGGGGATGGTGATTCCTAATGCAGCAGAGAGGAAGATAGGGCATCGACGCTGGAGCTTGTCGGGTGTAGCTCACCGGATCCTGCTGCACCGGAGACCACAAGAAAGGAGCAATGGAAGGGCAGTGGCGCATGAGCCCAATCCTGTTATGCGAGGTGGGCGCGGTGCGAATGGAGGGGAACTACGTACGCCCTTACCCTCATCCCGTGGTTGAGCTTGCTGTCAGCGGGGATTGGGGGGCGTCGCATGGGGGATGCTG
>NC_041393.1:723189831-723197125 GCF_002162155.2 Triticum dicoccoides | reverse complement strand
GGCCGCAACATCCTGGGTATCGGGGCCGGTGGAGTAGGAATGGCACAACGGGGACGGATGCGTGGGGCGGCGCACCCAGTGGAGGAGGAACGTAGCGGCGGGTGGAGGAGGGTCGGCGCAGCCGGTGGTTGTCGGGCTGGTGGTAGGGCGGCCGGGGTGGTGGCGTTGGGGAGGAAGAAGTCTGTCGAGGGTGGGTGGGTCAATGTTTGACTAAATTGCCTGTCCTATGTGGCGAGTAAAGACAGAAACTGCTTCCACATGGCCGGGTTTCTCCTCAGAACTGGTTCTGGACGAAATATACCTGGTTTTTGAGAATTGAGGGATGAAATATAACCGAAAAACCCTTCAGGGACTAGATGTATACTTTATGTAAACTTGAGGGATCAAAAACATACATTTCTCTTTATTTAATTACATTTTTTTTCATATACGGTGATATACACACATCGACCAAAAGTTCCCCACCCTTACATGTTGTTCTACATGCAACTTATATTTTCACCACACATTGCCATGCATGTCGAACCATTGGTCCACATGCGAAGAAGAGGAGGTAGGCTTGATTCATGTCACTCCCTAGAACAAGCTGTTGCGTGCAGCTGATTGTTTTGCAATGTATGCTGCGTGATGTATGTCCTTCCTTCCCTTGTGTACTATGTACTAGTAAAGGTCATTTTGATCCTGGTTGAACCAGGGTTCAAGTCTTGTGCTCGCATTTATCCTGGATTTATTTTAGGATTTTCTGCGGTACATGTTTAACAGAAGATGTTTTCGTTGACTACGATGCGCCTATGATGACTTCGTAAAATCTTAAAATGATATGGCGGCTCAATCTCTCGGAGGTGCTCATAGGTGTAAGGTGTGCGTGTGTGCGTTCATAGAAGTGAGTGTATGTGCGTATATACGAGCGTTAGTGTCTTTACTGATGTTAAAAAAAATACTACCTACGACACGTGAAACAAGTGACAAATGTACTAACTACTCCCTCCTTTTTTTTAGTCCGCATATAAAATTTGGTCAAAATCAAACTTTGTAAAGTTTGACTAATTTTATAGAAAAAATATTAACATCTCCAATATTGATGTTATACATTATGAAAATTAATTTCATGATGCATCTAATATTATTGATTTCATAGTGTGGATGTTGATATCTTTTCCTATAAAGTTAGTCAATTTTTACCAAGTTTGACTTTGACCAAATCTTATATGCAAACTAAAAAAACAGAGGGAGTACTAATAATTGATTAATTGGTTTGTGTAAGCAAAATGACGCTACAATATTATGAATCTATAGATAATAACACCTTTGCTTCTGTTCACCGAATCAAGTTAGCGGAATTGTGTGTGGCGGTGCCGTTCGGCTGACCATTGTCCGTACAGTCACTCGTACTTAGAATTGTGCTCGGTTGATGGGCGGCAAGCGGCAGCTTTGCTAATCGCCGAGCGGCCACGGCGCGACGGCCAGCGGACGGCGACGAGTGCTCCATGAAGCGTAACCCTAAGTCGCCTAGGGCGTTGCGCGCAGAGTCGGCACGGAAACTCTGGACACACAAGCCCACGATGCGCTGAATCGATCACGTGACAAGTTATAATAGAGGCAGATTTGATCCTGGTTTGAATACCTACGTACGCCACTTTCAACAATCAATCCAATACGGACCCCGAGTTCTGAACATATTATTTTTGTTTGTCGAAAGGGAGGCGAACTCTGTTGCTGATGAGGGAGCTTCTGTAGGTCGTTCATGCTTATCGAACGATGTTTTGTGCTGGGACTCGGGCGCGGATCTATTGTCGAAAGGGAGGGGAACTCGGGCGCGGGCGGCTCCGGCGGGTCTGGCGGCAAGAAGAAGAAGGGGAAGTCCATCATTGCGGCATCCCAGGGCACTGGAAGAAAGAGTGCCGGACATAGCTCCGCGAGCAAGAGCAACAAGGGAAGCGGTGAGGAGCATGATCGGGGTCTTCTCATGGCCGTGGTCACCGGGCCGGCCACCACGCAGATCGCCGCGCGACAGGTTGTGTTCCTCAATGTAGAAAAAGTGATCCCTGTCCCATAGCCCGACGGGGTTTGGTTCTTTGACACCGGTGCGAGCAGCCATATGATTGGTGAGAGGGGCATGTTTGCAGCCTTGGACCAGGATGTGCACGACAAATTCAGGTTCGGAGACGGTTCCAAGGTAGCCATATGTGGGCGCGGATCCGTTGTCTTTCGGTGCAAGAGCGGCGATCAGTGCGTGCTGACAAAGGTCTATTTTATACCCAGTCTCAAGAGCAACATTATATCTGTTGGTCAGTTGGATGATGCTGGGTGTGTTATTAGCATCAGGGATGCACTTCTAGGGAAAAGCCTAGCAGCAGCGCGGGTTTTAGGCCTATCAGTAGCGCGGGACGATGCGCTACTGATAAGGCGCTACAGCTAACGTGTAGCAGTAGCGCCTGTCGTCCCACGCTACTGCTATACATGGATAGCTGTAGCGCGCTTCAGTGAAGAGCGCTATTGATATTATCTGCAGCGCTTTTTACAGGGAAGCGCTACTAGTAAGGCGACGCTACTGCTAACTTTTCCCCCCTCGCTACTACTAGTTTTATTAGTTTTTTTCCTGCATATTTGTTTTGTATTTGAATAGGCTTTATACAATAATCTTTAGCATATCATACACATACAATGTAATCATAGCATATACATACAACTAGTCTCATCAAATCATGTCATCATCATAATCATCATCCAACACAAAGTGGTCTCTCGTCATCATCTCGAAAATAGCGATACAAGTCTCAATTACTTGCAAATACATCGTCATCCATCTAAACAATGATATATGCGAGAAGAGCTATCACTTTGAGTGAGAGCCGAACTATGCAGTACATGAGTTCGTATCCCTCTCTCGCATTAGCGTGAACCTAAACTAACTACTGCTTGTCGCTCGGAAACCGGAAACCGGTACACCTGGGCCTGACACTCCGGCCACTCGTCGTATATATACTCCTGGCGTAGCACTTCTTCACCATCGATGGTCTATGCACCTGCATCGTCACATGAGTCGATGATATGCAACATATATAGTTGAGCAACAGAAAGAGACAGACTTGGCAAAAATAGAAACAACATATCATAATCATAAATAACAAAGTTTATCGTACCCAAAATGCCCTAACTAGAGTGATCTTCGCTAGTCGAGGAGGAGGACGGTTTAATTACATCACAAATAAAGTTTCGCCGTGCATAACTCAAAATTTTGTCATACAGAAAGTATGGACTAAACGGACACATTGTCATATATCGACAATCACTCCAACATGTCATGCCATCCATAGATGTCAGGGAGATAGTCCCCGAGCTTAGTGAAAGGCTTCATGTCGAGACGCTGAGAGGCTACCCATATTCGGACGTCTTCCCGCGACATTTGTCCTTCTTCGTAGAACATCCCTATTTTTCCGATGACCTCCTTCATGATGATTTGGGCAAGTTCGCGCTGGATGTGATAGAACTCAGCTCGAAGTCGATGATCCTCGATATCTCTTACGTTCTTTGCCCATTGCAGAATATGGGCATCGCCGGATGTAGGTGACAGGCGAAGGTTCTGGTGATCCCGTCTATACTCCAGCATGTGGTGTAGGACATAGAATCCATCATTAAGAGAATCACTCAGTTGCTGGATGCAGCAGAAGTCGGTCCTATGGCCGAAGGCGAGCCTGCCGCCCCTTCTCATCTTGTCCTTGACCTCTCCACCCCGTGCTTGGTAGTAAAACATAGCACTGTCGAGAACATCATTGATGTGGGTGTACTCCTTTTTGTGAATATTCTTCGACGAGTCCAAGTAAAGATTGTGGGAGTATCGGGGTTAGAGGATGATGAGGACGGCGTGCCCGCCACTGCGCAAAATAAGTACACCTCAAATTAATTAGCCTCCACCGTGCAAATAAATGATTGAAATCGAAGGAAGGATATCCGCGCGGATGACTTACAGGAGATGATAAGGCATGAGAATCACCTCCTTGTCCTTATTGGCGAACATGAAACTAACGATGTATTCCCTCGCATATTCATGGTGCTTTGCGGAGACTCCCAAGAAGCCCTCGTGCATGTAGTGTGGGTCAGCGACACAGATATGAGGTATCTGCTCAACCCTGATGATGTAGTTCATGTGCAATGCATAAAGGCGGACAAACCTAGAATCCAGCTTCTTCACGTGAAACATGTCGAATATGTAATCGAATCGAAGGAAGAACTTATCCGCGGGGAAGAAGTCGACGCACGACAATTGCCGTGGAACGTTAACCACATAGAGTGGGTATCCTGGATCTTTCGAGGCGATGAGGCCTTTCTCTATCCACGGCACATTGTCATGAAGTCTCCTTAGATCGCCAAATCTAGCCCCTAGCGCTCTTGCAGGTAGAATTGGTTGACCGGGGATATGCCCTTTATCCGCACCGAGGGTATCTATACGGTCTTGAAGCCGAGGCGGCTAGATCATAGAATCAGCTTTTTTGCCTTTCCTCGCTCTCTTCCTAGACTTCTTTACTACCGAAAGGTCGTCCATAATACGTTCAGCCTCCGGAGACGGCAATTCAGGTACCGACTCATGACGCTCAAACCCTGAGTAGGCGCCAGTATAGACATACTGTTGAGTGCCATCGTCATCCACATCCTCATCCATGGCGACGTCATCAGCGACTAATGGAGCCTCTTCCTTACCCCATCCGCTATCACCCAACCCGACACCCGACACTAATTGGGTAGGTGGGTTGTTGATGTTCATACCTTGCTGAAGCTGCGTGCTCGTGGGTGTGCTCCCGGCCGCCTCCAGACGAAGCAGACTCTTTGGCCACAATAGGACCCACCCATTGCAACAATCACCAAGCCGCCGCGGGGTCTCATTGTTATACCCCACTAGTATCAGAGGAGGCAAATTCTCGTGGCCCGGTTTGACACTGGCCACGGAAACCTTGAAGACGTTCGGGGGGATCGGCCTGCTGTGGAACAATGGTTCCTTCGGCTTCATTATGGTCGCCTTCCCCACGTCCACCTTCTGGTCGCCGATAGTGTACAATATGGTGCACGGGGTTTCGTCGGCCTGCAAAGAAAAGTCTACGACGTGAGACATCCGAAAGGCAACGAAAACAGGAGATTATACATTTATTGAAGGGGGCCGGTGTGACAGATACCGTGAGGGCATCGAGCTCAGCCAAAGACGAAGCACCGCCGAGCACGTCTGGTGCGGGAGCCGGTGCGGGAGCAGGTGCTGGTGCAACGCTAGTCGAGCTGCTCCCCAAGAAGTCAGTGATGTCTACTACGCAACCTTCTTCTTGTAGACGTTGTTGGTCCTCCAAGTGCAGGGGTTTGTAGGACAGTAGCAAATTTCCGTCAAGTGGATGACCTATGGTTTAGCAATCCGTGGGAGGCGTAGGATGAAGATGGTCTCTCTCAAGCAACCCTGCAGCCAAATAACAAAGAGTCTCTTGTGTCCCCAACACACCCAATACAATGGTAAATTGTATAGGTGCACTAGTTCGGCGAAGAGATGGTGATACAAGCGCAATATGGACGGTAGATATAAGTTTTTGTAATCTGAAAATATAAAAACAACAATGTAACTGATGATAAAAGTGAGCATAAACGGTATTGCAATGGTAGGAAACAAGGCATAGGGTTCATACTTTCACTAATGCAAGTTCTCTCAACAATAATAACATAATTGGATCATATAACTATCCCTCAACATGCAACAAAGAGTCACTCCAAAGCCACTAATAGTGGAGAACAAATGAAAAGATTATGGTACAGTACGAAACCACCTCAAAGTTATCCTTTCTGTTCTATCTATTCAAGAGTCCATAGTAAAATAAGTGCCCCAAAGTTTCTACCGGAGAGTCAAGAAGAAAACATGTGCCAACCCCTATGCATAGGTTCATGGGCGGAACCCGCAAGTTGATCACCAAAACATACATCAAGTGGATCACGTGAATATCCCATTGTCACCACAGATAAGCACGGCAAGACATACATCAAGTGTTCTCAAATCCTTAAAGACTCAATCCGATAAGATAACTTCAAAGGGAAAACTCAATTCATCACAAGAGAGTAGAGGGGGAGAAACATCATAATATCCAACTATAATAGCAAAGCTCGTGATACATCAAGATTGTGCCATAGAGAGAACACGAGAGAGAGAGAGAGAGAGAGAGAGAGAGAGAGAGAGATCAAACACATAGCTACTGGTACATACCCTGAGCCCTGAGGGTGAACTACTCCCTCCTCGTCATGGAGAGCGTTAGGATGATGAAGATGGCCACCGGTGAAGGATTCCCCCTCCGACAGGGTCTCGGAACGGGCTCCCGAGAGGTTTGTGGTGGCTACAGAGGCTTGCGGTGGCGGAACTACCGATCTATCTTGTTCTTCGGTGGTTTTAGGGTATATGTGAATATATAGGTGAAAGAAGTCGGTCGGGGGAGCCACGAGGGTGGAGGGCGCGCCCAGGGGGTGGGCGTGCCCCCTATCTCGTGGCCTCCTCGAAGCTTCCCTGGCTTACACTCCAAGTCCCCTGGATTGCTTCCGTTCCAAAAATAACGCTCCGGAAGGTTTCATTCCATTTGGACTCCATTTGATATTCCTTTCTTCGAAACACTGAAATAGGCAACAAAACATCAATATGGGTTGGGCCTCCGGTTAATAGTTTAGTCCCAAAAATAATATAAAAGTGTATAATAAAGCCCATAAACATTCAAAACAGATAATAAAATAGCATGAATGCTTCATAAATTATAGATACGTTGGAGATGTATCAGCATCCCCAAGCTTAATTCCTACTCGTCCTCGAGTAGGTAAATGATAAAAGAAAGAATTTATGAAGTGTGAATGCTAGCAGGTGCACAAGTTTGATCAATGATAATTTCAATCACCTTTTTCCAGCATGATTATATGTCATAACAGTAGTTCATCTCATAACACTTCTCAAGATCAAGTAACAAGCTATTCACATGTTAAAGCATATACCATAAACTTTCTTGAAAACTAGCAAACTTCATTCTTAGTCATCAAACAATTACAATTCATCTTATTTTCAGGAAGGGTCTATGTCAGAGCTTTGATTTAGCAAACTCCACATACTCAACAGTCATATAGTCTTCTACAATTGCTAACACCCACGCAATACTTATGGTTATGGAGTTTTGCTCGGACACTGAGAAAGATAGGGGCTTATAATTTCGCCTCGCAACGTAGTCACCTTTAGGTGATGTCAACAATAATAGTTCATGCTAACTTACATCCAATTGGATATATATCTATCTAT
>NC_041393.1:723169470-723189392 GCF_002162155.2 Triticum dicoccoides | reverse complement strand
TATATATATATATATATATATATATATATATATATATATATATATATATATATATATATATATATATGTATGTATCAGGATCTTTCCAACATGAGGTCCTTGCCAAAGGATAAAATGAAAAAGTGAAAGGTGAAGATCACCTTGACTCATGCATAAAGTAAAAGACATAAAGTAAAAGATAGGCCCTTCGCAGAGGGAAGCACATGTTGTCATGCGCTTTTATGGTTGGATGCACAAAATCTTAATGCAAAAGAACGTCACTTTATGTTGCCACTTGTATATGGACCTTTATTATGCAGTCCGTCGCTTTTATTGCTTCCATAACAAGATCGTATAAAGCTTATTTTTTTCACACTAATAGATCATACATATTTAGAGAGCAATTTTTATTGCATGCACCGATGACAACTTACTTGAAGGATCTTACTCAATTCATAGGTAGGTATGGTGGACTCTCATGGCAAAAACTGGGTTTAAGGATATTTGGAAGCACAAGTAGTATCTCTACTTGGTGCAAGGAATTTGGCTAGCATGAGGGGGAAAAGCAAGCTCAACATGTTTGAATGATCCATGACAATATACTTTAACTGAGATGTGAGAGAACATAACCCATTACGTTGTCTTCCTTGTCCAACATCAACTCTTTAGCATGTCATACTTAATGAGTTCTCACAATTATAAAAGATGTCTAAGATAGTATATTTATATGTGAAATCTCTCTTCCTTCAATATTCTTTCATGAATTGTTCAAATGACCAATACAATGCTTGCTAACCTTCAATAAATTTACAACCTCTACTTCTTAGATGTGAAGTCATTACTCCCCATGGGATAAGCAAATGAGACATATATAATTTCAGATTTGTGACATTCAACCATTTACTCATAGGATATAAGTGAAGCACACGAGTAAATGACAAACTAATCCAAAAAGATATAAGTGAAGATCAATGAGTAGTTAAATAATTATGTAACTATGTGAAGACTCTCTCTCATTTAAGAATTTCAGATCTTGGTATTTTATTCAAAAGAAAGCAAAACAAAATAAAATGACATTGCAAGGATAGCACAACTCATGTGAAGAAGCAAAAACTTAGGTTCAATCGATACTAACCGATAGTTATTGAAGAAGAAAGGTGGGATGCCTAACGGGGCATTCCCAAGCTTAGATGCTTGAGACTTCTTGAAATATTATCTTGGGGTGCCTTGGGCATCCCCAAGCTTGAACTTTTGTGTCTCCTTATTTCCTCTCATATCATGGTTTCTCTTTTTATCAAAAGCTTCATCCACACCAAACTCAACAAGAACTCGTGAGATAGGTTAGTATAAACCAATGCAAAAACCTATCATTTTCTACTGTAAAAAAATCACTAAAATTATTATTCAACATTGTATACTAATGCCTATGCATATTTAATACTCCTATCCTCAAATAGAATCATTAAACAAGCAAACATATGCAAACAATGCAAACATAACAGCAATCTGCCAAAACAGTATAGTCTGTAAAGAATGCAAGACTCATCATAGTTCCATAACTCAAAAAATTATGAGAAAAATATTATCATGTAGAAGATTATCAGAGCTCAACATGCAAAAAGTTTCAACATTATACCATTCTCTTACTTTTCTAGGGAATTTTTGCAACAGCGGTAAACTTTCTGTTTTCAAACAGAAACATATACACTAGCAAAAATAAGCATGGTAAAGGCTATCCTTGACATTTTTATTGAAAATATAGATGTAAAACATTATTCTAAATAACAGCAAGCAAATACTAACAAAAGAAAATGACTCTCCAAGCAAAACACATATCATGTGATGAATAAAAATATAGCTCCAAGTAAAGTTACCGATAGATGAAGATGAAAGAGGGGATGCCATCCGGGGCATCCCCAAGCTTAGGCTCTTGGTTGTCCTTGAATATTACCTTGGGGTGCCTTGGTCATCCCCAAGCTTAGATTCTTGCCACTCCTTATTCCATAGTCCATCGAATCTTTACCCAAAACTTGAAACATCACAACACAAAACTCAACAGAAAACTCGTAAGCTCCGTTAGTATAAGAAAATAAAACCACCACTTAGGTACTGTAATGAACTCATTCTAAATTCATATTAATGTAATATCTACTGTACTCCAACTTATCTATGGTTCCACTACCAGAAACTCGAATAATTCTGTGGGCCGGATTGTTTTCCTGTCGGGTCCGCAACCAACGCTCAGGAGAATACAATATTTTCCTGTGGGCTCGCTAGATACCGACAGAAATAAACATTTTTATGGAGGCCCATTGCCCAGAAACACTATTGCGCCAATATTTCAGCCGGCCCGCCTATGTACGCGCCGATGGCCACTCGAGGTATAAAATCCCCCCCATAAAATTCCCCAATCCAACCCTAACCTCTCGCCCTGCCGCCTGCGCCGCCAAATCCATCTTCGCCTCCGACCTGGCGAAGCCGCCGACCACCGTCCCCATCCCCTGCATTCCGAAGCTTCCCGACCACCATCCCAATCCCGTCCGGGAGCCGGCCCTACTCCAGCCTCCACTTCCCTCTCTGTCACGCCCGGAGGATCTGTTGCAGGCTCCTTCACATCGACACCAAGCTGCGCCGTCCATTGCCTGCTCCGATCACCGCGCCACGTCTCCTCCACCATGTGATTCTTGGCGACCATCGCCCCATCCATCTCCGGAACCTTCCCCAGCTCTCTGCACGGTACAAGTTTGGTCTCCTAACCCCAGTGTATTGGGATGCTAATCTATTGTTGCTCTTAATTTCTAGTTCATATATGAAATTTCTTGTTCGATTTTTTGCCAGACCCAAGTCTGCAGCAGATCTTGGTTTCTACTTCATATAAGAACACGGGTACAAGTTCCATCTTGATAAATACATCACTACTTTACTAGGAATCTAATTTCTCTTCATTTTGCAGGTTCTGTACTGAAACTGTTTTTTGTCTACGTTGCAAAATTGGTGCACATGGAGTTAGATCTAATTTCTCTTAGTCATTAGACTTGATGCAGCTTCGGTACTAATATCTCTGAAACTATTTGTAATGCCAATTTGGGAAATTTTGGTAGTAGTATCTCTTCACATTTGTTTGAGCCCTTTCCATTTCCTTTCTATCACGCATAACTCCTGCCACTTTTACTAAAGCATCAAGTATATTTGGCTAGGAAAAATGGATATGCTGAAAAGAAAAGTTTTATCATCAATAATCAAGTTTTTTAATATATATACTAGAGTACCATGTTATGCCTTGTATGCTGTAGATCATCTGATTTGTGTTGAGCCAGTAGCCATATGTTGGTTCAGTCTAAATCTTACTTCATTGGTTTTTTGCTGATTGTATCAGCCAGATGAAGAAAAATAATGAGATTTTTTTGTGTTCTTCCATTGCAGAACTAACTTGCGTGAAAGTATTGTTGCTACATCACAATTATGTTGAAACTCACTGTTTCAGCACACACATCCTCTTGAGGTTTGGTAGTACTATTTTCACGAAGGTACATTTACCCTACACTTGTTAGCATACAATTTTTTGGTTATGCGACATTGAGAAGCTGTACTTAGCAATATTGTAGTTTGAGATCAACTTGCAAGGAATTGGGTAACTTTGCTTTGACAATAACAAGTTAGGTGCAATGAAGAAACTAAGGCACCAAATATGTTATGCTGATTATATGATTTATATCTTGTGATATTGTTCCTGCTTCTTGCATCTGTATAACTTACATATAAAGTACCTGTGACAAATTGGCTCGACCCATTTCACCGTTTATTACCACTGCCCTTTTCTTACCTTATAATATATTCTGAAAATGCTGGTTTATTATAGGTCCATATTGATTCTAAGACGTTGTTTAACTTGGAAGGGTGCATTCAATAGAACTTCTCGTGTTGGGCCCAAGGTATGCCTCAGTTTTCATGGCTTTGTCTTTTCACTTTGCAAGAGAAAGGCTTGTGGCATGCATCAGATGGTCTTTCAAATGCAATTTTATTATACATGGGTATCGTCGTATCGATCTTTCGCATAGCTCAACACCTCCTAGCCTTTTTAGGGATGTTCTTGCGAAAATTCTGTATTTTGTGGGATACTTGGTTTATCTTGTACAGAAATCTGATTGTAAATAATGACGATGAGAAATACACGTACACCCACTGAAGGAATTGAGAATATGAACCACATCTAACTTGCTCTAGTTTCCATTAAGCCTCGACATGCCAACCTCAGAATATAATTAGTGAGCGTTAAACCTGCAGAACCTAAGTAGCACTTTCTGAATTCTTTGACGGTACTGTGATGTCCTGGAAAATCTTGGGCACTTGATTATTTACCTTGATTACTAAATAGCATAGCCCCCATGGAGTCAAATATGTCCATTCTTTGTCATTTGGTCAGCGCTCATGAGTTTTCCTGTACATAATTGAAAATTATAAATTACCTTGGTTCATTGAGTCAATATGATCTCCTAGAGTTCGTTCTAATTTTCTAGCAACTACCTATAAATCTGTCATGTGGGTTAGGCTCTTGTTAGTGATATTGTTGAGATGGCGAGTTATGCATATAACTCTTTGTATATGGCAACTATCAAATGTTTGTATTGATAGCTCTATCTTTTATTGGTTCATGAGTTCTTATTGATTAATATCGCAATAATCATGTTTGACTGAAATAATCAGGTGGACCAGTTGCTATCGTCTTCTGCAAGAAACAATACAGAACTACTAGTCACTGGATGTAGATGTTTTTCTTGGAATCAAGTGTTTCTGACCTTTGATTCATTTACAGAAATTAAGTTCGATTGTATTAGAAGAGATGCGAATTAGTAACTGTATTGATGTCACAAGTGATTGATTTTGATATGCAGTTCTGAATATGCAAGTATTGGAATGATTTGTGGACTACTTTTACTAAATTTTTTTGTTTTTTCAATACCCGTTTCTCCTGAGGGTTACATCCTGACAGGGATAAGTAGGCTATTTCCTGTCTGCCCAAAACCGTCAGGGGAATATGGGACACCGACAGGAATAAGTGCATTTTCTGTTTTCCCTGTCAAGCTATGGCTGATGGCTAACCCTGACGGTTGGCCGATAGGAAAATATTTACCTGTCGGTTTACCCTGTTTTCCTGTCGGTACTTGACTCACAGGAAAATTTCGGTTTTTGGTAGTGTTCATACCCTCCGATACTACTCATAGATTCATCAAAATAAGCAAACATCACGTAGAAAACAGAATCTGTCAAAAGCAGAACAGTCTGTAGTAATCTGCATCAAACATATACTTCTGGAACTCCAAAAATCCTACCAAATTAGGAAGTCCTAAGAAGTTTGTGTACCAATCCGGAGCAAAAAGAATCAGATCAGAATCACGTTTCTTTGAATTATCAAAACTAATTTACTGGGTGCAAAAGTTTCTAATTTTCAGCAGGATCAACACAACTATCACCGTAAGCTATCCTAAAGGTTTTACTTGGCACTTTATTGAAACAAAACCTATAAAACATGATTACTACAGTAGCAGAATCATGTGGACACACAAAAAAAGTAAGGGTAAATATTGGGTTGTCTCCCAACAAGCGCTTTTCTTTAATGCCTTTCTAGCTAGGCAGGATGATGACAATGATGCTCACATAAAAGATAAGAATTGAAACATAACGGGAGCATCATGAAGCATATGACTAGCACATTTAAGTCTAACCCACGTCCTATGCATAGGGATTTTGTGAGCAAACAACTTATGGGAACAATAATCAACTAGCATAGGAAGCTAAAACAAGCATAAGTTCAAAACTTGAAGCACATAGAGAGGAAACTTGATATTATTGCAATTCCTACAAGCATATGTTCCTCCCTCATAATAATTTTCAGTATCATCATGAATGAATTCAACAATATAACCAGCACCTAAAGCATTCTTTTCATGATCTACAAGCATAGAAAATTTACTACTCTCCACATAAGCAAAATTCTTCTCATTCGGAATGGTGGGGGTAAACTCAACAAAATAACTATCATGTGAGGCATAATCCAATTGAAAACTAACATCATGATGACAAGTTTCATGGGTATCATTATTCTTAATAGCATACAAGTCATCACAATAATCATCATAGATAGCAACTTTGTTCTCATAATCAATTGGAACCTCTTCCGAAATAGTGGAATCATCACTAAATAAAGTTGACACTCTTCCAAATCCACTTTCATATTCATCACAATAAGATTGAACATCCTCCAAAATAGTGGGATCACTACTTCCTAAAGTAGATATTCTTCCAAACCCACTTTCATAAATATAATCATAATAAATAGGAGGCATGCTTTCATCATAATAAATATTCTCATCAAAACTTGAGGGACTAAACATATCATCTTCATCAAAAATAGCATCCCCAAGCTTGTGGCTTTGCATATCATTAGCATCATGGATATTCAAGGAATTCATACTAACAACATTGCAATCATGGTCATCATACAAAGATCTAGTACCAAACATTTTAATGCATTCTTCTTCTAGCAATTGAGCACAATTTTCCTTATCATCATTCTCATGAAAGATATTAAAAAGATGAAGCGTATGAGGCAAACTCAATTCCATTTTTTTGTGTAGTTTTCTTTTATAGACTAAACTAGTGATAAAACAAGAAACTAAAAGACTCGATTGCAAGATCTAAAGATATACCTTCAAGCACTCACCTCCTCGGCAATGGCACCAGAAAAGAGCTTGATGTCTACTACGCAACCTTCTTCTTGTAGACGTTGTTGGGACTCCAAGTACAGAGGTTTGTAGGACTGTAGCAAATTTCCCTCAAGTGGATGACCTAAGGTTTATAAATCCGTGGGAAGCGTAGGATGAAGATGGTCTCTCTCAAGCAACCTTGCAACCAAATAACAAAGAGTCTCTTGTGTCCCCAACACACACAATACAATGGTAAATTGTATAGGTGCACTAGTTCGGCGAAGATATGGTGATACAAGTGCAATATGGATGGTAGATATAGGTTTTTGTAATCTAAAAAAATAAAAACAGCAAGGTAACTAATGATAAAAGTGAGTGTAAACGGTATTGCAATGGTAGGAAACAAGGCATAGGGTTTATACTTTCACTAGTGCAAGTTCTCTCAACAATAATAACATAACTGGATCATATAACTATCCCTCAACATGCAACAAAGAGTCACTCCAAAGCCACTAATAGCGGAGAACAAATGAAGAGATTATGGTAGGGTACGAAACCACCTCAAGGTTATCATTTCTGTTCTATCTATTCAAGAGTCCGTAGTAAAATAACACGAAGCTATTCTTTCCGTTCAATCTATCATAGAGTTCATACTACAATAATACCTTAAGACACAAATCAACTAAAACCCTAATGTCACCTAGATACTCCATTGTCACCTCAAGTATCCGCGGGCATGATTATACGATATGCATCACACAATCTTAGATTCATCTATTCAACAAACACAAAGTACTTCAAAAAGTGCCCCAAAGTTTCTACCGGAGAGTCAAGAAGAAAACATGTGCCAACCCCTATGCATAGGTTCATGGGCGGAACCCACAAGTTGATCACCAAAACATACATCAAGTGGATCACATGAATATCCCATTGTCACCACAGATAAGCACGGCAAGACATACATCAAGTGTTCTAAAATCCTTAAAGACTCAATCCGATAAGATAACTTCAAAGGGAAAACTCAATTCATCACAAGAGAGTAGAGGGGGAGAAACATCATAAGATCCAACTATAATAGCAAAGCTCGCGATACATCAAGATTGTGCCATAGAGAGAACACGAGAGAGAGAGAGAGAGATCAAACACATAGCTACTGGTATATACCCTCAGCCCCGAGGGTGAACTACTCCCTCCTCATCATGGAGAGTGCAGGGATGATGAAGATGGCCACCGGTGAAGGATTCCCCCTCCGGCAGGGTGCCGGAACAGGCTCTCGAGAGGTTTGTGGTGGCTATAGAGGCTTGCGGTGGTGGAACTCCCGATCTATCTTGTTCTTCAGTGGTTTTAGGGTATGTGTGAATATATAGGCAAAAGAAGTCGGTCGGGGGAGCCACGAGGGGCCCACAAGGGTGGAGCGCGCGCCCACCTATCTCGTGGCCTCCTCGAAGCTTCCCTGGCTTGCATTCCAAGTCCCCTGGATTGCTTCCGTTCCAAAAATAACGCACCCGAAGGTTTCATTCTGTTTGGACTCCATTTGATATTCCTTTTCTTCGAAACACTGAAATAGGCAAGAAAACAACAATATGGGCTGGGCCTCCGGTTAATAGGTTAGTCCCAAAATAATATAAAAGTGTATAATAAAGCCCATAAACATTCAAAACATATAATAAAATAGCATGAATGCTTCATAAATTATAGATACGTTGGAGACGTATCAGTCAGCAAGGGGAAAGTCTGCTGCATTTTTTTCTGGATTTTTCCTGGTCCAATTGAAAACGGCCGGAACCAAGGAAGTAGACATATCTACAACAACCTGTTTTGCGGCAGCTACCGCTGTTGTGACTGTCTGAGATGATTTCTTCTCAACTACAATCTCTACCTTCTTGTTGATGTTTTCTTCAATTAACCTCCGTCTTTCCTTTTCTCCTCCGTGGTCTCACGGTAGTACTTGTTCCACGTGGCGCCGTCTCCGACACCGTGCACGCGTCCATACGACGGTCAAGTCTCCACCAGGAGTCGTTTTAGTATGTTCAACGCCCGGTTGAATGGAGTGTCCCACTTGGGCCTCGCCAATGCCTCAGACGGCGAGTTGCTTTCGGCCGCAATCCTGTGCTGCTCTCTCTGCAAAAGGCACAAGGATCGTTTACAAATATGACTAACATTTGCAGTCGAATTGATCAGAAACTAAAATTATCAGCAGTCTAATGAACTCCGTCGTGACCACCTTTGTCTCATAAACCTTCTTCACTGGGTCCCAACGGTGCCGGGCCCTGAGGACATCACGCTCCTGCAGGACGGTGAACTCCGCCAAGGGGTTTGGGATGCCCAGACTCGCGGCTTCTGATGACCCACAAGTATAGGGGATCTATCATAGTCCTTTCGATAAGTAAGAGTGTCGAACCCAATGAGGAGCAGAAGGAAATGACAAGCGGTTTTCAGTAAGGTTTTCTCTGCAAGCACTGAAATTGTAGGTAACAAATAGTTTTGTGATAACATAAATTGTAACAGGTAACAAGCAATGAAAGTAAATAAAGTGCAGCAAGGTGGCCCAATCCTTTTTGTAGCAAAGGACAAGCCTAGACAATTTCTTATAATGAGAAAAGCGCTCCCGAGGACACATGGGAATTATCGTCAAGCTAGTTTTCATCACGCTCATATGATTCCCGTTCAGTACTTTGATAATTTGATATGTGGGTGGACCGGTGCTTGGGTACTGCCCTTTCTTGGACAAGCATCCGACTTATGATTAACCCCTATTGCAAGCATCCACAACTAGAAAAGAAGTATTAAGGTAAACCTAACCACATCGTTAAACATATGCATCCAAATAAGCCCCTTACGAAGCAACGCATAAACTAGGGTCTAAGCTTCTGTCACTCTAGCAACCCATCATCTACTTATTACTTTCCAATGCCTTCCTCTAGGCCCATATAATGGTGAAATGTCATGTAGTCTACGTTCACATAACACCACTAGAGGAGAGACAACATACATCTCATCAAAATATCGAACGAATACCAAATTCACATGACTACTAATAGCAAGACTTCACCCATGTCCTCAGGAACAAACGTAACTACTCACAAAGCATATTCATGTTCATAATCAGAGGAGTAATAATATGCATTAAGGATCTGAACATATGATCTTCCACCAAGTAAACCAATTAGCATCAACTACAAGGAGTAATCAACACTACTAGCAACCCACAGGGACCAATTTGTGGTTTTGATACAAGATTGGATACAAGAGATGAACTGGGGTTTTGAGAGGAGATGGTGCTGGTGAAGATGTTGATGGGGATTGACCCCCTCCCAATGAAAGGATCGTTGGTGATGATGATGGTGATGATTTCCCCCTCCCGGAGGGAAGTTTCCCCGGCAGAACAGCTCCGCTGGAGCCCTAGATTGGTTCCGCCTCGTGGCGGCGGAGTTTCGTCCCGTAAGCTTGCTTATGATTTTTTCCAGGGTAAAATCCTTCATATAGTAGAAGATGGGCACCGGAGGGCCACCAGGGGGCCCAGGAGACAGGGGGGCGCGCCCAGTAGGGGTGGGCGTGCCCCCCACCCTCCTGGCCAGGGTGTGGGCCCCCTCTGGTGTTTTCTTCGCTCAATAATTCTTATTAATTCCAAAACTGACTTCCGTGGAGTTTCAGGATTTTTGGAGCTGTGCAGAATAGATTTCCAATATTTGCTCCTTTTCCAGCCAGAATTCCAGCTGCCGGCATTCCCCCTCTTCATGGTAAACCTTGTAAAACAAGAGAGAATAGCCATAAGTATTGAGATATAATGTTTAATAACAGCCCATAATGCAGTAAATATTGATATAAAAGCATGATGCAAAATGGACTTATCAACTCCCCCAAGCTTAGACCTCGCTTGTCCTCAAGCGGAAGCCGAAATCGAAAAATATGTCCACATGTTTAGAGATAGAGGTGTCGATAAAAATAAAATACGGACATGAGGGCTTCATGATCATTCTTATAACAACAACATAAATAGATTTTATCATATGATTTCTTATGCTCAAGTAACGATCAATTCACAATGTCAAGTATGGTTCAGAAACTTCATTGGGAACTAACAAACTATAATCTGAGTCATTGAAGCAATTGCAATTTACCATAACATCAAAAAGAGTCAAGAATAGAGCTTTTCAGCAAGTCCACATACTCAACTATCATATAGTCTTCTACAATTTCTAACACTCACGCAGTACTTGTGGTTATGGAGTTTCAACCGGACACTGAGAAAGATAGGGGCTTATTGTGTTGCCTACCAACGTATTCACCTTTGGGTGATGTCAACAATAATAATTCATGCTAACTTACATCCAATTGGATATATATATCAAGATCTTTCAAATACGAGGAGCTTGCCAAAGGATAAAATGAAAAAGGGAAAGGTGAAGATCACCTTGACTCAAGCATAAGGTAAAAACATAAAGTAAAAGATAGGCCCTTCGCAGAGGGAAGCAGAGGTTGTCATGTGTTTTTAGGGTTGAATGCACAAAATCTTAATGCAAAAGAACGTCAGTTTATATTGCCACTTGTATATGGACCTTTATTATGCAGTCCGTCGCTTTTATTGCTTCCACAACAAGATCGTATAAAGCTTATTTTCTCTGCACTAATAAGTCATACATATTTAAAGAGGACTTTTTATTGCCTGCAAGATCACAACTTGAAGGATCTTACTCAATCCATAGGTAGGTATGGTCTACTCTTATGGCAAAACTGGTTTAAGGATATTTGAAAGCACAAGTAGTATCTCTACTTGGTGCAAGGAATTTGGCTAGCATGAGGGGGAAAGGCAAGCTCAACATGTTGGGAAGATCAATGACAATATACTTTAACTGAGATGTGAGAAAACATAAACCATTGTGTTGTCTTCCTTGTCCAACATCAACTCTTTTAGCATGTCATACTTAATGAGTGCTCACAATCATAAAAGATGTCCAAGATAATATATTTGTATGTGAAAACCTCTCTTTCCTTATTACTTCCTATTAATTGCAACAATGACCAAAACTATGTTTGTCAACTCTCAACAACCTTTATGCCTCATACTTTCTATGTGTGAAGTCATTACTATCCATAAGATCAATATGAACTCTTTTATTCTTTTTGTTCTTTCTACTTTCTCAAGATCATGACAAGATAGCAAAGCCCTTGACTCAACACTAATCTTTATTATAGATAGCTCACGGACTCGATTACATAAAGAGATCACAAAGCAAAACTCAAAACTAATTGATACTAAAACTTCAATCTACTAGATCAAGATACTACTAAAAGGATTGAACTAAATAAAACGGTAAAGATAGGAGTGTGATGGTGATATGATAACGGGGCACCTCCCCCAAGCTTGGCAGTTGCCAAGGGGAGTGCCCATACCCATGTGATTATGTCCTCGGAGGTGGTGAAGTAGGAGTTGTTGATGATGTAGGCTTGTTGTCCATCTTCCAAGGCATAGGCTCACCATCATAGAAGGATGATCGAGTCTCCGGGATCCTCAAATCTGTAGTCAAACTCATCCTCTTGAATCTATATTCATACTCACAGTTTTGGTTTTGCAGGTCATAGATCTGGGCTTGGAGGTGCTCGATTTTCTTTTGAAGCTTGAAGATGGTCTCCCCAATGACCTCGGCATCTAGCTTGTGGTTGTTGGTGAACTCCGTGATCATCATCTAGTTGGCGTTGAGTCCATGCTCCACCATCCCTTGGCACTTGAAAACTTGTTGCTCCATGACTTCGAGCTTTGTGTCCACGATTCCGATACGCCTTGGTCCCTCGACATCGCGGATGTGCAGCACCCCCTCACGCATCTCAATGGTTTGAGGGTGTTGCAGCACCTCTGCGAGATAGGGGTTGATAACCCTCTCGAAAAACTTGTCCTTGGGAGCGCTTGGAGACGTCATGATGCTCTAGATCTGTCAGAAAACAGCTCGAAATGAAAAAAGAGGATATTAGCATGATATGGTGGTCAACGCCTTCGGGAGATTATATAATGAATTTTTACCGACCAAAATACGTAACGTGTAAGAAAACGGAGTCCGGGAGGCACACGAGGTGGCCACGAGACAGGGGGGCGCGCCCAGGAAGGGTGGGCGCGCCCTCCACCCTCGTGGAGGCCTCGTGTCCTTCCCGTATTACTTTTTTCTTCCTAAAATTCTTAAATATTCCAAAATGGATAAAAATGCCATTAGAATTGTTTTGGAGTCGGTTTAATTACTGTACCACATACCTATTCCTTTTCGGAGTCTGGAACATTCTGGAAAGTGTCCCGTATGTATTCCTCCGGGGTTACGGTCTCAACAATATTAGTTTCAACATTGATAGGATTACATGAGATATAATGTTTAATTCTTTGGCCGTTCACCACCCTTGGACTTGTGCCTTCGAAGTTGTTGATTTTTATGGCACCGGAACGATAGACCTCCTCGATAACGTAAGGACCTTCCCATTTAGAAAGAAGTTTTCCTGCAAAAAATCTTAGATGAGAGTTGAATAATAACGCGTAATCACCTATGTTAAATTCTCACTTTTGTATCCTTTTGTGATGCCAGCGTTTGACTTTTTCTCTGAATAGCTTGGCATTCTCATAGGCTTGGGTTCTCCATTCATCAAGTGAGCTAATATCAAATAAACTCTTCTCACCGGCAAGTTTGAAGTCATAGTTGAGCTCTTTAATAGCCCAATATGCTTTATGTTCAAGTTCTAGAGGTAAGTGACATGCTTTTCCATAAACCATCTTATACGGAGACATACCCATAGGATTTTTGTATGCAGTTCTATAGGCCCATAATGCATCATCAAGTTTTTTGGACCAATTCTTTCTAGATCTATCCACAGTCTTTTGCAAAATTAATTTGAGCTCTCTATTGCTCAAGTCTACTTAACCACTAGACTGCGGGTGATAAGGAGATGCGATTCTGTCACGACCAGTTTTCCGGGTAATTGATTTCCCAGAAAATGGCCATTGTGCTCACCAGCCCCAGGATAACTTTTATCTGATGAGGCACCAACTTGATATAGAAATTCCAAGCAAAGTACAAAATATGTAGTACAAGACCGTTCTGGCCTGTGAGTACAACAATTGGTTCCTAGTGTTTGACGGCGGAAGCGGTTTGTGGGTCATCAGGGTCTATGGGACTCCATTTCCCACAGGAACAGCTGACCAGGTTAACTCCTATCTTCGCGAGGCTGATATCACCGTTGCTTAGTTTCCGGGGCTGTCGTCGCAACGCTCCTCTCCAAGCAAGAAATCTGGACAAGACAATAGCCAAGGACAAGCGAGTGAGTACTTTGAATATACTCGCAAACATTATGAACACTGGGATAATATAAATGATAATCATGCACTGAAATATTCTATGATCACCTCGTCAGTCATAAAATAAAAATCTTTTATGCACGCAAGCAGGCTATTTATATGCAACACGAATATGCAATAATGGAGTGGAAATAAAATGCCACAGTCGGGCGTCTGTGCGACACCACATAAAGGGCTTATAAAGTATATAAACAACAAGCATGCCACAGTCGGGCGTCTCAGCGACACCACATAAAGGGCTTATAAAGTATATAAACAACAAGCATGCCACAGTCAGGCGTCTCAGCGACACCACATAAAGGGCTTATAAAAATAAATAAGTGATCACCGTGAATATCCGGGAGGTAGAACCATCCCAGGGTTATTCATAACTTCGAACACTACACTTGATTAGTCCACAACAATAATAATCGTAACTATTATATATCACAAGTAAAAATCAAAGTTCTGGTTTAACGGTTTCACCTCCGAAGACCGACACTAAGACCGACACTTGACCCATCCCAGACTGTAGTCCTCAACCATGGACACGACTATTCGAATAGATTTAATCTCTTCAGAGGGTGTACTCTTTACCCACGAGTAACGGATTCCTTTAGTCCATCGGGACTAATTCCGTCTACGATCTTTTAATTGAAAGCACACCTGACTTGCACACACCAGCTCAACTTACCGGTGTCTGGAATCACCCATGACACCTGTCAAGTAAAACTCTAAGTGGGGAGGCTACAACCTCGTGTAGCATGGGATCAAATTTATATCGCGCGCTGTAAGGGGTGGCCTCCCCTCTTGGTCCCAACCGGAAACACCCATGCCCCCTGACCGGATGACTGGCTTTAATCCACGGCCGTGGAACCCTCATCCCGGCCCCTCTGTACAGTGTATGCTAGAAAGGGTTTGACAACTTACTGAACCGTACCCTACCTACGGCAGGGACAAGTGGTAGTACGGAACAAGTGTGGGGGTTACTGTAACAAGACTCGATCTACGGTCGACTCAGGAGGTTTAAGTATTCCCTGCATGATCATCATACGAATCTATATTTATCCAACAGATAGAATCACCAATCATCATACCCTATCATGCCCTACCGGGCACACTCGTCTCGACGAGGAACTAGGGACAAGCTCAGGTCTACCCAAGACAGAGACTTTCCCAGCTTCCTTTCGGCAGGCACGAAAAGCCTACGAGAGTTCTTATTGTCACAAGCATGACCATTTCCAACAGCAAGGAAATTTCCAATATGCATGAGATCATTAATATGCACTCATGAGTTTGAACCTATCACCACATAAAATAACGGACACTCCGTGTCAGGGTGGTATTGCCACCATGTCTGACAACACACACAAATTTATTGCCAAAGTTCAGAATGCTTGCCTTCCAGTTGTGGAGGGGTGAGGTGCACTCCACAACTTTTGGAAGTTATAATCTCCTCTCCAAATTCCTATTTCCAAAATATTCAAACAACACATACTTTAAAAACAATACAAAAAAGTTGTCTGAATTTTTTTCAAATAAATTTGAAAATAAACTAGGAAATATTTGAGAAAGATAGGAAAAAGAATCAATTCATTTGGAGTTATATTTAAAAAGTTATGGTCGGTCAAAGTTTGGTCAAACTCTGTTTATTTAAAAATAAAACAGAAAAGAAAAACGATTCGAATATACGTACACGTCGAACACGTACTCTGATTTTACGTCTCCACTTATCCACGTGTGGACAGGGGCGTGTCACTCACAGTGGGTCCGGGGGACCCAATGGTCAGGTTTGACTGGTCTTCCCTCCCTCCCCTTCCTCTACCCGAGCGGGTGCGGGACTCCGGCGATGCTCGCCGGTGAACGGCGGCACCGTTCGGGAAACCGAGGCCATCCGCGGGCTCAGGGGGTCGAGGCGGTTCTATCGGTGGTGGTTGGGTCGATGGGGGTGGAGGGAGTCACCGTCGATGTGCTTCGCGGCGGCCGGTGGCATCGGGGCAAAGTGAACTTGGGGCTACGGTGGCTCTCCATCGCTGCCGGGGTGTTGGGTGGCTCCGCAAGACGAAGGGGAGTCGGTTGGTGGTGTTGGGAGGGCCAGGGAGGCGGTTGTGATTGACGGGGCCGGGAGGCGGTGGTGGCCGAGCTGGCCGGAGACGGGAAAGGTGGCCTTCCTGGGTCGATTGCTGGCTACGGGAGCTCTAATGGGTTGGCTTGGTGTTGCTTGAGCGATCAGAGAGGTGTGGGGCTCCTTAAATAGGCGGCCGGGGTCGGTTTTCCCGCGGTGGTGGATAGGGTCGCCGGCGAACCGCCTCTCTATAGTGGACAGGGCGACGTGGAGTTGGTTGGCGCACTCCGACGAGCTCCATACTGTTCAAGGGGCAAGCTGGCGCGCGCGTATGGCTTGGGCGGCGCCGTCCGTGGCAGAGCCCTGCTGTGGCCGTCCGCTAGCCGCCGTGGCCGACCTGACGACAGCGCTGTAGGGCACCAGGGACGGCTCTGCGGCGAGGGAGGAGGCGGCCGTGCTGTTGCGAGAGGCCAAGGGCCAGAACGGGCGCGGGGTGGGCAGCAGCGAGACGCGGCGGCTCGGTGCACGCGCGTGCAAAACATGCGCTCTGGGTGCGCCCAGAGCACGCACGCAACATGCTCGGCGAATTGCCATGACAGGCCAGGGAGCTCCAATCCACGAGGGGTTTGGCAGGATGGGGATATAGGCTACGACAGAGCCGTGGGACAAGCTGATTTGGCAAGGCATGCAAGTCCAAAGTGCAAACTAAAAACCATGCCAAAACTGGCCATGCACAGAAGGTGTTTGTCAAAATGCTAAGGGCACCTAGGCCACTCTTGGAGGGTCCAAAATCTCCAGATCAGGGTCTCTTTAGATGCAGTTCAAGATGGCAAGGTTAGTTGGCCAAATCCAGAAACTTGCTAGTGCAAAACTATGAGAAAACCAAATGTGGCCAGAAAGAAAAGGATATGGTTTCATGGACCAAAACTACTCCAATGGGTTCACTCTCTGGGACTTAGGGGTTTGGTAAGGTGTACTACAAGCAGGAGAAAGCTCATGGGTAAAGGAGCAAGTTAGAAGATGGCTGCAGTACAAATCATCAAGTTGGACCAGAATGAAAAAGAGGATGATTCACTCAAATTTTTCAAAGAACATAAATGGGTTTTTGCACAAAGTGGAATAATATGCTCCTAATGACCTCCCCTAATTTTGGTGGAAGTTTTAAAGAAATATTTAAATAGGTTGTAGTGTAAAATTGCCCACTGGACCAGATTTGAAAACTTGGTGTAGAACTCAAAATATCCAATGAATGAAATATCTTTTTGCATAAAAGTGATTTAAAAACATTTCATGACCCCTCCAAATTTTGGTGGGATTTTTAAATAAATTTATCAAGAGTTGCAGTGCAAATGGAACCCTAAAACTTATGAAAAACCAATTTAAAGAAATAAAGCTCAGGGGAAAATAATTATATAGATAATCCCACTGATACAAGAATTGTTTTATTTGAGAGGGGAAATGAGTCCCATAGTGCCTGAGAAGTTTTCACTAGGGGTAAAAACTCCATAATAATAAAGAAAAGAAAGGTTCTGAAATCAAAAGGAAATCCAGAAAATAAAAGTTTAAGTTTCCAGGCAAAAAATTTAATTAATAAAACAAGGTTAAAATTTTGGGGTGTCACAACACTACCCCCCTTAAGAAAAATCTCGTCCTCGAGATTTGCTAATGATTGTTTTTTTTTGAAAATATTACTTTTACCACATCAAACAATTACTTTACTCAAGCGGTAAAAAAGCGGCTACAGTGAGAGGGCAGTAAGTGGTGTAACACTACAGTGTGGGACACTGGCGCTGCGTGGAGAGATCCACGGTTTGGGGATAAACGAGCGATCTCTACGTCGGACGCAGTAAATCTAGAATAAATTCTAAATTCTAAATACGCTGGTCGTACCCGAGAGCACAGTGCTCCCTTTGGCTGACAGGTGGACCTGGGGCCCACTGTCAGTCTCTTCTTCTACCTCTGGCTCTCTCTTCTTCCTCTCTCCCACGCGCTTTCCCGCGCTTTCTCCACCGGCGACGTTTAGCGCGTAGGGCATCTAGGCCGTATCGCGGTAGTGCGCGGCATGCTAGCTGCCGGTGCAGCGTGCCCTCACCTCGCGGGCCAGTGCACTGTCGGCACTGCTCGCGGATTCGCCTCCGAACACCGGCGGTCGAGCGATGAGTGGCGCTGGTAGACCTCGCCCACCGTACACCGATCTCGAGCTATAAAACGACCGGGTGCTCCTTTCTTCTTCCTTACACCTGGCCTTGCTCCTCCTTCTTCCTCCTCCTCTGTTCCCGTTTGCCGCAGCTCGAGGTGAGGCTCCAATGGCAGAGGTGGTGCCGGACTGGTACGTGATCCTGGTGTGCGGAGGGCTGGCAGCTGTGCTGGGGCTCCCCGTGCTCCTGTGTGCGATGATCCTCGATGATCGTCGCGATGCTGCTGCTCGAGTGTTGGCTCTCTGCGGTGGCGGTGATCACGAGGAGTAGGTGGGGTGTGTCGGGTGCTAACTGTTTTCGGGAGGTGTTCAGTTAGATGTAACACGGTTGCAAGGTTTTGCAAGCAGTGTATGTGTTCGAGTGATCGTGGTTGTGAGTCTGCTGCCGTGGTACTGTGAGAATAAGAGAAATCCCATGTAGTGAGATGGCATATGATGCAGCAGCTCCGGGAAAAGAAATCTTACTCTAGGAAATCGGTTAATTTAAAGGAAAATAAACCACAACGAAAACTACTCATATTAGTAGAAGCCAAATAATTGACTCGTCGCACAAACTCAGGGTACCACGCATAAGTTACAACACGTAAATAAATGTTGCAATAATAAACACAGTAGTGATGTCTAAAATGGAAATGGTAACTGGATGGGGTCCCGAGAAAACGTCTCTGTTACTGGGACACACTCTTCTTCTATCGAGGGAAGTGGATTGACCAGTCGATGAATGTGCCTCTCCTGGTCGGGCCTCAGTGGTCTGCCGATGGCGATCTGAGGATTTAAATCCGTGAGGCTCTGTAGATAACCCATCACACATTGGGTTAAATGCTCTTGAGCCATGACGTACTGGACAAGGTTGGCTAGCACTGGGTCTCTCTCAATTCGTCCACCAGGAAAGGATGTTACTTCTCCGGGTGCTGCACGCTCGGAAAGTAATAATACCTTCGTTCGCTGGCGAGGGTACCGCGAATCGAAGGCGAGCAAGTGCTTCGTATGCGGCAGCTTCTATGGCCATATGTGGGGTCGACATAGATTTCCCCACGAAGGAGACCTCCGTTGGGTCTTGGTTTGAGTCCACGGGAGGGATGTGTACTGCTGCCCAATATTTCGAGGTGGAAGGGGTGATTCTCAATTTGAACAGCTCGTACTGGGGTGGCTGGGTAGAACCCATGGTACTGCAGGTAAAATCCCACAATATTTTGACAAAACTACCTGGGGTTGCATCTGGGGTTCTCAGATAAATACTAGGGCTCGGCATGGCAAGAAATGTTGCACAAGGAGAGGGGTGCTTGGCAAGGTCACGAGGTGGCCTTTTTATATAGCATCCCGGCTGGGTTATCTATCATGGTGAGGGGTACTAGTTTGTCGGTTCTGCTCTCATGGGGTCGGGGTCAAAGCCACAGATACACATATGTCACAAGAGTGACGTGGTACTGTGGTTGTCGCCGGGGTTGGTTTTGGTAGCTGTGCCCCGGAATAAAAATGTAACTATAGGCAAATATATCCTTGCAAGGTTACTATTTAAAAAACAGAGGCACAACAACAGGTTGCGTTTATTCACAAGGTCACATGATTACAATGCGAGGATACACTGGGACTCGGCACTATTCGGGTAACTTAGTCTACCTTGTTTATATCCAAGCGGGCGTGCCTTGTGGATGTCGAGGCTTC
>NC_041393.1:723159393-723169354 GCF_002162155.2 Triticum dicoccoides | reverse complement strand
GAAGATGACCATCTCGAGGATTGTTGGCCACAGTCCCGTTGGAGGGTGTTCCCAAAAGGCGACGAAGCACTTCTAGAGTCATCAAAGTGCCTTGGTCGATGACTGGGGCAGACCTCAGGGACTCGATCGGGTGTCCGAACAGCACGACTGGGTTGTCGGCGTCGGGCTCGTTTTCTCCTCTCATCGGGGCTCGGCGAACCAGTTCTCCACGAGCTGCGATCAGATAAAGGGTGATTTGATCGAACAGTTTCTCTAGCGCACTTACATAGCACACTAGATGCAGCAAAGCAGGATCCGTCTCGTGATCTCCGTTGGCAATCTGGGGTGGCCTACCATACCCGTCACGGCTGGGATAGTAGTAGAACGAGCGACAGTTAACTCTGGGCGACAAGTGCCGGAGTTGAACTACAGTCTCTCGAGCAGCTAGTTGGATGGCTTGTGGCTCAAAGGAAGTTGTCCTTCCAGTGAACCTGTAGGGGTGTTCTGGAGATAGACCCCTACCGTAGATGTGCACAGTGGCCCAGAATTGACGGCTTTCACCGCCCATGGGTCCTTGGTACACAACATATTATGGAGGCTCTTCTAACGCATAGGCACGACGGGTGAGGTTTGCGAGTATGGTCACAAAGCCTCCAAGCTTGGTTGCTGTGGTCTCATTGTGCACGACGGGGCCAGGCATTATGGCTCGGTTTGGGTAGGGCTGTGCTGTGTTGGGTTGAGGCTAGTGTGTCCTTTTTATAGCAAAAGGGGACGGAGTCTTCCTTCGCACGCTTGCGAATGAGACATCTCAGGCGTCGGTCACTGGTGCGTGATCGACAGGCTAGGTGGATAGGTTGGGCACCGACTGCCAAAAGGTGTCAGACTCCCTGTATGGCTATCATGCGCAACAAGCTTGGCCGAGGTTTTGGTTAGGGTCTGGTGGGTTGGTTAACCTAGGTTTTTCGACCTGGCTAAGATAGGATTAGCCAATGGTCAGCCTGGCTCTGGTATCAAGTTTGTCACGACCGGTTTTCCGGGTAATTGATTTCCCAGAAAATGGCCATTGTGCTCACCAGCCCCAGGATAACTGTTAGCTGATGAGGCACCAACTTGATACAGAAATTCCAAGCAAAGTACAAAATATGTAGTACAAGACCGTTCTGGCCTATGAGTACAACAATTGGTTCCTAGTGTTTGATGGTGGAAGCGGTTTGTGGGTCATCAGCGTCTATGGGACTCCATTTCCCACAGGAACAGCTGACCAGGTTAACTCCTATCTTCGCGAGGCTGATATCACCGTTGCTTAGTTTTCGGGGCTGTCGTCGCAACGCTCCTCTCCAAGCAAGAAATCTGGCCAAGACAATAGCCAGGGACAAGCCAGTGAGTACTTTGAATGTACTCGCAAACATTATGAACACTGGCATAATATAAATGATAATCGTGCACTGAAATATTCTATGATCACCTCGTCAGTCATAAAATAAAAATCTTTCATGCACGCAAGCAGGCTATTTATATGCAACATGAATATACAATAATGGAGTGGAAATAAAATGCCACAGTCGGGCGTCTGTGCGACACCACATAAAGGGCTTATAAAGTATATAAACAACAAGCATGCCACAGTCGGGCGTCTCAGCGACACCACAAAAAGGGCTTATAAAGTATATAAACAACAAGCATGCCACAGTCGGCCGTCTCAGCAACACCACATAAATGGGTTATAAAAATAAATAAGTAATCACCGTGAATATTCGGGAGGTAGAACCATCCCAGGGATACTCATAACTTCAAACACTACACTTGATTAGTCCACAACAATAATAATCGTAACTATTATATATCACAAGTAAAAATCAAAGTTCTGGTTTAACGGTTTCACCTCCGAAGACCGACTCTTGACCCATCCCAGACTATAGTCCTTAACCATGGACACGGCTATTCGAATAGATTTAATCTCTGCAGAGGGTGTACTCTTTACCCATGAGTAACGGATTCCTTTAGTCAATCGGGACTAATTTCGTCTACGATCTTTTAATTGAAAACACACCTGACTTGCACACACCAGCTCAACTTACCGGTGTCTGGAATTACCCATGACACCTTTCAAGTAAAACTCTAAGTGGGGAGGCTACAACCTCGTGTAGCATGGGATCAAATTTAAATCGCGCGCTCTAAGGGGTGGCCTCCCCTCTCGGTCCCAACCGGAAACACCCATGCCCCCTGACCGGATGACTGGCTTTAATCCACGGCCATGGAACCCTCATCCCGGCCCCTCTGTACAGTGTGTGCTAGAAAGGGGTTGACAACTTACTGAACCGTACCCTACCTACGGCAAGGACAAGTGGTAGTACGGAACAAGTGTGGGGGTTACTGTAACAAGACTCGATCTACGGTCGACCCAGGAGGTTTAAGTATTCTCTGCATGATCAGCATAGGAATCTATATTTATCCAACAGACAGAATCAGCACTCATCATACCCTATCATGCCCTACCGGGCACACTCGTCTCAACGAGGAACTAGGGACAAGCTCAGGTCTACACAAGACAGAGACTTTCCCGGCTTCCTTCCGGCAGGCACGAAAAGCATACGAGAGTGCTTATTGTCACAAGCATGACCATTTCCAACAACAAGGAAATTTCCAATATGCATGAGATCATTAATATGCACTCATGAGTTTGAACCTATCACCACATAAAATAACGGACACTCCGTGTCGGGGTGGTATTGCCACCGTGTCTGACAACACACACAAAATTATTGCCAAAGTTCAGAATGCTTGCCTTCCAGTTGTGGAGGGGTGAGGTGCACTCCAAAACTTTTGAAAGTTATAATCTCCTCTCCAAATTCCTATTTCCAAAATATTCAAACAACACATACTTTAAAAACAGTACAAAAAAGTTATCTGAAATTTTTTCAAATAAATTTGAAAATAAACTAGGCAATATTTGAGAAAGATAGGAAAAGAATCAATTCATTTGGAGTTATATTTAAAAAGTTATGGTCGGTCAAAGTTTGGTCAAACTCTGTTTGTTTAAAAATAAAACAGAAAAGAAAAACGATTCGAATATACGCACACGTCGAACACGTACTCTGATTTTACGTCTCCACTTATCCACGTGTGGACAGACGTGTGTCACTGACAGTGGGTCCGGGGGACCCACTGGTCAGGTTTGACTGGTCTTCCCTCCCTCCCCTTCCTCTGCCCGAGCGGGTGCGGGACTCCGGCGATGCTCGCCGGCGAACGGCAGCACCGTTCGGGAAACCGAGGCCATCCACGGGATCAGGGGGTCGAGGCGGTTCTATCGGTGGTGGTTGGGTCGATGGGGGTGGAGGGAGTCGCCGTCGACGAGCTTCGCGACGGCCGATGGCTTCGGGGCAAAGTGAACTTGGGGCTACGGCGGCTCTCCGTCGCAGCCGGGGTGTTGGGTGGCTCTGCAAGACGAAGGGGAGTCGGTTGGTGGTGTTGGGAGGGCCGGGGAGGCTCTGGTTGTGATGGACGGGGCCGGGAGGCGGTGGTGGCCGAGCTGGCCGGAGACGGGGAAGGTAGCCTTCCCGGGTCGATTGCTGGCTACGGGAGCTCTAATGGGTTGGCTTGGTGTTGCCTGAGGGCTCGGAGAGGTGCGGGGCTCCTTAAATAGGCGGCCGTGGTCGGTTTTCCCGCGGTGGTGGATAAGGTCGCCGACGAACCGCCTCTCTGTAGTGGACAGGGCGACGTGGAGTTGGTCCGCACACTCCGACGAGCTCCATACTGTTCAGGGGAGAGCTGGCGCGCGCGTATGGCTTGGGCGACGCCGTCCGTGGTAGAGCCCTACTGTGGCCGGCTGCTAGCCGCCGTGGCCGACCTGACGGCGGCGCTGTAGGGCGCCAGGGGCGGCTCTGCGGCGAGGGAGGAGGCGGTCGTGCTGGTTGCGAGAGGCCAAGGGCCAGAACGGGCGCGGGGTGGGCGGCAGCGAGACGCGGCGGCTCGGTGCACGCGCGTGCAAAACGTGCGCTCTTGGAGCGCCCAGAGCACGCACGCAATGTGCTCGACGAATTGCCATGACAGGCCAGGGAGCTCCAATCCACGAGGGGTTTGGCAGGATGGGGATATAGGCTACGGTAGAGCCGTGGGACAAGCTGATTTGGCAAGGCATGCAAGTCCAAAGTGCAAACTAAAAACCATGCCCAAACTGGCCATGCACAGAAGGTGTTTGTCAAAATGCTAAGGGCACCTAGGCCACTCTTGGAGGGTCCAAAATCTCCAGATCAGGGTCTCTTTAGATGCAGTTCAGGATGGCAAGGTTAGTTGGCCAAATCTAGAAACTTGCTAGTGCAAAACTTTGAGAAAACCAAATCTGGCCAGAAAGAAAAGGATATGGTTCCATGGACCAAAACTACTCCAATGGGTTCACTCTCTGGGACTTAGGGGTTTGGTAAGGTGTACTACAAGCAGGAGAAAGCTCATGGGTAAAGGAGCAAGTTAGAAGATGGCTGCAGTACAAATCATCAAGTTGGACCAGAATGAAAAAGAGGATGATTCACTCAAATTTTTCAAAGAACATAAATGGGTTTTCGCACAAAGTGGAATAATATTCTCCTAATGACCTCCCCTAATTTTGGTAGAAGTTTTAAAGAAATATTTAAATAGGTTGTAGTGTAAAATTGCCCACTAGACCAGATTTGAAAACTTGGTGTAGAACTCAAAATATCCAATAATGAAATATCTTTTTGCATAAAAGTGATTTAAAAACATTTCATGACCCCTCCAAATTTTGGTGGGATTTTTAAATAAATTTATCAAGAGTTGCAGTGCAAATGGAACCCTAAAACTTATGAAAAACCAATTTAAAGAAATAAAGCTCAGGGGGAAATAATTATATAGATAATCCCACTGATACAAGAATTGTTTTATTTGAGAGGGGAAATAAGTCCCATAATGCTTGAGAAGTTTTCACTAGGGGTAAAAACTCCATAATAATAAAGAAAAGAAAGGTTCTGAAATCAAAAGGAAATCCAGAAAATAAAAGTTTAAGTTTCCTGGCAAAAAATTTAATTAATAAAACAAGGTTAAAATTTTGGGGTGTCACAGATTCTTTGATTAACATCATACTTAGCAAGCATCTTATGGAGAGCACCATGAATAAAATGTGAACCACCATCAGTCATAAGATATCTAGGGACTCCAAACCTCGGAAAAATAACTTCTTTAAGCATTTTAATAGAAGTGTTATGATCAACACTACTAGTTGGGATAGCTTCTACCTGTTGGGGAACGTTGCAGAAAATAAAAAATTTCTACGCTTCACCAAGATCAATCTATGGAGTCATCTAGCAACGATAGAGAGGAGTGCATCTACATACCCTTGTAGATGACGCGCGGAAGCGTTCAAGAGAACGGGGTTGAGGGAGTCGTACTCATCGTGATCCAAATCACCGGAGATCCTAGCGCTGAACGGACGGCACCTCCGCGTTCAACACACGTACAGTTGGGGAAGACGTCTCCTCCTTCTTGATCCAGCAACGGGGAGGGAGAGGTTGATGGAGATCCAGCAGCACGACGACGTGGTGGTGGAAGTAGCGGCGATCTCGGTAGGGCTTCGCCAAGCTCTACGAGAGGGAGGGGTGATGCAGAGGGAGAGGGAGGCGCCAGGTGTCGTGGGAACGATTCCGACAATAAAATAGGGGTAGGATAAAGGAGCATGATCTATCGAGATACAAATGGGTGACACGGTGGTTTTAATGAGTTCGGGCCTCTCACGGTGGAGATAACAACCTTATGTCTCGTGCTCCGGAGAGGCTTTGTTTTATTTGTCTATGTATCCGGAGATTACATGGTGTATTTGAGAGATAGAGAGAGAAGAGCGGATCTCCATGCCTGAGCTATGTCCCGAGACTAATGGTGAAAAGAGAGAGAGGTGGAAGAAGAGAGCCCCCAAGTCTAGTGGTGGGGGGTGGCTTATATAGAGTGCGGCACCTCCTCACCTCCTATGTTACAAAGTGGGGCATGAATGCCATAATGTCAGCCCACTACCAAGCCGTCACCATGAAAATGATGCCGACTGCTTTGTTGCCTGCTGGTCTTCATATAGCCGAGTGAGTTGTGTGGTTGAGTGGTGAACTGTCATCCGAGTGGATGGTATACTGCTTGGGCGAGTGGATAGTATGCTGCTTGTCTGAGTGTATAGTATGTCTGTATGAAATTTATCTGGACCCACGTGTTGTGTGGATCCCATGCTTTATGATATTTCGACCCTTCGTGGGCCTACCTGTTATGTGTATCCCCAACATTAGCCCCCGAATTGATTGCGATTTTGCAGAACGAGTTTGTGAAAGACACAACTTGGCTCGAGTGATTACGGAAACACTCGGTACCTGTGATCGTACTTTCAGACAACCAAGGTTTGAACAAAATCTCAATGGATTCTGGCACTGCGCTTCCGACTGATATGGGGTAAGTGCCCGCGAGGAGCAACTTGGTGATATTCGATCATCTCTCTGAAGAGGTTAACTCGTGATCAGAGTATGGATGTGTCATTAAATCCAGGCAACAAGATCGACGCATGGACTGCTCTCTCAGTGAGATGCCATTCTTATTCTGGAGGAACGTCAATACAAGTCGGCTCTAGATCCAAACTTATGAGTTTCACACTTTGAGTCTTAGAAGAAGCCTCAAAACAGGTCCACGGAGGAGGCTTAAACTCGCCTTATAGCAAATTTTTTTGGAGTGATTTGGAGCTGGTCCTGCATCGAGTAACTGACTACTTGGAGTTTCTTCACGCCTGGAACGTGTCTTTTTTTGTTGTTTGGCCGTCACTCGGGCCGGGCGGACCATTCCTAGTGGATACCATTCCAGTGGGGGCACGCTGAGTGCACCCACTGGGTGTAGTCCCCGACACTGCCGTCGACTGCGGGCAGTCGGCGGGAGTCTTAGAGCCTGTCTTTTTGTTGTTGTTTGGCCGTCACTCGAACCGGGCTGACCGTTCCGAGTGGATACCAACAGTCGGCGGGAGTCTTAGAGCCTGTCTTTTTGTTGTGGTTCATCACTCGGACTGGTCAGGCCGTACCGAGTGGAGATTACTCCAGTGGGGGCATGCTGAGTGCACCCACTGGGTGTAGCCAATCGGCAGGAGTCTTAGAGCCTATCTTTTTGTTGTTGTTTGGCCGTCACTCGGACCGGGCTAACCGTTCCGAGTGGATACCAATAGTCGGCGGGAGTCTTAGAGCCTGTCTTTTTGTTGTTGTTCATCACTCGGACTGGTCAGGCCGTACCGAGTGGAGATTACTCTAGTGGGGGCACGCTGAGTGCACCCACTGGGTATAGTCCCCGAGACCGCCGTCGACTGCGGGCAGTCAGCGTGGGTATGAGAGAACTAAAACTCTTCTTAGCTGGTACTGATCGAACTTGTTCTTCTCTGACTCGGAGGTCGAGTAATTCTGGAGATGGGTTTGCATCGAGCAAAATGTTTCTTTCTGAGTTCTCTTCCAGTGGGAGCACGCTGAGTGCACCCACTGGGTGTAGTCCTCGAGCCTCTGTCGGACTAGATGAGTCTGGCAGAGGGTTTAAGTCTCCCGGTAAACCTCCATGCAGTTGGCACGGTAAATATCTTTGTCTGGAATTGAATCAATCGGATGGATGCGAAGCGAGGTGGTTGTACAAACAACGTTCGACGAGTAAGGTCGCCTGTATGATTCAGCGATGGTGCTTCATTTTTACCCTTTTGCACGAAAGGGGTATTTATCCAAGTGGACGTTCTTCCCGACTGATCGGGGCATGTTGACTGCAAGGAAAAAACTTGGTGGCACTTGTATGTCTCCCGGAGGAGATAGACTAGTGGTCAGACATGGACGTGCCATGAAACCCGAGTGACGAGGCTAGTGTGTGGACTGACTCTCCAAAGAGAGGCCACTCATTATCCCGGGGGAAAACCAGCACATGCCATCTCTGAGTCCAAGTTTGTGAAACTAACATCTTGGAGCCTAGGATAGTGCCAAGTGTATCCGTAGAGGAGCGTTGTTTTCACCCTTTTGTAGTCCTGAAGATGACTTTAGGTAATGATTTGGGCGATCGTCCGAGTGGACAGTACTACCCTTATAGGTTTTCGGCAGACCGAGCAACTATGGTCAGAAAGATATTCCTGATGTGATCAATGGGTTGATTGGATGGGCGTAAACCCTAAGGGCGGCATGGCCAACGGATATGTGTAACCCCCGAGTGATGCTCGAAAGAGGCAAGCTTGCTACAGAGTGTGATATGAGGTTTTATCATACGAGTAACTTAGTCATTCCCATGTTCGGGGTGTAGAGGTAAAGACATGTCCAACTGAAGGTGACGCGCGAGGCGGTCGAGGGGTGATGATGTGTACAACCGAGTGGCGACGTGCGGGGCGGCCGAGTGGTGAAGACGTGCGCAACCGAGTAGCAACACGCAGAGTGGCCGAGTCATGATGTGCGAGGTGGCCGAACGATGAAGACGTGCATAACTGAGTGGAAATGCGTGGGGCGACCGAGTGGTGAAGACGTGCCCAACCGAGTGGCGACGCGCGGGGCGACCGAGTCATGATGTGCACAACTGAGTGGCAATGCGCGAAGTGGCCGAGTGAAGGACTACGTGTCCAGCCAAGTGGTGATGCACGGGGTGGTTGAGTGACAAATTGCGTGTCCAGCCAAGTGGCTGAAATGGTCTTCGAAGGAGTTAGCCTGATGCTTTTCAAAATGCTGTAGCGATGAGTTTGGTGTAGTGTGGTTGCGACGCAACAAGACCGGCGTGACAACTGAGTCTAAGTAGGAATGAAGATGTCATGCAGAGGTGATTATAAAACTTGTCAAAGTGGCGGATTGAATGCACTTGTTGAAGTGAAGGATCTGACTGGTGATGAAGTACTCAACCACTTAGGAGAGTGTCATTCCAAATGAGATTCAGCCCCCAAGTGCGGCGTAGCCCCCGAGCATACTACAGTCTTCAACAACAGACTTGTTGGAATACGAGAAATGTAGTTTTGAATGGATGATTTGCAATTCATCGAGTCGGACTTGGGCAAAGAGGAGGAGAAGCTTCCGAGTGATGCTCGAAAGAGGCAAACTCGCAAAAGAGTGAAGTGTGAAGTTTAATTATGAAAGGGACTTATCTGTCTCATGCCCGACGAGGTCTATATCATTTATACGATGAATAGAATTCCACAGAGGGGTTGGCCGGATGTGTTTGAAGTCAACAGAGCGACAAGGTCGGTGTTGTGGTGCGCTGAGACTGGTATGGTGACCGAGTGCAAGCAGCGATGAAGTTGGTGCATAGGGCCGGTGAGTGATCGCGTAACTTGTGTAAAAAATGGCACAAGCCAACGAAATAATTTCTCGAGGAAATTCGATGTGTGCTGAAATAAATTGTGTGAATAACACCCATAGACACCCACTAGGAGTGCAAGGGGCTTGCTGGTTAACCAACAAGAGTCTGAAAGAGCGAAGGATCTGTTTGAACTTGTCGAAGCGACGGACCCGACTGAACTGATTGGAATACTGGCTCAGATAAAACAGAAGTGTAGTGTTTCGACTGAGTTGCAGCCCCGGTGGACCGATGCAAACTCGAAATGAAGAACGACACATGGTGTTCGTGAATGATGTATGCGAAAAAATGGAAGTTGGACTTGGGAGTCACATAACCAGTACTAAGCAACTATGTGAAAATAAGCAACCGAGCGTAGAGGTACATTCGGTGGCGTGGCCTACGAGTGAATGTGATGTGTGAATTACGGAATACTCGGGAAGACGAAAATAAAAGAATGTAAAATGACTTAGCTATCTGAAGGCGCGCGGGGCGGTCGAGTGGTGATGAGGGGACCAACCGAGTGGCGACGCACGGGGCGGCCGAGTTGTTATGACGTGACCAACCGATGGCGACGCGTGGGGTGGCCGAGTGGTTATGAGGTGACCAACCGAGTGGTGACGCACGGGGCGGCCGAGTGGTGATGAGGTGACCAACCGAGTGGCGACGCAAGGGGCGGACA
>NC_041393.1:723149538-723159011 GCF_002162155.2 Triticum dicoccoides | reverse complement strand
ATGAGGTGACCAACCTATGGTGACGCGCGGGGCGGCCAAGTGGTTATGAGGTGACCAACCGAGTGGCAACGCACGGGGCGGCCGTGTGGTTATGAGGTGACCAACCTATGGCGACGCGCGGGGTCGCCGAGTGGTTATGAGGTGACCAACCGATGGCGACACGTGGGGCGGCCGAGTGGTGATGAGGTGACTGTCGGTGTCAAAACCGGCGGATCTCGGGTAGGGGGTCCCGAACTGTGCGTCTAGGCGGATGGTAACAGGAGACGAGGGACACGATGTTTTACCCAGGTTCGGGCCCTCTTGATGGAGGTAAAACCCTACGTCCTGCTTGATTAATATTGAAGATGTGTGTTACAAGAGTGGATCTACCACGAGATCAAGGAGGCTAAACCCTAGAAGCTAGCCTATGGTATGATTGTTGTAATGGTTGTTCGTCCTACGGACTAAAGCCCTCCGGTTTATATAGACACCGGAGAGGGCTAGGGTTACACAGAGTCAGTTACAATGGTAGGAGATCTACATATCCGTATCGCCAAGCTTGCCTTCCACGCCAAGGAAAGTCCCATCCGGACACGGGACGAAGTCTTCAATCTTGTATCTTCATAGTCTTGGAGTCCGGCGGACGATGATAGTCCGGCTGTCCGGACACCCCCTAGTCCAGGACTCCCTCAGTAGCCCCTGAACTAGGCTTCAATGACGATGAGTCCGGCGCGCATATTGTTCGGCATTGCAAGGCGGGTTCCTCCTCCGAATAATCCATAGAAGATTGTGAACACCAGGATAGTGTCCGGCTCTGCAAAATAAATTCCACATTCCACCGTAGAGAGAATAATATGTACACAAGTTCAATCTGCTGACGTATTTTGTGGCATGACGTTACACTACTACCAAGCCTTTACTTGAATCGTTTTTTATTATACCACCTCAGCGCGTTTAGCGAAGCGGTTTCCTTGGCACGTCTTGTCGAAGCAGAGATCGTGTTCCCCTTATTCCGGGATTCCCATCAATACGGACGTGGGTAACCCAACCGCGCCATTGATGGTGGCGCTTGGGGCATAAGCGAGTTTTACCAGGCCGGTGGGGATGCATAGTCTTCGTCCGCCCATATATAAGGGGATAAGGATCCACCTTTTTACCTACGCCTTCTTCCTCCTTTGCTTATCCGTCTTCGCGCACTCGAGCTCCAGCGCCCAAGTTCGCACATCTCGCCTCAACCTTCTCCAGTCATGTCCGGAGCGGGAGGCAAGTGGATGGCCTCCTCCATCACGGAGGGGCACATCGAAAGGCTGCGCGGTGCCGGATACCTGTCCTGCGACATCGCGCACCGTCTCCCCAACAAGGGGCAGCTCATCCCCACCCCCAGGCCCCATGAGAGGGTGGTCTTCCTTCCCCATTTCCTCCGCGGACTGGGCTTTCCACTTCATCCCTTTGTCCGGGGGCTCATGTTCTACTACGGCCTGGATTTCCACGATCTGGCGCCAAACTTCATCCTCAACATCTCGGCGTTTATCGTCGTGTGCGAGGCCTTCCTCTGCATCCAGCTCCACTTCGGCTTGTGGCTCAAGACCTTCAATGTCAAGCCGAAGGTAGTAAAGGGAAATCAGGCAGAGTGCGGAGGCGCCATGGTGGGTAAGATACCCAACGTCGTCTGGCTCGAGGGCGCCTTTGTGGAAACCATCAAGGGATGGCAATCGGCATGGTTCTACATCACCGAGCCGCGTGACCCTAGATGGGTAGCGACCCCTGAATTTAGATCTGGAATCCCCACGCGGCTCACCTCTTGGAAAGAGAGTGGCCTGACTTGGGGCGATTCGGAGGAGCTGACCGGACTCCAAGCCTGTATCCAGAAGCTGGTAAACAAGAAGCTCAAGCTTGTCAACGTGGTCCAAGTCGTGCTCATCCGCCGGATTCTCCCGTGCCAAGAACGGGCATTTAAATTGTGGCAGTTCAATCCGGCGCAGCACCAAACCTTGAGCAGGGTTTTCGACACTAGGTACGAAGATGCCTGGAAGGTGCTCTTCAAGGGCGCCGAAGCTCCCGCATCCGCCACCGAAGATCGCGGATTTCGCTCGCAGCGTTCAGCTGACGAGGTAAGTGATTCTACCCCTTTACGGGACACTTGTTTCATTCATAGTTTGACTCTATGCGGGATCTGAAACTCCCAATGCCTTTAACAGGACTGGATGAAGAAGGCCGAGCAGATTATCTGTCCGGCTCCCATGCCAGAAAACCCAGTAGACGCCCGTTTAGCGGGGCTGCTGGTTCCGGCACCGCATGTGGTGCCGGAGAAGAAGGCCAAGAAGGAGGCCACGGGTACACGAAAGAGTTCCCGTTTTCAGGTGTCCGATGACTCCGAGGCGGACTCCTCCCCCGAAGGCGAGGGGGAGAAAGAAGACTCTCCCCTAGAGGGGGGAGAGAGGAAGAGGAAGGCTTCCCCGACGGGGGAAGCCGAAGGGTCCAAGAGAGGACGGACCCTTCCTCCGGACAGCTCCGCTAACGCCAACGACGGCGACGAGGAGTGGCCCTCAAGGGCCAAGCCCCTGGCAAGATCGTAAGTATCCGGATTCCTGAGTGATTTGTAATTTCTTTTTTGTGCCACGTAGTGTCCTTCTAATGCCGCATACTATCTGTAGCCCGGCCGAGGAGGACCTTCCCGCTTCATCCAGCGGGTCCTTGGCCCCGTCGGATGTAGATTCCATTCCGACCGCCTCCAACCCTCGCGATGTTGAGGACGCCGAGGTGGGATCCCAGGAGGGGACCCGCCAGGAGGGGGAGGCTCCAGAGGTGCCACAAGGCAACCTCCCGGACTTTGCGCCGGACTCCGTGCCAGAACCCGCAGTGGTTCCGGAGTCCGACAGGCGGCCCCTTCACAAGAAGGGCAAGACCGTGACACCGGCGGCCTCCGTCCAACCGGAGGCGCCAGTCAACTTGTTGGAGGCGCTCATCGGTGCTTCCATCGAGGAAGAACACCGCACTATTATGAGTGCGGTGATTCAGAAGGTTCAGCTTGCCAAGAGCGGGCTGACCGAAGCTTGCAGCAGCCTTCTAACAGGCTTTGAGGTAAGAAGTTTAAAATATGTAATGTGATACCACATAGACAGTAGCCCCTGATGCTCGGTTCGGTGTTCGGAAAGAAAAACCGGACTGAGGATCTAAAAAAGATATACGCAGGAGTGCTAAAAATTATGTCAATATGGGTTTGCAGGCTGCGCTGCTGACCTCTGCCGCACTGACTGTGGAGGTCGGTGCTTTGAAGCAGGATCTCGAGCGGTCCGAGCGAGATCTCGGCCTTGCCAAGAAGCAGCTCGAGGACAAAGAAGGTGAGTAACACCACTTTGAAATTTGTACCTTACAGAAAAGGATTTTGGTTGCAATAGAAATAACAAGGATAACGTGGGTACTGCAGGGGCCACGAACGAGGTGGCAACCCTGAAGGAGGCCGTGTCTGCGGCCGAACGCAATGCGCCGCAGAACGGGCGGAGCGAGAGAAGCAGGAGGCGCGGGTGGCGGAGGTGCGGCAAGAGCTCCAGGCTCTCATGGAAAAGCATGAGCGTTTGGAGCGCGACTCAAAGACTCGAGAGTCCGAGCTTGCCTCAGCTCTTGAAAGTGCCGAAGCCGCCAAGGACGAGGCCCATAAGTCCCTCCAGGAGATTGAGGCGATGAAGAAGATAGCGGCGGGTAAGGCATTTTTCATGCAAAGCAAGCATGTGAATGTAAATTACCTGTTACTTACCCGAATTCGGAGCTCTCCAGGGGTGTTTGCAGATCTGCCTCGCAGTGTGTCCGATGCCGCCGCATTCTACCGGGCCGAGGAGGGGTGCTCAATGGAGAAGGTCTTCTGGTCTCAGTATGCTGAGGCCGGACATCCGGTGCCCCCTAGCGACCAGCTGAAGCAGCTGGTCGAGCTTCACAAGGTAGCCGAGCAGGCCATGAAGGGCCTTATAGTCCGGCTGTGGCCAGGAGGGGCCATGCCTGGGGGCTACTTTGGCCTCGTGCGACGGCTGGTGGATGCGTGCCCTTGGGTGGAGGTCATCAAGCGCTCCGCCTGCATTGAAGGAGCCCGTCGGGCCCTTGCCCGCGCAAAGGTGCACTGCGGCAGGCTGGATGCTGAGAGGCTTCTGACAGACGCGCCACCGGCGGGCAAGGAGTATCGTACGCCCGAAATGTACTATAAGACTGTCCTGAAGGGTGCCCGCAAGATTGCGGATGAGTGCCCCAGAGATGTAATTTTTGAGTAGACTCGCAATGTGTTATCCTGTGCGCTGAAAACTTTGCTCATATGCGCTAAGCAACGCTTGTTTGATTTAAAATATTACCTTCTGTGCGGCCGTTTATCAAATCTGAGAGATGGCAAGTCGTCGGCTTCAGCCCCCATGCCACGAGTGCTAGGGTGTTCGGGATAAACTTGAGCGCTCTTGTTCCCATTTTTGGGTCCATCTAGGGAGGCGCTCAACACAACAAACAAGGCAACCGGACTTATAATGCTTGAACACTCTCACTTAGCCATAGAATTCTATAATTTTAAATTTCGGCGAAGCCCCTAGTGTTCGGAAGACCGAATTTGGGGCGCTATCCATGCCTTGGCCGGACATAGCCGGTTCCTCGCTCTAAGCGGCATAAGTCTTTAAGGACTCGAAAAGACCTCTCGAACAACGACCAGCTCTCACCTTATCATGACGGTCAGTTTTAGCTTTCTCCACTGAGGCGTTAACCCAGCTCAACTGGGGCGCAATCGCAGTGGTTCTCCCAGTGCTACCTTAGCCGACGGAACGGAACGTAAGGTACCAAAACATGGGAGTCGGGCAAACCCAACTATTGACCCAAGACATGATTCGGAGCCGATGCATATAGTGCTATAAGTTCGGGGTGCCGCACTTGTGAAAGTGTTCGGACTTCACACCATAATGCGGGGAACATAAGCCCCTGGTGTATTCTGCCATACTGAATTGTACGGATGCAAGATGTCATAAGAGAACATACATATATAAAGAAAGGGAATGCAATTATAAGCGAAAAATGATGCATTGTTAATTCGAGGAGTTCTGCTGTGAGTGCAGAACGATACAAATAGTGCGGTAAGCAAGGGTTTGGACTATTAGACATGTCCCCCTCCAGGGATAGGCTGCGGAATGGTGTAATAAACAGATTTAATGCTCGTAATGGAGACCACCTGAGTGTTCGTCGTAGCCCTGGTTCCTCCCTGGCTGTTGCATCGTGGGTTCGGCAGATCTACTACCGGACAGGGCCTCTTGTAAACAGAGTCCTGTGGATAAAATAAGAATAATAATAATAAAAAAAGATCGACACACTTAGGAGCCCCTGGTGTGGTTGAGCCGCACTCTGGGCCTGTCGTGGTCGTGTCCCTCCCCCTATGCCCAAGGTATCTCCAGAGTGTAATGATGTACGCGGGGAGGTTGTCTTATAATCATGTAAGGGTTGGGGTTGGGGCCGCATTGCTACGCGTGCTCGGAACGCGCCAGGTGGTCTTGGTATATGTTACTCCGAGCGCGTTTAATCCCGTCCGGTTTTTTAACGGCCGGACTCGAAAGTTGCCTTAAGAGGCTGTTTTGAACTTCTGCCGCGAGAGCCGCTGTGTGTTCCTCCGTTCGGAGGGAGCGTTCAGTGTTTCCGTTGACCGTGATGACTCCACGAGGGCCTGGCATCTTGAGCTTGAGGTATGCATAATGCGGCACCGCGTTGGACTTTGCAAACACGGTTCGTCCGAGCAGGGCGTGATAGCCGCTGCGGAACGGGACTATGTCGAAGATTAACTCCTCGCTTCGGAAATTATCCAGGGATCCGAAGACCACTTCCAGTGTGACCGAGCCTGTACAATTGGCCTCGACACCTGGTATGACGCCTTTGAAGGTCGTCTTTGTAGGTTTAATCCTTGAGGGGTCTATGCCCATCTTGCGCACTGTATCCTGATAAAGCAGGTTCAGGCTGCTGCCGCCGTCCATGAGGACTCTAGTGAGGTGAAATCCATCGATGATTGGGTCTAAAACCAATACGGCGAATCCGCCATGGCGGATACTGGTGGGGTGGTCCCTTCGATCAAAAGTGATCGGGCAAGAGGACCATGGATTGAACTTTGGGGCGACTGGCTCCATCGCATATATGTCCCGAAGTGCACGCTTCCGCTCCCTCTTGGGTATGTGGGTTGCGTATATCATATTTACCGTCCGCACTTGTGGGGGGAAACCTTTCTGTCCTTTATTGTTCGGCGGCCGGGTCTCCTCCTCGTCGTCGCTATGCAGCCCCTTGTCATTGTTTTCAGCAATTAACTTGCCTGCCTGCTTGAATACCCAACAATCTTTGTTGGTGTGGTTAGCTGGCTTTTCGGGGGTGCCATGTATCTGGCAAGAGCGGTTGAGTATTCGGTCCAAATTGGACGGACCCGGAGTGGTTCTTTTGAATGGCTTCTTCCGCTGACCGGGTTTAGAGCCTTTGAATCCGGCGTTGACTGCCGTATCTTCATTGTTATCGCCGTTAATGTGACGTTTATTTTTGTTTCGACGCGACCTGCCATTGTGGTCCTTAGTATCCGGACTGCCAGCATTTTTGCTGAGGTTGTTGCTGCGAGCTAGCCAGCTGTCCTCTCCCTCACAGAAGCGGGTCATGAGTGATGTGAGGGCTGCCATGGATTTCGGCTTTTCCTGTCCAAGGTGTCGGGCCAGCCAATCGTCGCGGATGTTATATTTGAAGGCTGCAAGGGCCTCTGCATCCGGACAGTCGACGATTTGATTTTTCTTTGTTAAGAACCGTGTCCAGAATTATCTGGTCGATTCATCTGGCTGCTGAATTATGTGGCTTAGGTCATCGGCGTCTGGTGGTCGCACATATGTGCCTTGGAAGTTGTCGAGGAATGCGGCTTCCAGGTCCTCCCAACACCCAATTGACTCTGCTGGCAAGCTATTAAGCCAATGTCGAGCTGGTCCTTTAAGCTTGAGTGGGAGGTACTTGATGGCGTGGAGATCATCGCCGCGGACCATATGGATGTGAAGGAGATAATCTTCGATCCAAACCGCGGGGTCTGTTGTGCCATCATAAGATTCAATGTTCACGGGTTTAAACCCTTCAGGGATTTGATGATCCATTACTTCGTTTGTGAAGCATAGTGGGTGTGCGGCGCCTCTATATTGAGCGATATCACGATGTAGCTCAAGAGAGCGATATCACGACATAGTGGGAGTTTCTGTATCCGGCGCGATGGTAGTCGTCGTGGGTCGTGGGGCGCCCACGTGATCCGTAGATAGATCCGGATTGTCTTGCCTTGTCCTCCAATATATCCCGCAAGTCCGGCGCATTCCCCCGTGGCTTCGTACTTTTCGAGCGGTGCCGGGGTACGGTTCTGATGGAGGGCCTAGATGCCTCTCTGTCGCGACCACGGGGTGGTCGGTCTGCCGTATTGTGCGCTGGCGATGAAGGTTTATACGCTTCCTCCTCTAGTCGGGGGAGCAACTTGCGTTTTGGGTAGCTTTTGGAGGGGCGTTCGAGTTCATACTCTTCGGCCGCGAGCACCTCGGTCCATCTATAGGCCAGCAAGTATTGATCAGCTTGAAGCTGTTGTTGCTTTTTCTTTAGGCTGTTCGCCGTGGCCATTAGCCTGCATTTAAAACGCTCTTGTTCGACGGGATCCTCGGGCACGACGAATTCGTCGTCATTGAGGCTTGCCTCGTCTTCGGAGGGAGGCACGTAATTTTCGTCCTCCTTGTCTGTCGCTCTCTCCTGAGGGCTGGCTACTCCGTCCTCCTGTGCTGAATCTTGCTGGAGGGGGTTGTCTTTGGCACTCTCTGGGGTGTTGTTATCTCCGGTGCCGGACTCTCCATTCTTACTGTGGCGGGATTTAGAGCGGCGCCGCTGACGTCGGCGCTTGGGCTGTTTCTTAGAAGAATCCGCCTCCGCTGCTTCTTCATCGTCCCCATCCTTTGGGGTGTCCACCATGTATATGTCGTATGACGAGGTGGTCTTCCAGTGCCCTGTAGGCGCTGGTTCTTGATCGTCTCCGGCATCGTCGTCCATACCGTCGATGTCTTTGGAGTCGTAGTCTAGCAGGTCGGTTAAATCGTCGACAGTGGCTACAAAGTGGGTGGTGGGTGGGCTTTGAATTTCTTCGTCGTCCGCATCCCAGCCATCCTGATCGCAGTCCGGCCAGGGTTCTCCTGATAACGAGAGATGTTTTAGCAAATTTAGGATGTCGCCAAAGGGTGAGTGCTGAAAGATGTCCGCGGCGGTCAACTCCATGATTGGCGCCCAATCGGATTCGATTGGCAGGGGCGCAGGAGGTTCGGAGTCCGGCAAGGAGTCCGGCGCCTCGGAGTCACGATCTTCATAAGGGACAAGGTCAGTATTCGGCTCCATCGCCGTGAAAGTTGCAGCTCCCGAGGCGGCGTCCAGCCACCTGTCCTCGATCTGTGCGGTCGACTCCGAACTATGGGTTAGAGCGGACTTGTGTGCGGCCTCCAGGGTACTGTCCAACGGCAGAGCTAGATCATGCCCATCGTGACAGTGCGGCACGCTCGGCTGTGGCTCGACTCCATCGAAGATCAAGTCCCCGCGGATGTCGGCCGTGAAGTTTAGGCTTCCGAACCTGACCTGATGGCCAAGGGCGTAGCTTTCGATCTGCTCCAGATGGCCAAGTGAATTGGCCCGCAGTGCGAAGCCGCCGAACACGAAGATCTGTCCGGGGAGAAAAGTTTCACCCTGGACGGCGTGGTTGTTGATTGAAGAAGCCATCAAGCCTATCAGTGACGACACAGAGGAACTCTCAATGAAAGCACCAATGTCGGTGTCAAAACCGGCGGATCTCGGGTAGGGGGTCCCGAACTGTGCGTCTAGGCGGATGGTAACAGGAGACGAGGGACAGGATGTTTTACCCAGGTTCGGGCCCTCTTGATGGAGGTAAAACCCTACGTCCTACTTGATTAATATTGAAGATGTGTGTTACAAGAGTGGATCTACCACGAGATCAAGGAGGCTAAACCCTAGAAGCTAGCCTATGGTATGATTGTTGTAATGGTTGTTCGTCCTACGGACTAAAGCCCTCCGGTTTATATAGACACCGGAGAGGGCTAGGGTTACACAGAGTCGATTACAATGGTAGGAGATCTACATATCCGTATCGCCAAGCTTTCCTTCCACGCCAAGGAAAGTCCCATCCGGACACGGGACGAAGTCTTCAATCTTGTATCTTCATAGTCTTGGAGTCCGGTGGACGATGATAGTCCGGCTGTCCGGACACCCCCTAGTCCAGGACTCCCACAGTGACCAACCAAGTGGCGACGCGCGGGGCGGCCGAGTGGTGATGAGGTGACCAACCGAGTGGCAACGCCCGGGGCGGCCGAGTGGTGATGAGGTGACCAACCGTTTGGCGACGCACGGGGCGACCGAGTGGTGATGAGGTGACCAACCGAGTGGCGACGCATGGGGCGGCCGAGTGGTGATGAGGTGACCAACCGATTGGCGACGCACGG
>NC_041393.1:723145712-723146289 GCF_002162155.2 Triticum dicoccoides | reverse complement strand
GGTTATGAGGTGACCAACCGGTGGCGACGCGCGGGGCGGCCGAGTGGTTATGAGGTGACCAACCTATGGCGACGCGCGAGGCGGCCGAGTGGTTATGAGGTGACCAACCTCGACGCGCGGGGCGGCCGAGTGGTTATGAGGTGACCAACCTATGGCGACGCGCGGGGCGGCCGTTGAAGTAGATGCGTCCCGCGGAGTGAAGATGCGCGGGCGTCCGTCTGAAGTAGACGCATGCCGCGCAGCGGCGATGCGCGGGGCGTCCGAGTGATGTAGACGCGTCCCGCGGAGTGGCGATGCGCGGAGCGTCCTGCCGATGTAGACGCGTGCCGGGGAGTGACGATGCGCGGGGAGTCTGAGCGTTGTAGACGCGTCCCGCGGAGTGACGATGTGCAGGGCGTCCGAGTGATGTAGACGCTTCCCGCGAAATGGTGACGCGCGGAGCGTCAGGGCGATGTAGACGCGTGCCGCGGAGTGACGATGCGCAGGGCGTCCGAGTGATGTAGACGCGTCCCGCGGAGTGGTGACGCGCGGAGCGTCCGGGCGATGTAGACGCGTGTCGCGGAGTGACACGGGTCGT
>NC_041393.1:723110231-723143847 GCF_002162155.2 Triticum dicoccoides | reverse complement strand
CCAACCTAATGGCGACGCACGGGGCGGCCGAGTGGTTATGAGGTGACCAACCTGATGTCGACGCGCGGGGCGGCCGAGTGGTTTTTAGGTGACCAACCCAATGGTGACGCGCGGGGCGGCCGAGTGGTTATGAGGTGACCAACCGATGGCGACGCGCGGGGCGGCCGAGTGGTTATGAGGTGACCAACCTATGACAACGCGCGGGGCGTCCGAGTGAAGTAGATGAGTCCCGTGGAGTGACGATGCGCGGGGCGTCCGAGTGAAGTAGAGGCGTCCCGCGGAGTGGTGACGCGCGAGGCGTCCGAGTGGTTGCTGGACCAAAACCTCTTTGTCTGACTACCGTAGTGGTTTGTTAACCATCCGAGTAAATTCGTCTGAGCATGCGTGCGACTCGTTCGAGTGGGTGGTCATTCAAGTGTGTTTTAGTCCCATCCGAGTGAACCTGGGTTCGAACAGAAAAGGGACTGTTAAGCAATTGTACAGTAATTTGAGAGCTAATTTGTAAAATGATCGGAGGTGATAAAGTCCTTAATCTTCTGCCGAGTGGCTGGAGACTTAGTCTGCCGGGTTCATCGTTATCAAAGCGGAGTGCCGTCAGCCCCCGGAGGGAGGGGCCGTATGTGGGGGTTCGTCGATGATGTTGCAGATGAGGCTGGAGATTACGACAAGCCAGACGGCATCGGTGGTCGTGCGTGGAGGTTCGACGATGGCCTCACAGGCGACATCGAGGCGGATGGCGCTGGTGGTTGCATGCTGAAGCCAACCAACCGAGTAGCCTGCACGTTAATTGTCCAGAGAGCAAAAAATCATCTATGGGCTAGCCGGTCGAGTGAACCTGTTCGTTAGCCGGCCGAGCAAAAAGGTGAATCGGCCGAGTGAACCATAACTGGGTTGTGATCTGGTCGCAACGCCATCCGCTGAGTGGAATAAATGGTGGGTCGTTCAGACGACTTTGTTCGTTTTAGCAAGCCTGCAATTTAGCAAGTACAGATACCTCCAGGAATATTTTTTGTTGGACTAATAAAGTGTCCACGCATGAATGCTATTTTGCAGGGCGTAAAGACCACGGATGGCCGTGCATGCATGCACAAATTAACCTGCACATTAGTCATCAATCGAGGGCCGAGAAAACTGGCGCATTACCTCCTCTGCATGCCCAACGGACCATTAAATGGTTGGCTAATGGCCCAAGGACTTGAGGTCATGGGCAAGTTTTTGGATGGGCTAGCTTAATTATCAAGATAAGTAATCAGGTAATTAACTGCTATAATTGACTTGCGTACCTGGGAACAGGGTCATCGGCGGTGCCAGAGAGAAGTTCGTTATGTGTACCTCGCAGGCATAAAGCAGCATGTCAACTGGCCCGGCGATGCTGGCGGTAACGGCAAATCTGACCGTGGCATTTCAGGTCGTGCTGCGCCCGCCGGAGCGGTCGGTGGTGACATGCTGCGGCGAGTGCGGGTCACCGGACAGCGAGATGATGTCTTAGCCGCCGGAGCGGTCGGCGGTGACGCGCTGCGGTAGGCACAGGTCACCGGACAGCGAAACGACGGCGTAGCCGCCGGAGCGGTCGGTGATGACGTGATGTGGCGAGCGCGAGTCACTGCTTGCCATCACCGTCGGAGCCGAGGAGGATCTTGAGGAGGGCGACGGTGGCGTGCTGCAGCGCGGCGCCGTCGAGGAGTCACTGGGGTTGAGCGTCTGTGAGGACATCCATTGTCGTGGCTCTCTCCTCTTCCGTCGCTCACAAGTGTGACATGCAAAAGAAACAAAAACCAATTAGCAAATCATCGATTGATTGTAAAGAGGACAGGATGAGATGAACAACTCCCTGATTCTTTTGCATGAGGAGGATTATTTTGTGTGACGGCCGGGACCGCATTAGTCAAAATTGGAAGCGGCGATTGTTTGATCTCGGGAGATCATCCCAAGAAACATTGGGTTGCCTGCAGAAATTAATCTCTTGCCGGCGATTGAATAAAGAACCATATGCATCATGGCTTGATAGACGCCATGCCAAACGGTAGGCGCCAACTGTCGTGGGAACGATTCCGACAATAAGATAGGGGTAGGATAAAGGAGCATGATCTATCGAGCTACAAATGGGTGACACGGTGGTTTTAACGAGTTCGGACCTCTCACTGTGAAGATAACAACCCTACGTCTCATGCTCCAGAGAGGCTTTGTGTTATCTGTCTATGTATCCGGAGATTACATGGTGTATTTGAGAGATAGAGAGAGAAGAGCGGATCTCCATGCCTGAGCTATGTCTTGAGACTAATGGTGAAAAGAGAGAGAGGTGGAAGAAGAGAGCCCCCAAGTCTAGTGGTGGTGGTGGGGGGGATGGCTTATATAGAGTGTGGCCACCTCCTCACCTCCTATGTTACAAAGTGGGGCATGAATGCCATAATGTCAGCCCACTACCAAGCCCTCACCATGAAAATGATGCCGACTGCTTTGTTTCCCGCTGGTCTTCATATATCCGAGTGAGTCGTGCGGTCGAGTGGTGAACTGTCATCCGAGAGGATGGTATACTGCTTGGTCCAGTGGATAGTATGCTGCTTGTCCGAGTGGATAGTATGTCTGTATGAAATTTATCTGGACCCACGTGTTGTGTGGACCCCATGCTTTATGATATGTTGACCCTTCGTGGGCCTACCTGTTATATGTATCCCCAACACCAAGAGCAGGGGTGCGGCTGCCCTCCCTCCCGCCCTCTTTATATAGGGGCCCTGGGGGGTGGCCGCCCCCTAGAGATCCCATCTCAAGGGGGGCGGCGGCCAAGGGGGGGGGGACTTGCCCCCCAAGTCAAGTGGGGCGCCCCCTCCCCTAGGGTTTCCAACCCTAGGCGCAGGGGAGGCCCAAGGGGGGCGCACCAGCCCACCAAGGGCTGGTTCCCTTCCCCACTTCAGCCCATGGGGCCCTCTGGGATAGGTGGCCCCACCTGGTGGACCCCCGGGACCCTTCCGGTGGTCCTGGTACAATACCTATGACCCCCAAAACTTTCCTGTCGGCCGAAACTGGACTTCCTATATATAATTCTTCACCTCCGGACCATTCCGGAACTCCTCCTGATGTCCGGGATCTCATCCGGGATTCCAAACAACTTCCGGGTTACCGCATACTAGTATCTCTACAACCCTAGCGTCATCGAACCTTAAGTGTGTAGACCCTACGGGTTCGGGAGACACATAGACATGACCGAGACGACTCTCCGGCCAATAACCAACAGCGGGATCTGGATACCCATGTTGTCTCCCACATGCTCCTCGATGATCTCATCGGTTGAACCACGATGTCGAGGATTCAAGTAATCCCGTATACAATTCCCTTTGTCAATCGGTACGTTACTTGCCCGAGATTCGATCGTCAGTATCCCAATACCACGTTCAATCTCGTTATCGGCAAGTCACTTTACTCATACCGTAATGCATGATCCCGTGACCAAACACTTGGTCACATTGAGCTCATTACGGTGATGCATTACCGAGTGGGCCCAGAGATACCTCTCCGTCATACGGAGTGACAAATCCCAGTCTCGATCCTTGTCAACCCAACAGACACTTTCGGAGATACATGTAGTATACCTTTATAGCCACCCAGTTATGTTGTGACGTTTGGTACACCCAAAGCACTCCTACGGCATCCGGGAGTTACACGATATCATGGTGTAAGGAAATGATACTTGACATTGGAAAAGCTCTAGCAAACGAACTACACGATCTTGTGCTATGCTTAGGATTGGGTCTCGTCCATCACATCATTCTCCCAATGATGTGATCCCGTTATGAATGACATCCAATGTCCATGGTCAGGAAACCGTGACCATCTATTGATAAACGAGCTAGTCAACTAGAGGCTTACTAGGGACATGTTGTGGTATATGTATTCACACATGTATTACGATTTTCGGATAACACAATTATAGCATGAATAAAAGACAATTACCATGAACAAGGAAATATAATAATAACCATTTTATTATGACTCTAGGGCATATTTCCAACAGTCTCCGACTTGCACTAGAGTCAATAATCTAGTTACATTCTTATGAACACCCATAGAGTTCTGGTGTTGATCATGTTTTTCTCACGGAAGAGGTTTAGTCAACGGATCTGCGACATTCAGATCCGTATGCACTTTGCAAATATCTATGTCTCCATCTTGAACATTTTCTCGAATGGAGTTGAAGCGATGCTTTATGTGCCTGGTCTTCTTGTGAAACCTGGGCTCCTTGGCAAGGGCAATAGCTCTAGTGTTGTCACATAAGAGTGTGATCGGCCCCGACGCATTAGGTATGACTCCTAGGTCGGTGATGAACTCCTTCACCCAGATTGCTTCATGCGCTGCCTCCGAGGCTGCCATGTACTCCACTTCACATGTAGATCCCGCCACAATGCTTTGCTTGCAACTGCACCAGCTTACTGCCCCACCATTCAAAATATACACGTATCCGATTTGTGACTTAGAGTCATCCAGATTTTTGTCGAAGCTAGCGTCCACGTAACCCTTTACGACGAGCTCTTCATCACCTCCATATACGAGAAACATATCCTTAGTCCTTTTCAGGTACTTCAGGATATTCTTGACCGTTGTCCAGTGTTCCATGCCGGGATTACTTTGATACCTTCCTACCAAACTTACGGCAAGGTTTACATCAGGTCTGGTACACAACATGGCATACATGATAGACCCTATGGCTGAGGCATAGGGGACGGCACTCATCTTTTCTCTATCTTCTGCCGTGGTCGGACATTGAGCCGAGCTCAATTTCACACCTTGCAACACAGGCAAGAACCCTTTCTTGGACCGATCCATATTGAACTTCTTCAATATCTTATCAAGGTATGTGCTTTGTGAAAGACCTATGAGGCGTCTCGATCTATCTCTATAGATCTTGATGCCTAATATGTAAGCAGCTTCTCCAAGGTCCTTCATTGAAAAACACTTATTCAAGTAGGCCTTAATGCTGTCCAAAAGTTCTATATCATTTCCCATCAAAAGTATGTCATCCACATATAATATGAGAAATGCTACAGAGCTCCCACTCACTTTCTTGTAAACACAGGCTTCTCCATAAGTCTGCATAAACCCAAACGCTTTAATCATTTCATTAAAGCGAATGTTCCAACTCTGAGATGCTTGCACCAGCCCATAGATGGAGCGCTTAAGCTTGCATACCTTGTTAGCATTTTCAGGATCGACAAAACCCTCCGACTGCATCATATACAGTTCTTCATTAAGATGGCCGTTAAGGAATGCTGTTTTGACGTCCATTTGCCATATCTCATAATCATAGTATGCGGCAATTGCTAACATGATTTAGACGGACTTCAACTTTGCTATGGGAGAGAAAGTCTCATTGTAGTCAACCCCTTGAACTTGTCGATAACCCTTAGCAACAAGTCGAGCTTTATAGATAGTAACATTACCATCCGTGTCCGTCTTCTTCTTAAAGATCCATTTGTTTTCAATCCCTCGCCGATCATCGGGCAAGTCTGTCAAAGTCCATACTTTGTTTTCATACATGGATCCTATCTCAGATTGCATGGCTTCAAGCCATTTGTTGGAATCTGGTCCCGCCATTGCTTCTTCATAGTTCGAAGGTTCACCATTGTCTAACAACATGATTTCCAGGACAGGGTTGCCATACCACTCTGGTGTGGAACGTGTCCTCGTGGACCTACGAAGTTCAGTAGTAACTTGATCTGAAGTACCTTGTCATCATCATTAGTTTCCTATCTCGTCAGTGCAGGCACCGCAGGAACATTTTCCTGAGCTACGCTACTTTCAAGAGGTAGTACTTCATCAAGTTCCACTTTCCTCCCACTTACTTCTTTCGAGAGAAACTCTTTCTCCAGAAAGGACCCGTTCTTGGCAACAAAGATCTTGCCTTCGGATCTGAGGTAGAAGGTATACCCAATGGTTTCCTTAGGGTATCCTATGAAGACGCATTTTTCCGACTTGGGTTCGAGCTTTTCAGGTTGAAGTTTCTTGACATAAGCATCGCATCCCCAAACTTTTAGAAACGACAGCTTAGGTTTCTTCCCAAACCATAATTCATACGATGTCGTCTCAACGGAATTAGACGGTGCCCTATTTAAAGTGAATGTAGTTGTCTCTAGAGCGTATCCCCAAAATGATAGCGGTAAATCGGTGAGTGACATCATAGATCGCACCATATCCAATAGAGTGCGATTACGACGTTCGGACACACCGTTACGCTGAGGTGTTCCAGGTGGCGTGAGTTGTGAAACGATTCCACATTTCCTTAAGTGCGTACCAAATTCGTGACTTAAATATTCTCCCCCATGATCTGATTGTAAGAACTTTATCTTTTGGTCATGTTGATTGTCTACCTCATTATGAAATTCCTTGAACTTTTCAATGGTCTCAGACTTGTGTTTCATCAAGTAGACATACCCAAATCTACTCAAGTCGTCAGTGAGAGTGAGAACATAACGATATCCTCCACGAGCCTCAACGCTCATTGGACCGCACACATCAGTATGTATGATTTCCAATAAGTTGGTTGCTCGCTCCATTGTTCCGGAGAATGGAGTCTTGGTCATTTTGCCCATGAGGCATGGTTCGCATGTGTCAAATGATTCATAATCGAGAGACTCTAAAAGTCCATCAGCATGGAGCTTCTTCATGCGCTTGACACCACTGTGACCAAGGCGGCAGTGCCACAAGTATGTGGGACTATCATTATCAACCTTACATCTTTTGGTATTCACACTATGAATATGTGTAACATCACGTTTGAGATTCATTAAGAATAAACCATTGACCAGTGGGGCATGACCATAAAACATATCTCTCATATAAATAGAACAACCATTATTCTCGCATTTAAATGAGTAGCCATCTCGTATTAAACGAGATCTAGATACAATGTTCATGCTCAAAGCTGGCACTAAATAACAATTATTGAGGTTTAAAACTAATCCCGTAGATAAATGTAAAGATAGCGCGCCGACAGCGATCACATCGACCTTGGAACCATTCCCGACGCGCATCGTCACCTCATCCTTTGCCAGTCTCCGCTTATTCCGCGGCTCCTGCTTTAAGTTTCAAATATAAGCAACCGCGCCGGTATCAAATACCCAGGAGCTACTACGAGTACTGGTAAGGTACACATCAATTACATGTATATCAGATATACCTTTTGTGTTGCCGGTCTTCTTGTCCGCTAAGTATTTGGGGCAGTTCCGCTTCCAGTGTCCCTTTCCCTTCCAATAAAAGCACTTAGTCTCAGGTTTGGGTCCATTCTTTGGCTTCTTCCCGGCAACTGGCTTACCGGGCGCGGCAACTCCCTTGCCGTCCTTCTTGAAGTTCTTCTTACCCTTTCCTTTCTTGAAACTAGTGGTTTTATTGACCATCAACACTTGATGTTCCTTTTTGATTTCCACCTCTGCTGATTTCAGCATTGAAAATACTTCAGGAATAGTTTTCACCATCCCCTGCATATTGTAGTTCGTCACAAAGCTCTTGTAGCTAGGTGGGAGCGACTGAAGGATTCTGTCAATGACCGCCTCATTCGGGAGGTTAATGTCCAGCTGGGACAAGTGGTTGTGCAACCCAGACATTTTGAGTATGTGCTCAGTGACAGAACTATTTTCCTCCATCTTACAACTGTAGAACTTGTCGGAGACTTCATATCTCTCGACCCAGGCATGAGCTTGGAAAACCATTTTTAGCTCTTCGAACATCTCATATGCTCCGTGTTGCTCAAAACGCTTTTGGAGCCCCGGTTCTAAGCTGTAAAGCATGCCGCATTGAACGAGGGAGTAATCATCAGCACGTGACTGCCAAGCGTTCCTAATGTCTTGGTTCTCTGGGATGGGTGTCGCTGTCAAAACTGGCGGATCTCGGGTACGGGGTCCCGAACTGTGCGTCTAGGCGGATGGTAACAAGAGACAAGGGACACGATGTTTCTACCCAGGTTCGGGCCCTCTCGGTGGAGGTAAAACCCTACTCCTGCTTGATTAAAATTGATGGTATGAGTATTACAAGAGTTGATCTACCACGAGATCAGAGAGGCTAAACCCTAGAAGCTAGCCTATGGTATGATTGTTGTTCGTCCTACGGACTAAAACTCTCCGGTTTATATAGACACCGGAGAGGGCTAGGGTTACACAGAGTCGGTTACAATGGGAGGAGATCTTCATATCGTATCGCCAAGCTTGCCTTCCACGCCAAGGAAAGTCCCTATCCGGACATGGGACAGAGTCTTCAATATTGTATCTTCATAGTCCGGGAGTCCGGCCAAAGGTCATAGTCCGTCCATCCGGACACCCCCTAATCCAGGACTCCCTCAGTAGCCCCTGAACCAGGCTTCAATGACAACGAGTCCGGCGCGCAAGTTGTCTTCGGCATTGCAAGGCGGGTTCCTCCTCCGAATACTTCATAGAAGATGTTTGAACACCAGGATAGTGTCCGGCTCTGCAAAAATAAGTCCCACATGCCACCGTAGAGAGAATAATATTTACACAAATCTAATCTGCTGATGTATTCCGTGGCGTGACATCATGCCACGACCTAGCCTTTATTCATTTTACCGTTCCACCTCAGCGCGCTTAGCGAGGCGGTTTCCTTGGCACGTCTTGTCGAAGCAGAGATCGTGTCCCCTTATCCCGGGATTCTCATCAATACGGGCGTGGGTAACCCAACCGCACCTTTTGGTATGACTCTCTGATTGAAAACAAGTCCCAAATGGTTACGGGGAGGGCTCTTGGTATTCAACTCCTTTATAAAGAGACCAAGGCTCGACTCCCTCTTCCTTCAATCCAATCAAATCCGCCCCTTGCCTCGAGTTCCAACACTCAAGGTTTCTAGTTTTAGGTGCTTCAGACCTCCGACGATGTCCAGCTCCCACCTTCAAGACCGGTGGGTGCCTTCCTCCGTTACGGAAGAAGACGTGCGAAAGCTGAGAGATGCCAGATATCTAACCGGTGAAATCTCGCATAGGCTGCCTGCTCAAGGGCAGGCCATTCCTTCTCCTCAGCCTGGTGAGAGCGTGGTGTTCACATCTCACATCCTTCGGGGGTTAGGCTTCCCGATTGATCCCTTTGTGAGGGGGCTGATGTTCTATTACGGGCTGGAATTTCACGACCTAGCTCCGGAGTCCATCCTCCAAATTTCATCGTTTATTGTAATGTGCGAAGCCTTCCTCCATGTCACCCCTCACTTCGGATTGTGGCTTAAAACCTTCAAAGTAGAGCCGAAGATGATCGAGGGGCTGCACGCCGAGTGCGGAGGAGCTATCATAAGCAAGATAGCCGACGCTCCATCGCCCGAGGGAACTTTCCAAGAAGAGTTCGACTTATGGCAACGGGACTGGTTTTATATCACAACCCCCAGGGGCACCACATGGGTGGCGCCTCCTGCTTTTCGCTCGGGTCCCCCGCCACGGCGAGCGTCATGGGTCAATGAAGGGCTTATCTGGGGTCCATCCAAAGACGTGCCCCCACTGCAGGACCGCATTCGAGATCTCCTAGAAAGAGATATTAACCTAGACGTGCCCCTACTGCAGGACGTGCCCCTACTGCTGATTCGCCGCACGCTACCCTACAAACGTTCCCCCTCCGCCTGTGGGAATTTAATCCGTAGGGACCGCGAGTCCTCCAACATTTTATGGGTGCAACGCCCATGGAGATGTACAAATCGTTCTTCGGACCACAAACAAGGTGTCCGGATTTATCCGAGGACACAGGTCTGAGCTGCAATTGCCAAGATGTTAAGGTAAGCAGCCCCATATTTGGACACACCATCCGTATTTTCATCATAAAGCGGCCCTTTAACAGAGCTATTCTTTGAACAGGAGTGGATAGCGAAGGCAAAGCTTATCAGGTGTCCAGCCCCCCTGCCCGAGACCGCGCCAGACCCCGTGTTAACCAGGATGCTGCAGATTATGTTTTCAGCAGAGGGTGAAGAGGGGAACCAAGGAGCTACCGCCTCCACGAAGGAGACTGTCAAGAAGGGAGGAATCGAGAATTCCCCCAACCTGGGAAAGAAAAGGAGTGCCTCTGAACACCCGGAGGAGATGACCTCGAAACGGGGGAAGAAATCTTTGTCAGAGGATCCGGCGCCGGAGACTGCCCCGGCCGCATTGTGCCCTCAAAGGATCAGCTTTCCTCCGAGCCGTAAGTAAAGAGAGGGGCTCAAAAATTAGTGGCATCCTTGTTTTATTTCTGAGGAAGATAACTGAAATATTACCTTGCGGTTCAGATCTTGACCCTTCTCAGCAGAGCTCGTCTTCAGGGGATCTCCGTCCGGAGATGATAGAGAGTGAAACGCCTCCCCTAGCTGCACCGACTTACGAGGCAGGCGACCCCGAGGTGTCATCCCGGTGGGTTTCTCCAAGTCCGGATCCTGAAAAAGGTCGTCGGGCTTGTCCGGTGCCCTCTGGTGCACGGTCGGAGAGGCTGAGGGATCTGCTCGGGCGTGCATCCGTCTCAGAAGAACACCGTGTGTTGATGAACATGGTGATAGGAAGGGTTGCATCCGCGGAAAGCAGATTGTACGAGGCCGCCAGGAGTTTACTGACAGGCTTTGAGGTACATGAAAAGGTGTACCTATTGGTAGAGTCGCTTAGAATGCGCCCTGTATAAATAGTAGCCCCTAAGACTCTGTGTGTCGTCAAGAGTGATGGCGCACAGAGGATCAAAACCCCAGGTATAAAATGTTACCTTTTTACGAAGGTGGCGAGGCGTCCGGTGGCTAGCCGGACTGATGAATCTGCCGAGTTAAAGCGGCAACTGGACGTGGCAGATGCCGACATCGCGCTTGTAAATAAGCGGCTAGACGGGGCACAAGGTATACTCCACAGATATCTGATAAGAGGAGTTCGATGCTCGTTTCTTACAATATATATATATATATGCTTATTGCAGATAGTGCTGCTTCCATAGAGAACCCTCGGGCGGAACTTGCCCGAGCCAAGGAGCAAGCAAGAAAAAGTGATGTGGCGGCCGTAAAAGCGGCTGAAGAGCTGAAAGCCGAACAGGCTGCTCACGGCCAGAGTAAGAAGAAAATAGCCGAGATGGCTGTAAAATTGAAGGATGCTGCCGACCGCTGTGAATTTCTCGAACAAGAAAAATGGGCGGCTCAGAAGGACCTTGAGAAGATCACTACCGAGGTCAAGGATGCTCGCTCGGCGATGAGAGCTATGAAGGAGGAGCTGCGTCAGGCCGGGGATATCATAGCTGGAAAGCCTTATCTGCTGTGGATGAAGTTCGGGGATCCTAGGTATGCTCCGTTAGACCGGCAGTGGAGTGCGGAAAACACTTATCTGGATGTGGCAGCGAGTGCGGCTGACGCAACCGAACACTTCCGAGGACGAGGCGACCATAATTTGGAAGAACTGTTTTGGTCGCAGTTCCACAAGCCAGAGCGCCCACTTCCGGTACCCGGCCGTTTGGCCACCTTTGCGGAGCTGAACAGGTTATCCGGTCTCGCCATGAAGTATGTCGCGAGTCGTTTGTGGCCGGGGGAGCCAGAGCCGAAAAGTTATTTTGGATTGGTTCAGCAGTTCCTTGGTTCTGTGTCGCATGTCGATGTACTGAAGAGGTCAGCGTGTATAGAGGGTGCACAAATGGCTCTTGCCCGTGTCAAGACATACTTGGCGGATATGCAGGCCAGTGTTGTCGCATCCCAGGATTCGGGCGAAGGCCGGGTATCTGCCGAGCACTACCTTGAGGAAGTTCTTCCGGACGCTCGTTTAATAGAAGCACAATACTCGAAGGATGTTTTGTAAAAGAAATATTTTGATAGAATATAAAATCTTTTTATACTTGTGCTTGCAAGAATTATAACGCCTCCTGTGCGGCCGTTAATGTATATGTGTATATAACGTGAAAGATGGCAGTCGTTGGCTTCAGCCCCCACGCATATAATGCTGGGGTGTTCGCAAAAAATGCGCATTTTCACACTTAATCCAACGTCTTGGTCCTACAAAGGAGGTGATGGCACGGCGAACGAGGCAACCGGACTATAACACTTTATCACTTTCACTTAGCCCTAGGAGTTTGACATTGGGGCTACTCAATAGCCCCTGGAGGCACCACGCTCTCCCGAATCCGGGGCGCGTGTGTGCCTGACCGGGAAGCGGTCCTTCGTTAATGCGGAGGAATCCTAGAGATTCCGAGAGTCATCGAGTGGTTGACCAGTCTCTCGCTATATCATGACAGTCAGTTTTCGGCTTTCTCTACTAAGGTGCTCGCCTGGCTGAACCGGGGCACAATCGTAGTAGTTCTCCTGGTGCCGCGTTAGCCGATATAACGGAACGTAAGGCAGCAAAACACAGGAGCCGGGCAAACCCAACATTTGACCAAATACATGATTCGGAGCTGATGCATATAAGGCCTAACTCGCGACGCCAAACACTCCCTAAGGTATTCGGTCTTTATGAAGACGGGCCGAAATAGAGCCCTTGCTAGGAAAGCCCCTTGTGTCCAGGTACGCGCAAAATTCTGGCGTGGCCACATGCCAAAACGCTAGTCTCCTCCTCGGTTATGACGAAAACCGGGGGATGTTTTCAACAAGAGACAGTAAAAAAGATTTACGCAGGGTCTTAATCTGAAAAGAATCCATAGAACGGGTCCCTACTGCACGTCTGCGCCTATGTCTCCGTTGTGCCATATCCTGGACGGGCGTAGCATGGTGTTCGTCTGCGAAAAAGAGGAACTTTAGTAAATAGGCGTGCGAGAAATCTATATTAGAATAAACAGGATATAGTTGGAGCAAGAAGGGAGCCGCATTGTCTCCTGGCGTGAACACGCGGAGCCCCTTGTACAGGGTTGTGCGTCTATTAAGTCCATGTGTGTTGACGCCAGACTCGTCTAGCCATGTCCGGGCTAAATTAGTGTGTGGCTGTCCAGGCGGCCGCACCTTACCCGTATTTTGGGGGTCAATTGTCATTCCCCTGTGATGAGATGATGCCTCATGGACCGGGCATTTTAAGTGTAAGGGATGCATAATGTGCTATTGCGTTAAAGCGGGCGAAAGCTTCATGTCCCAGTAGCGCTTGATAGCGACTTACGAATGGGGCGATGTGGAAGGTTAGCTTTTCGCTTCGGAAGTTCTCGGGTGAGCCGAACTTGACTTCTAACGAAAGAGAACCCATAGTCTGGGTATCTCGACCCGGCGTGGCTCCTCGAAAGGAAGTTTTGCCGCGGCGTATTAGCGCTAGGTTTACCCCTAGTTTGTGGTTTGTGTCCTAATATAACAGGTTTAAGTCACTGCCGCCGTCCATAAGGACTCGTGTAAATTGTAGTCCGTCAATAACCGGATTCAAGACCAAGGCAGTCCAGCCTCCGTTCCGGGCCCCTCTGGAGTAATCCCGATGGTCAAAGGTGATTGGTCATAACAACTAGTGGCGGTGCTCCTCTGGGGCTGGCTGTATGGCACGTGTCTTCATAAGCGCCGTTCTGTTTTGCCCTTTTGTCATATGAAGTGAATTTACTGTTTTGACTTCTTGTGGGAACTTCTTTTGTTCTCCGGTGTTCTGCTTGTGGGGCGCGTTGTCATCCTCGCTTGGTGTGTCGAGCCCCTTGTGTTCGTCATTGAGTTTGCCGGACTGCTTGAAAACCCAACAATCTCTGTGGGTGTGGTTTGCAGGCCTCCCGGGGGTGCTGTGGATTTGACATATTTTATCCAGGATTTTGTTGAGGTTAGAGAGCTCGTCCCTGTCATCTTTGGGCGGCGGCTTTTTCTGATTTTGCCGAGAGCTTTTGAATCCGGCATTGACTGCCATGCTCGTTGGGCTGTTGTCCTTGATTCGGCGCTGTTCTTTGTTATGGCGCAGTTTCCCGTTTCCATCTCTAGGTTCGGATGTACTCGGGTCGCTGGTGCTGCTTCTTGCCAACCAGCTATCCTCTCCTGCGCAAAAGCGGGTCATGAGGCTTGTTAATGCGGCCATCGTTCTTGGCTTTTCTTGGCCGAGGTGTCTAGCGAGCCATTCGTCTCGGACGCTATGTTTGAAAGCTGCTAGGGCCTCAGCGTCCGGACAGTCGACTATCTGATTCTTTTTGGTAAGGAATCTGTTCCAGAGTTTCCGGGCTGACTCTCTGGGTTGCTGAGTTATATGACTCAGATCATCTGCATCCGGAGGTCGGACATAGGTCCCTTGAAAATTTGCCCGGAAAGCCTCCTCGAGCGCTTCCCAACTTCCTATGGTGTTTTCGGGAAGGCTTTTAAGCCAATGTCGGGCTGCCCCTTTGAGCTTGAGGGGTAAGTATTTGATGGCATGAAGGTCATCTCATCTGGCCATGTGTATGTGGAGGATATAATCCTCTATCCAGACTCCGGGGTCTGTTGTTCTGTCGTATGCTTCTATGTTCACGGGCTTGAATCCCGCTGGAAATTCGTGATCCAGCACCTCATCGGTAAAACATTAGGGATGTGCGGCACCCCTATATGCAGGTGTGCCGCGATGTTCGGGTATTTTTTGCATTGTATTGCTCGCTGGAGCTTGCTTTCTTGGGCCATAGATGGATCTGGTTGGGCAGGTTGTTTGATGCGAATCCTTAGGGGGATCGCTCACCATATTGAGTGCGGCGCCCTCTGTCGCTTTAGATCAATCGTTGGGTCATCTATCCGACCTGGTGGCTTCCTTGTTTTTCGGCTGTGGGGGCTTTATGGCCTCTTCATCAAATTCCGGTAGTAGTTTCCGCTTCGGATAGCTCTTTGTGTGACGACTGTTGCCGTACTTGTGTGCAGTATCCAGTACTTTGTTCCATCTGATCCTGAGTGCATCTTCTGCTGTATTGATCCTCCGCTTCTGCTTTTTCAGGCTACATGCAGTGGTGACGAGCCTTTGGTGGAGGTTCTGATGTTCCAGCAATTTGTCCGGCGTGAGGTCGTCCAGATTATTATCTTTTCCGGGGATTGGTTGTTTGGACGGTTGCTCAATGGCATGTTCGTCTTCCGTTGATTCGCCCTGCTCTATGGCTGGGTCTTTGTCGAGGTGGGGCTTTGCGTGGCGCTTGCGTCACCGCTTTGATTGTTTTTCGAGGGAACGATCCCTGTGTGCGCCCTTTCGATCCTCGTTGTTATCCCTTTTGGGCATGTCCACCATGTATACATCGTATGATGAGGTGGCTTTCCAGTTCCCTATAGGTGCTGGTTCTTGGTCGTCTCCTTCATCAGCGTCCATACCGTCGATGTCTTCGGAGTTAAAGTCGAGCATGTCAGTTGAATCGTCGACAGTGGCTACATAGTGGGTGGTGGGTGGGTTTTGAATTTCTTCGTCGCCCGTATCCCAACCCTGCTGACCACAGTCCGGCCAGGGCTCTCCTGACAAAGAGAGAGATTTTAGAGAGTTCAGGATATCGCCAAAGGGCGAGTGCTGAAAGACGTCCGCGGCGGTGAACTCCATGATCGGAGCCCTATCGGGTTCGATCGGAAGGGGTGCGGAAGATTCGGAGTCCGGTACGGAGTCTGGCACCTTGGAGTCACGGGCCTTGCAAAGGACTGGGCTGGTATTCGGCTCTATCGCCGTAGAGATTGCGGCTCCTGGGGCGGCGTCCAGCCGTCCGTCCCTGGTTAGCGCAGTCGTCTCCGAACTAATGGTCGGAGCGGACTCCTGAGTGGCACTCTGGGCGCTGTCCGGCGACAGAGCTAGATCATGCCCATTGAGACAGTGCGGCGCGCTCGACCGTGGCTCGAATCCGTCGAAGATCAAGTCCCCGCGAATGTCGGCCGTGTAGTTTAAGCTTCCAAACCTGACCTGATGGCCAGGGGCGTAGCTTTCGATCTACTCCAGGTGGCCAAACGAGTTGGCCCGTAGTGCAAAGCCGCTGAATACGAAGATCTGTCCGGGGGGAAAAGTCTCACCCTAGACTGCGTCGTGGTTGATGATTGAAGAAGCCATCGGGCCTGAAGGCGACGACATAGAGGAACTCTCAATGAAAGCACCAATGTCAGTGTCAAAACCGGCGGATCTCGGGTAGGGGGTCCCGAACTGTGCGTCTAGGCGGATGGTAACAGGAGACAAGGGACACGATGTTTTTACCCAGGTTTGGGCCCTCTCGGTGGATGTAAAACCCTACTCCTGCTTGATTAATATTGATGGTATGGGTATTACAAGAGTTGATCTACCACGAGATCAGAGAGGCTAAACCCTAGAAGCTAGCCTATGGTATGATTGTTGTTCGTCCTACGTACTAAAACTCTCCGGTTTATATAGACACCGGAGAGGGCTAGGGTTACACAGAGTCGGTTACAATGGGAGGAGATCTTCATATCGTATCGCCAAGCTTGCCTTCCACGCCAAGGAAAGTTCCTATCCGGACACGGGACGGAGTCTTCAATCTTGTATCTTCATAGTCCGGGAGTCCAACCAAAGGTCATAGTCCGGCCATCCAGACACCCCCTAATCCAGGACTCCCTCAATGGGTGCTTCACCTAGCGGTCCTTCTAGGACATATGCTTTCTTGGCAGCTATGAGGATGATCCTCAGGTTCTGGACCCAGTCCGAATAGTTGCTGCCATCATCTTTCAGCTTGGTTTTTTCTAGGAACGCATTGAAGTTGAGGTTGACATGAGCGTTGGCCATTTGATCTACAAGACATTTTACAAAGGTTTTTAGACTAAGTTCATGATAATTAAGTTCATCTAATCAAATTATTTAATGAACTCCCACTCAGATGAGACATCCCTCTAGTCATCTAAGTGATACATGATCCGACTCAACTAGACCGTGTCCGATCATCACGTGAGACGGACTAGTCATCATCGGTGAACATCTCCATGTTGATCGTATCTTCCATACGACTCATGTTCGACCTTTCGGTCTCTTGTGTTCCGAGGCCATGTCTGTACATGCTAGGCTCATCAAGTCAACCTAAGTGTTTTGCATGTTTCACGTGTTGTATGTGAACGTTAGAATCTATCACACCCGATCATCACGTGGTGCTTCGAAACAACAAACTTTCACAATGGTGCACAGTTAGGGGGAACACTTTCTTGAAATTATTATAAGGGATCATCTTATTTACTACCGTCGTACTAAGCAAATAAGAAGCAAAACATGATAAACATCACATGCAATCAAATAGTGACATGATATGGCCAATATCATATTGCTCCTTTGATCTCCATCTTCGGGGTGCCATGATCATCTTCGTCACCGGCATGACACCATGATCCCCATCATCGTGTCTTCATGAAGTTGTCACACCAATGGTTACTTCTACTTCTATGGCTAACGTGTTTAGCAATAAAGTAAATAATTTACATGGCGTTATTCAATGACACGCAGGTCATACAAAAAATAAAGACATCTCCTATGGCTCTTGCCGGTTGTCATACTCATCGACATGCAAGTCGTGATTCCTATTACAAGAACATGATCAATCTCATACATCACATATATTTCATTCATCACATCCTTTTGGCCATATCACATCACAAGGCATATGCTGCAAAAACAAGTTAGACGTCCTCTAATTGTTGTTGCATGTTTTTTACGTGGCTTCTATAGGTTTCTAGCAAGAACGTTTCTTACCTACATAAAACCACAACGTGATATGCCAATTTCTATTTACCCTTCATAAGGACCCTTTTCATCGAATCCGATCCGACTAAAGTGGGAGAGACAGACACCCGCTAGCCACCTTATGCAACTAGTGCATGTCAGTCGGTGGAACCTGTCTCAGGTAAGCGTACGTGTAAGGTCGGTCCGGGCCACTTCATCCCATGATGCTGCCGAAACAATATAAAGACTAGTAGTGGCAAGAAAATTGACAACATCTACGCCCACAACAAGTTTGTGTTCTACTCGTGCATAGAAACTATGCATAGACCTAGCTCATGATGCCACTGTTGGGGAATGTTGCAGAAAATAAAAAAAATTCTATGCTTCACCAAGATCAATCTATGGAGTCATCTAGCAACGAGAGAGAGGAGTGCATCTACATACCCTTGTAGATGACGCGCGGAAGCGTTCAAGAGAACGGGGTTGAGAGTCATACTCGTCGTGATCCAAATCACCGGAGATCCTAGCGCCGAACGGACGGCACCTCCGCGTTCAACACACGTACGGTTGGGGAAGACGTCTCCTCCTTCTTGATCCAGCAAGGGGGAGGGAGAGGTTGATGGAGATCCAGCAGCACGACGGCGTGGTGGTGGAAGTAGCGGCGATCTCGGCAGGGCTTCATCAAGCTCTACGAGAGGGAGGGGGTTGCAGAGGGAGAGGGAGGCGCCAGGAGCAGGGGTGCGGCTGCCCTCCCTCCCCCCTCTTTATATAGGGGCCCTGGTGGGTGGCCGGCCTCCTAGAGATCCCATCTCAAGGGGGGCGGCGCCCAAGGGGGGGGACTTGCCCCCAAGTCAAGTGGGGCGCCCCCCCCCCCCCACCATTAGGGTTTCCAACCCTAGGCGCATGGGAGTCCCAAGGGGGGCGCACCAGCCCACCAGTGGCTGGTTCCCTTCCCCACTTCAGCCCATGGGGCCCTCTGGGATAGGTGGCCCCACCCTGTGGACCCCCGGGACCCTTCCGGTGGTCCCGGTACAATACCGGTGACCCCCAAAACTTTCCTGACGACCGAAATTCGACTTCCTATATATAATTCTTCACCTCCGGACCATTCCGGAACTCCTCTTGACGTCCGGGATCTCATCCGGGACTTCAAACGACTTTCGGGTTACCGCATACTAGTATCTCTACAACCCTAGCGTCACCGAACCTTAAGTGTGTAGACCCTACGGGTTCGGGAGACACGCAGACATGACCGAGACGACTCTCCGGCCAATAACCAACAATGGGATCTAGATACCCATGTTGGCTCCCACATGATCCTCTATGATCTCATCGGATGAACCACGATGTCGAGGATTCAAGTAATCCCGTATAAAATTCCCTTTGTCAATCGGTACGTTACTTGCCCGAGATTCGATCATCGGTATCCCAATACCTCGTTCAATCTCATTACAGGCAAGTCACTTTACTCGTACCGTAATGCATGATCCCGTGACCAAACACTTGGTCACGTTGAGCTCATTATGATGATGCATTACCGAGTGGGCCCAGAGATATCTCTCTGTCATATGGAGTGACAAATCCCAGTCTCGATCCGTGTCAACCCAACAGACACTTTCGGAGATACCTGTAGTATACCTTTATAGCCACCCAGTTATGTTGTGACGTTTGGTACACCCAAAGCACTCCTACGGCATCTGGGAGTTACACGATCTCATGGTCTAAGGAAATGATACTTGACATTGGAAAAGCTCTAGCAAACGAACTACACGATCATGTGCTATGCTTAGGATTGGGTCTCGTCCATCACATCATTCTCCCAATGATGTGATCCCGTTATCAATGACATCCAATGTCCATGGTCAGGAAACCGTGACCATCTATTGACAAACGAGCTAGTCAACTAGAGGCTTACTGGGGACATGTTGTGGTCTATGAATTCACACATGTATTACGATTTCCGGATAACACAATTATAGCATGAATAAAAGACAATTACCATGAACAAGGAAATATAATAATAACCATTTTAATATTGCCTCTAGGGCATATTTCCAACACTACCCACTTAGTAACGTAATCAATAGCAACTAAAATATGTGTGTAACCATTAGAGGCAGGAAAAGGTCCCATATAATCAAAGCCCCAAACATCAAATGGTTCAATAACAAGAGAATAATTCATAGGCATTTCTTGACGTCTACTAATATTACCAATTCTTTGACATTCATCACAATATAAGACAAACTTACGAGCATCTTTGAAGAGAGTAGGCCAATAAAAAGCAGATTGCAATACCTTATGTGCAGTTCTATCTCCAGCGTGGTGTCCTCCATATGATTCAGAGTGACACTTGTGTAGGATCTGTTCCTGTTCATGCTGAGGTACACAACGTCTAATAACACCATCTACTCCTTCTTTATAAAGGTGTGGGTCATCCCAGAAGTAATATCTTAAATCATAAAAGAACTTTTTCTTTTGCTGGTATGTGAAACTAGGTGGTATAAATTTAGCAACAATGTAATTAACATAGTCAACATACCAAGGAGCAGTACGAGAAGCATTAATGACCGCTAATTGTTCATCAGGAAATCTATCATCCATAGGTAGTGGGTCATCAAGAACATTCTCTAACCTAGACAAGTTGTCTGCAACGGGGTTCTCAGCTCCCTTTATATCAATCATATGCAAATCAAACTCTTGAAGCAAGAGAACCCATCTAGTCAGTCTAGGTTTAGCATCTTTCTTTTCCATTAGATATTTAATAGCAGCATGATCAGTGTGAATAGTAACTTTGGAATCAATAATATAAGGTCTAAACTTATCACGCTCAAACACGACTGCTAAGAACTCTTTTTCAGTAGTAGCATAATTTCTCTGGGCAGTATCAAGAGTCTTACTAGCATACTGGATAACATTCAACTTCTTATCAACTCTTTGCCCTAGAACAACACCTACAGCATAATCTCTAGCATCACACATAATTTCAAAGGGTAAATTCCAATCAGGTGGCTGAACAATAGGTGTAGTGATCAAAGCTTTCTTAAGTATTTCAAATGCTTCTACGCAATCATCATCAAAGACAAAAGGAATATCTTTTTGCAATAAATTAGTTAGAGGCCTAGAGATCTTAGAAAAGTCCTTAATGAACCTCCTATAAAAACCGGCATGGCCAAGGAAACTTCTTATACCTTTTATGTCCTTAGGACATGGCATCTTTTCAATAGCATCAACTTTAGCTTTATCAACTTCACTACCTCTCTCAGAAATCTTATGCCCCAAGACAATGCCTTCATTAACCATAAAGTGGCACTTTTCCCAATTTAGTACAAGACTAGTGTCTTCACATCTCTGCAAAACTCGATCAAGGTTGTTCAAGCAATCATCAAAAGAAGATCCATAAAAGGAGAAGTCATCCATGAATACCAATCTTTTCACAAAAGTCAGAGAATATAGCCATCATACATCTTTGAAAGGTAGCAGGTGCATTACATAAACCAAAGGGCATATGTCTATAAGCAAAAGTACCGAAAGGGCAAGTAAAAGTAGTTTTTGATTGATCCCCCGCTGACACAGGTATTTGAGAGAAACCAGAATAACCATCTAGAAAGCAGAAATGTGTGTGCTTGGATTGTCTTTCTAGCATTTGATCAATAAAAGGTAAAGGGTAATGATCTTTCTTAGTGGCTTTATTTAATTTACAGAAATCAATTACCATCCTATAACCTGTAGTAATTCTTTGCGGGATCAATTCATCTTTATCATTAGGAACGACAGTAATACCTCCCTTTTTAGGAACACAATAGACAGGGCTTACCCAATCACTATCAACAATGGGATAAATTATACCTGCCTCAAGGAGCTTTAGTATCTCTTTTCTTACCACTTCTTTCATCTTAGGATTCAATCGTTGTTGAGGATCTCTAACTGGTTTGGCACCTTCCTCCAATTTAATTTTGTGTTGGCATAACGTGGGACTAATTCCCTTGAGATCATCCAGAGTATACCCAATAGCAGCGTGGTGCTTCTTCAGAGTTTTCAATAATCTTTCTTCTTCTTGCTCTGAAAGGTTAGCACTTATAATAACAGGATATATTTTTCTGTTCATCAAGATAAGAATACGTAAGATGATCAGGTAATGTTTTGAGATCAAAGACGTGATCTCCCGGGATCCCCTAGGATTTCAACAGGTAAGTTGTGTTTTAGAATAGGTTCCTGTTCAAGGAACACTTTATCTATTTCCCTTCTTTCATTCATAAACGTACCATTTTCATGGTCTAGCAAATATTGTTCTAACGGATCAGTAGGAGGCATGGCAATAGAAGCAAGACCAATAATCTCATCCTTACTAGGTGATTCTTTATCACAGGGTTGTCTACGAAACTTAGCAAAATTAAACTCATGAGACATATCCCCTAAGCCAATTGTAACAGTATCCTTTTCGCAATCAATCCTAGCCTTAACAGTATTCAAGAAGGGTCTACCAAAAATAATGGGACAAAAATCATCTTGTGGGGAACTAAGAACAAGAAAATCAGCAGGATATTTAACCTTCCCACACAAGACTTTAACATCTCTAACAATCCCAACTGATGAAATAGTATCTCTATAGCAAGCTTGATAGTAACATCAATACCTTCCAATTCAGCGGGTGCAATATCATGCATAATTTCTTTATATAAGTCATAGAGTATTGCACTAGCACTAGCACCCATATCACATAAGCCATGATAACAATGATTGTTGGGGAACATAGTAATTTAAAAAAAAATCCTACGCACACGCAAGATCATGGTGATGCATAGCAATGAGAGGGCGAGTGTATCTTCATACCCTTGAAGATTGCTAAGAGGAAGCGTTTATCAACGTGGTTGATGTAGTCATACGTCTTCACGATCCGACCGATCCAAGTACCGAACGCACGACACCTCCGAGTTCTGCACACGTTCAGCTCGATGACGTCCTCGCCTTCTCGATCCAGCAAGACGGGCGAAGTAGTAGATGAGTTCCGGCAGCACGACGGCGTGGTGACGGTGTTGGTGAAGAACAATCTCCGCAGGGCTTCGCCTAAGCACTAGGGAAACTATGACAGAGGATAAACTAGAGGGGACGGGGTTGCCAGCACATGGCTTGGTGTTTCTTGATGTCCCTTGGGTGCTAGCCCTGCCCCTCTATTTATATGTTGAGCCCTCGGGTCGAAACTTGGAGTAAAAGCCTCCTCAAAGTCGGTTTTGCCAGAAAGGCAAGATTCCTACACGGACTCCAGGGCTAGATGCCAGGGTTCCTGGCGTCTACCCCCTAGACGCCAGGGTTCCTAGCATCTAGCCTCTGATCTCTGCAAAACTTCCTTTTGCACTTTCCAAAAGCCTCGTGGGCTTTCCCCTTTGGCCCAAATAACGTGTTCTCGTACCCAAACATATCGGGAAACATCTGGAACCCCTTCTGGTGAATTCCGGAACCCTTCCGGAGATTAAACACTATTATCCCATATATCAAACTTTATCTCTGGACCATTCCAGAGTTCCTCGTCATGTCTGTGATCTCATCTGGGACTCCGAACAACATTCGGTTACCAACATACATAACTCATATAATACTATATCGTCAACGAACGTTAAGCGTGTGGACCCTACGGGTTCGAGAACTATGTAGACATGACCGAGACATCTCTCTGGTCAATAACCAATAGCGGAACCTGGATGCCCATATTGGCTCCTACATATTCTACGAAGATCTTTATCGGTCAAACCGCATAACAACATACATTGTTCCCTTTGTCATCAGTATGTTACTTGCCCGAGATTCGATCGTCGGTATCTCAATACCTAGTTCAATCTCGTTACCGGCAAGTCTCTTTACTCGTTCTGTAATACATCATCCTGCAACTAACTCATTAGTTATAATGCTTGCAAGGCTTATAGTGATGTGCATTACCGAGTGGGCCCAGAGATACCTCTCCGACAATCAGAGTGACAAATCCTAATCTCGAAATACGCCAACCCAACAAGTACCTTCGGAGACACCCGTAGAGCACCTTTATAATCACCCAGTTATGTTGTGACCTTTGGTAGCACACAAAGTGTTCCTCCAGTAAAGGGGAGTTGCATAATCTCATAGTCATAGGAACATGTATAAGTCATGAAGAAAGCAATAGCAACATACTAAATGATCAAGTGCTAATCTAACGGAATGGGTCAAGTCAATCACATCATTCTTCTAATGACGTGATCCTGTTAATCAAATGACAACTCATATCTATGGCTAGGAAACACAACCATCTTTGATCAACAAGCTAGTCAAGTAGAGGCATACTAGTGACACTATGTTTGTCTATGTATTCACACATGTATTACGTTTCCGGTTAATACAATTCTAGCATGAATAATAAACATTTATCATGAAATAAGGAAATAAATAATAACTTTATTATTGCCTCTAGGGCATATTTCCTTCAATGATCCCCTATTTTAACAGAAATAACAGGCATGCCTACAACAGGTCTATGTATCTTAGCATCTGGTCTAACAATATTAGCAGTCTCACTGCAGAAATAAATAACATGCCCATCTAAATCATCATCCAAGAGATCTTTAACCATAGCAATACTAGCTTCAACTTTGATTTGCTCAGGAGGTGTATAAGTCCTAGTATTACTCTTACGAACAACCGTCGAAGTTTTAGCATGATCCTTTATCCTAACAGGAAAAGGAGGTTTCTCAACATAAGTAGTAGGAACAATATGATCATTATAAGTGACAGTCTTTTCTTCAACTGTAATAGGTGCAACTACTTTTACTTCAATGGGAGGGTTATATTTAAACCACTTCTCCTTAGGGAGATCAACGTGAGTAGCAAAAGATTCACAAAAAGCAGCTACTATCTCAGAGTCAAGTCCATACTTAGAGTTAAATCCACGAAAAGCATCGGTATCCATGAAAGATTTAACACAATCAAACGTAGGTGTTATACCTGACTCCTTACCATCGTCAGAACCCCAACTTCAGAGTTGCATTTAATTCTTTCAAATAAGTCCCACTTGAATTCAATAGTCTTCATCATATAAGAACCAGCACAGCAAGTATCGAGCATGTTGCGATCATTGGGAGAAAGCCGAGCATAAAATTTTTGAATAATCATTTCTCTGGAGAGCTCATGATTGGGGCATGAATATAACATTGACTTAAGCCTCCCCTAAGCTTGAGCGATGCTTTCTCCTTCGCGAGGCCAGAAATTATATGTGTAATTATGATCATGATGAACAAGATGCATAGGATAGAACTTCTGGTGAAATTCCAACTTCAATCATTTGTAATTCCAAGATCCCGTATCATCAGATAGCCTATACCATGTCAATGCATCTCCCTTCAAAGATAAAGGGAAGACCTTCCTTTTGAAAACATCATCGGAAATACCTACAAGCTTAAATAATCCACAAACTTCATCCACAAAGATAAGGTGTAAATCGGGATGCAATGTTCCATCTCCTTCAAAGGGATTAGCTAGCGGTTTCTCTATCATACCCGAAGGAATCTCAAAGTAAATATTTTTAGTAGGTTCAGTAGGTTGAGGAGCAACTCTTTGCTCTTCTGGTCGGGGTGAAGATACCCCGAACAAGCCCCTCAAATGATTAGTTTCCAGAGTAACAAGTGATAGAAAATTTCAGCACACTATATAAATGTTTCTTTACCAAGTTCCACTCACCAAAGGCGATTCACTCCCCGGCAACGGCGCCAGAAAAGAGCCTTGATGAGACACAAGTATAGGGGATCTATCGTAGTCTTTTCAATAAGTAAGAGTGTCAAACCCAACGAGGAGCAGAAAGAAATGACAAGCGGTTTTCAGTAAGGTTTTCTCTGCAAGCATTGAAATTGTAGGTAACAGATAGTTTTGTGATAAGATAAATTGTAACGGGTAACAAGCAATGAAAATAAATAAAGTGCAGCAAGGTGGCCCAATCCTTTTTGTAGCAAAGGACAAACCTGGACAATTTCTTATAATGAGAAAAGCGCTCCCGAGGACACATGGGAATTATCGTCAAGCTAGTTTTCATCACACTCATATGATTCGCGTTCGGTACTTTGATAATTTGATATGTGGATGGACCGGTGCTTGGGTACTGCCCTTACTTGGAAAAGCATCCCACTTATGATTAACCCCTATTGCAAGCATCCGCAACTGCAAAAGAAGTATTAAGGTAAACCTAACCACAACATTAAACATATGGATCCAAATCAGCCCCTTACGAAGCAACGCATAAACTAGGGTCTAAGCTTCTGTCACTCTAGCAACCCATCATCTACTTATTACTTCCCAATGCCTTCCTCTAGGCCCATATAATGGTGAAGTGTCATGTAGTCGACATTCACATAACACCACTAGAGGAGAGACAACATACATCTCATCAAAATATTGAACGAATACCAAATTCACATGACTACTAATAGAAAGACTTCACCCATGTCCTCAGGAACAAACGTAACTACTCACAAGGCATATTCATGTCCATAATTAGAGGAGTAATAATATGCATTAAGGATCTGAACATATGATCTTCCACCAAGTAAACCAATTAGAATCAACTACAAGGAGTAATCAACACTACTAGCAACCCACAGGTACCAATTTGTGGTTTTGATACAAGATTGGATACAAGAGATGAACTAGGGTTTTGCAAGGAGATGGTGCTGGTGAAGATGTTGATGGGGATTGACCCCCTCCCAATGAAAGGATCGTTGGTGATGATGGTGGTGATGATTTCCCCCTCCCGGAGGGAAGTTTCCCCGGCAGAACAGCTCCGCTGGAGCCCTAGATTGGTTCCGCCAAGGTTTCGCCTCGTGGCGGCAGAGTTTCGTCCCGTAAGCTTGCTTATGATTTTTTCCATGGTAAAAGCCTTCATATAGCAGAAGATGGGCATCGGAGGGCAACCAGGGGTCCCAGGAGACAGGGGGTGTGCCCAATAGGGGTGGGCGCGCCCCCACCCTCCTGGCCAGGGTATGGTCCCAGTCTGGTGTTTTCTTCGCTCAATAATTCTTATTAATTCCAAAACTGACTTCCGTGGAGTTTCAGGATTTTTGGAGCTATGCAGAATAGGTTTCCAATATTTGCTCCTTTTCTAGCCAGAATTCCAGCTGCCGGCATTCCCCCTCTTCATGGTAAACCTTGTAAAACAAGAGAGAATAGCCATAAGTATTAAGATATAATGTGTAATAACATCCCATAATGCAATAAATATTGATATAAAAGCATGATGCAAAATGGACGTATCAGCTTCCGCGTCCTCCTTGGCCCATTTGGACCTCTTCCCTCCGTAACCACGGCTTCCAAGGTGGTGGCTCCCAATGTTCCTCTCTTGAAGCCCCTTCATGTACTTAGACTTTTTTTGGCAGCTTCGGCCTCGCAAGCCGCCTTGAATATTTGAAACTGCTCTTCCGTGATAGTCGGATTAGCCTTTACAATCTCGGAGTAGGGTTCTTTCTTGTCGATGATCCTTGCTTTCACCCTTGTTTTCCAGGCGGCCAACTTGTCGCTAAACTTGGTCATGGCGTGTTTGTTTATCTTCTTCATTGCCAGGTCCTTATCTGGATCTTCATAATCCTTTTCATTCCGCGCCCGGTGAGGGAGTCCTGGATTAGGGGGTATCCGGACAGCCCGACTGTGTACAACATCCGGACTATTGAAGCGTGAAGATACAAGACTCAAGACTTCGGCCTATGTCCGGATGGGACTCTCCTTTGCGTGGAAAGCAAGCTTGGCGATCCGGATATTATGTTTCCTTCCTTGTAACTGACTCCATGGAAACCCTAGCCCTCTCCGATGTCTATATAAACCGGAGAGGTTGGTCCTTAGAAGGCCGATCACAATTACAATCATACCATCATAGGCTAGCTCTTAGGGTTTAGCCTCTACGATCTCGTGGTAGATCTACTCTTGTACTACCTATATCATCAATATTAATCAAGGAGGAAGTAGGGTTTTACCTCCATCGAGAGGGCCCGAACCTGGGTAAACATATGTGTCCCTTGCTTCCTGTTAGCATCGGCCTTGATGCACAGATCGGGACCCCCTACCCGAGATCCGCATGTTTTGACACCGACATTGGTGCTTTCATTGAGAGTTCCTCTGTGTCGTCACTGTTGGGCTCGATGGCTCCTTCAATCTTCATCAACGACGCAGTCTAGGGTGAGACTTTCCTCCCCGGACAGATCTTCGTGTTCGGCGGCTTTGCACTGCGGGCCGATTCGCTTGGCCATCTGGCGCAGATCGACAGCTACGCCCCTGGCCGTCAAATCAGGTTCGGAAACTTGAACTACACAGCGGATATTCGCGGGGACTTGATCTTCGATGGATTTGGGCCAGCATCAGGAGCGCCGAACAGTCACGGTGAGCACGGCTTAGACCTGCTGTCAGACGATGCTCGGGATATCATCCTGGCAGAAGTCTTGGATCTAAATCCGGGGCAGGTTGCGTTGCCTAAGGACGGAGGGCTGGACCCCGCCCCGTAGGCCGTACCCTCATCGGCGATGGAGCCGAACACAGGCCACACTTCTGATCAAGCCTGTGACTCTGGACCCCCGGATTCGTATCCGGTTTTAGGTCCCAGTCCGCGCGCTCCCGAGCCCGCCGAGCCTGGTAGGGCTCCAGTAATGGAGTTCACCGCAGCGGACATCTTCCAGCACTCGCCCTTTGGCGACATACTAAACTCATTTAAAATTCTCTCTTTGACAGAGAATTCCGGGCCGAACTATGTCCGGCTCGAGGGGGAAGCAGGCGAAGAAGAAATTCGTTACCCACCCACCACCCACTTGATAGCCACGGTTGATGATTTAACTGACGTGCTTGACTTTGACTCCGAAGGCATCAACGGTATGGACAACGATGCAGGAGAAGACTCAGAACCTATGGGGTACCGGATTCCCGCCTCGTCACATGACATATACATGGTGGATACGCACAAGGAAGACGACGGTGACAATCCGGAAGATAAAACCCCCGGGCAAAAGCCAAAGAGACAGCGCAGACGCCGTTTCAAATCCAGAAACAGTAAAAATATAAGCATGAGCGCCAGAAGGATGGATACTCCGGTCAACCCCGAAGGCAACAACGACCAAACAGAACCAGCGATGGAGCAGGACGAACCAGGTCACGCAGAACATAGTTCGGAGCACACGCCCGAAGACAATGATCCAGAGGGACGAGTTCATGAAACTGGCCCAGGACAAGAAGACAGTCCGGACAATGACACATTCATCATTGCGGAAGAACGCGTGGAACGAGAGAACCTCCACAGAAAGCTTATGGCCACAACAAGAAGTCTGAAGAGGCAGAAGCAACGGCTTAAAGCCGCACAGGAAACGCTCAATCGTAGATGGAACAAAGTGCTAGACACTGAAGAAAGATATGGCGACGATCGCCATACAAAGAGCTACCCAAAACGCAAGCTAATGCCAGAATTCGACGACGAGGCCGTTCCACCAAAGAGTAACATGACCAGGAGACTAGACGTACCACTTCATAACCGCAACAAAGTAGCTACCGAAGACGCACACGATTTACGTGAGCACCGGGATAAAACAGTTGGCGCAGCTAGGTCCATCTATGGATCTAAAGGACACACCCCGATGGGGGACTGCGATCGTCACAAAGACTATGTCAATCAAATACCAGTCCGGAATAAACACCGGACACAACAACAGCCGATAGCATGCCACAACGCGTCCAGATACGGAGGGGCTGCTCCCCCCTATGCTTCACTGATGAAGTACTGGACCACGAATTCCCGCAGGGCTTTAAACCCGTGAACATAGAGGCATACGACGGAACAACAGACCTAGGGGTCTGGATTGAGGACTTTATCCTACATATACATATGGCTCGCGGGGATGACCTCCACGCCATCAAATACCTTCCCCTCAAACTAAAGGGACCAGTTAGACACTGGTTGAAAAGCCTCCCCGAAAATTCAATCGGGAGCTGGGAGGAACTTGAGGACGCTTTCAGAACCAAATTTCAAGGGACTTTTGTCCGGCCTTAGGATGCTGACGATTTAAGTCATATAATCCAACAGCCCGGAGAGTCCGCCCGAAAGCTTTGGAACAGATTCCTCACTAAGAAGAATCAAATCACTGATTGTCCGGATGCCGAAGCCCTAGCGGCATTCAAACACAGCATCCGTGATGAGTGCCTCGCCCGACGCCTCGGCCAAGAAAAGCCAAGGACAATGGCATCCCTAACAAGCCTTATGACCCGCTTTTGCACGGGTGAAGATGGCTGGTTAGCCCGTAAAGGCACCAACGACCCCAGCACGTCCGAAATAAGGGATGGCAACGGGAAGCCACGGCGTAATAAAGACAAACGCCAAAACAAGGAAGAGAGCCCGTATAACGCAACGGTTAATGCCGGATTCAGGGGCTCTCGACCCAACCAGCAAAATAGGCCATCTAAAGGCAGTAAAGAGGGACCGTCCGGTCTGAACAGAGTCCTGGACAGACTATGCCAAATTCATGGCACCCCTGACAAACCTGCGAACCACACGAACAGAGAGTTCTGGGTCTTCAAGCAGGCTGGCAAACTAAACACCGAACACAAGGGAAGGGAAACACCAAGTGAAGACGAGGATGAACCTCGCTCGCCGAACACTGGGGGACAGAAAAAATTCCCGCCAGAGGTTAAAACAGTGACTATGATCCGCGCGACTCGCACATCCTCGAGCAGGCACGAACGCGCCCATAAAGACGTGCGTGATATAGAGCCCATCGTACCCACGCCTAACTACTGGATGTCTTATCTGATTACCTTCGATCACCTGGATGGCCGAACTAGTATTCGGTGCGAAGGATCAGATGCCTTGGTGCTTGACCCAATAATCAACAGATACCATCTCACCCACATCCTCATGGACGGCGGCAGTAGTCTCAATTTAATATATGAGGACACTGTCCACAGGATGGGGATAGACCCATCCAGAATCAGCAAGATTAACACCACCTTTGAAGGGGTGATACCAGGCGTTGAAGCCTACAATAGGGGCTCCATCGTACTGGAGGTAACATTCGGCTCTCCAGGCAACTCCAGAAGCGAAGAACTACTCTTTATCATCGCACCCTTCCAAAGCAGCTATCAAGCATTGCCTGGAAGAACGGCCTTCACCCGCTTCAACGCATTGCCGCACTATGGCTACCTTACACTCAAGATGCCCGGTCCACGTGGCGTCTTCACCATCAGCGGAATAATAGAGCGCTCGCCACGCACAGAGGAACACGCGACGGCCCTAGCGGCCGGACTATAAGCGACCTCTAACAAAAAAACATGACGGGTCGTCAAGACCACAGACACGGTTAGGCGAGTCCGGCAGCCCATATCGAACCAGGGCACCGTATATGTACTCCCATAGCAGATACCAGGGGCTATAAACACGCAATAAAGCCCCACTCTTGGCTTAACCTTATTGGCAGGCCAACATCTTACACTTTTACTATCCATCGCATCCTTACGTTGTACTCTCCTGTGAGTTTTCTTTTTATATATATATAACAGACAACGTTCGCGCGATACCCTTCTAGTATACGACACAACAGAGACAAAGGCGCAGACGTGAAGCAGGGCCCCGTTCAAAAGGGTTCTTTTTAGATTAAGCCCCTCTGTAAACCTTTTCTATTGCCTCTTGTTGCTTAACCATCCCATGGGTTCTATACCCACAGAGGATACTGCTGTTTTTGGCATTTCGCCACGACAGATCAACGCACATACCTGGAAACACAGGGTTTATAATGAATGGGCATTCTTGAGCTCATCATCTGTTATAAAGTCCGAATACCTTCGGGAGTGTTCGGCGTCACGAGTTTGGCCTTATATGCATCAGCTCCGGATCATGTCTTTGGTCAAATGTTGGGTTAGCCCGACTCTTGGGTTTGCCGCCTTATGTTCCGTTATTATCGGCTAAGGTGGCCAAAGGAGAACTACTGTGGTTGTTCCCTGGTTATTCCGGATGAGCACCACAGTAGAGATAGCCGAAAACTGACTGTCATGATACAGCGAGAGACTGGTCAACCACTCGACGACTCACCGAAATCTCTAGGTCCTCCGCATTAACGAAGGGCCATTTCTCGGCCAGGTACGTACGCGCCCATATTCGGATGCACGCGAAGGTACCAGGGGCTACATAGTAGCCCCAACGTTAGAATCCCGTGGCTAAGCGAAGGTGTTACAGCTATATAGTCTGGTTGCCTAGTTCGACGTGCGATCACCTCCTTAATGGACCAAGACGTTGGATAAAGAGTGATTAAGCAAAAAATTTCGCGAACACCACCGCATTGTATGCGTGGGGGCTGAAGCCAACGACTGTTAACTTTCGGATTACAAACATATATATATATATATATATATATATATATATATATATATATATGTATATATATATATAGACACACACACACACACACACACACACACATCGGGGCTATTCTGTTACGCGTAACAGAATATTATTCTGTTACCCTTCTTGAATTGATGCTTTCAGTTCTGTTTAACAGATCGTCTTCTTTAGTTCAAAAACTTTTTGTAATTTTTTTGTCGGAGTGGGGCGTGTAATATATCGTTGGAAAGCTCTTGACAACCATATTTCAAGTATATTGTACGTTTTTGCAAAATCATTATGGTTTAAGAGCAGTTTTGAAAACCCCATTTTTTTCAAAACCGAAAACGTGAATCATATTTTGGACTCAATTTTCAAACAGTTTGTCGAAATTGAGCAAATAAGATGGCGTTGGAAAGCTGGTGAAAATCCACATCTTTCATATATGTATTGTTTTTCCAATTCTATATGATTTAAAAGTAATTTGAAAAACGGTGAAATTCTGGGCGAAACGTATTTTCGCGAATTTTTGCGAACGGTTTGTCGGATTGACGCAAATAGTACGGCGTTGGAAAGCTACGGCAAATGCACAACCTTTTTGTATTGAAATGTTTTTTCTAATTCTTTACGGTTTAAAAACGAATTCGAATACGGTCAAATTTGATTTTGAACGTGATTTTTTAAAAGTTTGTCGAAATGGGGCAAATAATATACCATTGGATAGCTATCGAAAATGCAAAACTTAGTCATGCTGAACATTTTCTCATATTTGCAGCCATTGAAGAGTAATTTGGATTACGGTGAGACCCATCATGGTGTTTTTCCTTCAAAAAAATAGAGTACTCGTACTGATATATTTGTGTGTTTGTACTGAGGTATTTTTCACTGTAGTTTTGAATGGTTCCAAAAAAAGTACTTGAACAGATGTCTATATGATTTTGTACTGACCGTGTTTCCACATACTAGACTTTACTTTGTATTTATTTAAAAAGTTTTCAATACGGCAAGACACATCCTATTGTTTTCCCGTCTGATAAACAAAGTACGTGTACTGACATATGTGTGTGTTTGTACTGAGCTATTTTTCACAATCTGGAATGTTCAGGGGATTGATCACTTGAACTTGTAGAAATGTAACTTTTAGGTTTTGTTTAAAATTTGTTTCGACGTGTCATCATCACCAAACTTGCATGGTTTATATACTTGAATTGGCTGAATTTTTTTCTCCAAGAAATGTTTTTGTGTTTTGTGATAGCAACCATTGATGAAACAATCCTATACCAAATTTGATATGGCCTTTGAACTGACTATAAAATACATACTGAGCTGTTGGACATATGGTAACGCATGAAAACAATTACGTAATCATACACAGGTTGTACATGTTGCAAACAATTATCAAATGTTAAGCTACAGTCTGTACCCTTCGTCTTTTTTTGAACTCAACATTTTTTTGACAACGATGTTCTGAACTTCTCTCATTTTACGACTTGTACTGAGGTACTTACTAAGCAGGATTTTCATGGGGTTCCTTTTTTTGCTTGAATTTTTACAATTTGAATTTCGGCCATTTCTTTTATTCCGAACGGCCATTTTTAACTCGTCCTGAGGTACTTACTACGCCCAAACTGGGGTGGCTGTCGCGTGTCTCGGCGAGGAAGAAGACCAAGCTCGGGAGCGCGGCTGGATTCGGCCGACGGCTGGTCCGGCCGGTAGGATGCTGCGCAAGGCGGGGGGTGACAGGCTCAGGCGGCGGGGCTCGGAGTGGCGGTGCACGGCGGAGG
>NC_041393.1:723105463-723109575 GCF_002162155.2 Triticum dicoccoides | reverse complement strand
CGCCTGAGGGAGTCGGGCGTGGGGCGCGGTGGGTCGCCGGATGTGGGAGGCGGGGGGCGCAACGCGGCGACGAAGGTTGAAGGCGGGGGGCGGGCGGCCGGCCGGCCGGCGGCAGCACGTGTGTCGGAGGAGCGACCCGTCACGGCGCCGCGGGCTCCCTCGCTCCGGCTGCCGCCGTCGCTCGCTCTCCCCCGACGGCTGCCTCCGGCGGTAGAAGGCAGGTTGGATTGGGGGCGGGTCAGCGAGTTTCTACAGTGGTGTGCGCGTCGCGCCCTTATAGGGACAGAGGGTAACAGAATAATATTCTGTTACCGGTAACAGAATAGTCCAGCCCTATATAAGACAACACTATTCTGATCCTGGGATCAGAATAGTTATTTGGATCACAGCAGCCCTATATAGGGGCGATCGGCTGTTCCCAAACTCCCAAACACGCAAAAAGACCGGCCCGTTACACTCCTTCGAACGGCCCACCCCCACTCCACGAACTTCCCCCCAATGCTTTCAACACCCGCTCGCACCAGGAACCCGCGCCGCCGCCGTCGTTCCCTAGCAGGAACCCGCGCCGCCGCCGTCGTTCCCCAGCAGGAAGCCGCGCCGCCTCCCCTATCCCCCTCGAGGAAGCCGCGCCACCGCCGTTGTCCCTCACCAGGAAGCCGCGCCACTACCGCCGTCCACCCATTAGGAAGCCGCTCTGCCGCCGCTGTCCCCCACCAGGGACCCGCGCCATCATCGCCGTCCACCCACCAGGAAGCCGCCCCGCTGCCGCCGTCCACCCACCAGGAAGTCGCGCCGCCCGCCACCATCCACCCACGAGGAAGCCGCACCGTCGCTGCCGTCCACCATGGAATCTAAGCCACCGCCGGACCCCACCAGGAAGCTGTGCTGCTGCAGTGGCCACCACATCCACACGCCGGTGCGACCACCCGGCACCACATTTGTCAGCTCTGTCGCCACCTCCCCTCTGGATCGGGTCTTCCCCGTTTATCCACTGAGCTGCAGGCTTCCCCAGACTGCTGCCACTATTTGATGTCGTCCTCGCCAACCGCCTCCTCGTCGCTCACCGTCTCAGGCTCGTCGCCACCGACCTCGGGCGGCCACCAGTCACCCAACCCCCGTGCATCCCACTCCTCTGCGCAGCGCGCCCGATTCGTCCCCGCGCAGGCATCCCACGATGCCATCAGCACAAAAAGTCAACCGGGCGCAGGCGTGTGTGCAGGTCAAGTTAATCTACTCAGTGTTGATCCATGAGGCCGATCTGAACTTCACTAACTGTCGGCTTCTTCCTGCAGAGCACCAACATGAGTTCTCTCCCAAATCCTCTTTGGCCATGCTCCATTTTTTGTAGATGCAAGAAGCACTGCCCTCTCTATCACTCCATCTCTCTCAGGTGGCAGGCAGAGAAAACAAACCTCTGAACAGCCATCTCGTTGGTGTCATTTTGGAAATTCAAACCAAAGCTGAATATTTTCTTGAAGAGTCCACCTTCGATTAGTGCTTCTGTGTGTGTGTAACTATTGGCAGTAGAAAAATCATTTTACATAGAACACAAAAAAGGTTCGAAAATATCAATGATAGAAGTTCATGTACATGAAGATTGATGCTTCGCATGTTGTGTGTATATATGAGAGCACACATAAATCATGTTGTGCCACTATTCAGTAGTAGTTCAACAAGAAAACCTGCAGGAGTTCTATTAGTATAGTTCGAGCAGAAGAAAAATCATATCGTGCTACTTGCTGTTTACAAAAAAAAGATGTCATATTGTGCTACTTTAATAAAAAATATATCAGATCTTTTACATACTTACAGAAAACCAAGAAATTCCACATTAAAAATGGAGAAGTTCACTACTTGTAATAAAACGGATTTTCCTCGTTTCCACAAAAAATACCTTGAAGTTCAAAATTAAAAAACGGAGTGGTTCGATGTCTGGTCTGTATTATTTTCCCTTATAAATAACGAATTCAAAAAACATTTTCTAAGAAACAAAAACAAAAGCAAAGAAGGTCAAACTAAAAGAATAGAGAAGTACAAGTTGAAAGAAACTCAAATTTCCCTCATTATCAAAAAATGCAAACAAGAAGTTCAAAAATTAAATAACAACAAATTCAACTTTTAATAATAGAGTGCTTCAAAATTTCGTAAAAAAGATTAATAAATAAAACCAGGAAGTCCATATTAAAAAGATAGAGAAGTTCGATGATTATAGAAACTCAAATTTTCCTTGTTATTAAAGAATAGAAACAAAGAAGTTCAAAGATAAAATAACAAGAAGTTCAACTTTTAATAATAGAGCGATTCAAAATTTCATTAAAAAAGATTAAGAAATAAAACTAGGAAGTCCATATTAAAAAGATGGAGAAGTTCGATAAATTATAGAAAACTCAGATTTTCCTCATTATTAAAGGATGGAAATAAGAAGTTCAAAAATTAAATAACAAGAAGTTCAACTTTGAATAATAGAGCGCTTCAAAATTTCGTAAAAAAGGATTAAGAAATAAAACTAGGAAGTCCATATTACAAAGATGGAGAAGTTCGATGATTATAGAAAACTTAGATTTTCCTCATTATTAAAAGAATGGAAATAAGAAGTTCAAAGATTAAATAACAAGAAGTTCAACTATTAAAAATAGAGCGTTTCAAAATTCATAAATAGGATTTAGAAAATTAGTTTAAAAATTCATAAAAAAACTCAAAACAATTCACGTAACCGAGAGAAGTTCAGGTTGATAACTATCAGAAGTTAATGTACTAGATGGTGTGCATTTTGTATTAAAAAAGAATAAAAATGCAAAGGCTAAAAGTTTTATCGTTATAACTTCAAGTCCTTCGTCGGAGAAAGTTAAAAAAATTATTGTGAGTGAGATTTGTACAAAAGGAAATATTATTTGTGTAACACTAACAAATGGATGAGAAAATTAAAAACAAAAATACGTCACAGAAGTTCAACGTGAAAATAACAGGAAGATCAACTACTATGCTGAATGAATTTTAGATGAAAAACTTTTAAAATCGTCGCGAGTATGAAAAAAGGATCAACACGGGGAAGTTGTGTGTTTACAACATCTTTCCATCGGTATGTCATTTGCTCAATTCCGGTGAATGGATGGAGAGCTACTAGCAGTGGATGGAGATCTACGAGCAAAAAAACAACACGTGAAAAACAGAGTGAAGTTCAAGTAGACATGCCGAGAAGTTCAGGTTCTTCACGCAGTGCATTTTCGAAGAATCTGTTTCGTGATAAAGGCACAACGAATGATCTCGCCATTTTCAAAATTTCTTGAAAACGGCTAGGAATCAGAGAAAACCATAAACATGAAAAAGTTTCGCATTTTCCTTAGCTTTTCAACGGTATATTATTTGTCCCATTCCCAGAAAGTTTTTAGAAATTACGGTGAAAATACGTTTTTAGCTATTTTCAAAATATACTTAAAATGGTAAGGAATTGGGAGAAACAATATATACCAAAAATTTTCGCATGTCCTCAAGCTTTCCAATGCCATATCATTTGCTACATTCGGAAGTACGATTAAAAAATAGCTCGAAAATACTGTTTTATAAATCACTTTTAAACCGTTCAAAATTAGAAACAACTTTCAACATGAAAAAGTAGCACATTTGCATAAGCTTTCCAACGCCATATCATTTGCCTCAATTGGATTATCCGTTTAGAAATTACATTGAAATACGAACTCGGCTGTTCGGTTTGTCAAATTTAACAATTTTCCAAATTACTCTTAATCCATAGGGAATTAGTGAAAACTTTCAACATGTCGAAGGAGCGGCTTTGCAGCAGCTTTCCAACGCCAATTATTTACCTCATTTCAATAAAAGGTTTAGAAATACGATCGAAAATATGATTCACGGTTTTTTGTATGAAGAGAAAACGGTTTTCAAAACTGCTCTTAAACCACCTACATTTTGCTAAAAATTTAACATGGGTCATGATACTGGTGTCCATAGCTTTCCAACGGTATATCGCAAGCCCCATTTGGACACCTTTTAGTTGAAGTTCAACCTAGTACTTGGGGAAGGTCAGGCGTGTTACTCGGGAAGTTCATGTTGTGATCAGAATATTATTCTGATCCCGTGATCAAAATATTATTCTG
>NC_041393.1:723093862-723105256 GCF_002162155.2 Triticum dicoccoides | reverse complement strand
CCCCACGCTTCCTCCCTCGCACCCCCACCATCGTCGGGATCCTCACAACCCTGCTCCACCACCGCCGAGATCCCAGCTCCCCCTCGCGCTGCTGGGAATCCTTGCGCTACCTCCAGCGCACCCTACCCACCCCCGCCGACGACCGCACCACCCCGCCCTTCGCCTCTCCCCGGCTGCCAAGCACGATGCTGACCCGCGTCAGATCCTGGCTTCGGGAGGTCATGGGGGTCGCATCTCCCACGGCCCTGGCGGGCTGCTCTGTAGACGAGTTGGCTCCAAGCATGCTCGAGGTCGCCGACGCTCTCCCCTGCACCTCCGAGCTACAGCAACCACCGCTCTTCGCCCCTGCTGCAACACGTCTCCACACACCGATCACGCTTTCTTTCCTGTGCTCAAGCCTGACGGTTCCCGTGCAACTCCTCTGAGCCTCCCTCCCTTCTTGGTCTTTCTGATGCTCCTCTCCCCATCTCCCTTACCGGGGCAGCGACTCTCGAACCGGCTGTGCCATGGCCGAGGTGGCTTGAGCCGGCGGGAGATGCAGCAGTTCGATGCAACCCCTCCACGCCGTTCAACTCCTGCAGCCAGTTGGCTCAAAGCAAACAGTGAGCTCCTACTTCGACTCACTGCGCACGTAGCTTCTGGGCATGTGCCGTTGTGTGGCTGAAGCTCTTTCTTTCTCTCATGTGCTGATGCTTCCCTCTCAGTCTCTCTTATCTCAGTTTGGCACACCAAAATAATGTTTTTTGTTACTCTTAAAATTGGAAGTAGAGATGCTTAGCCAGAAAGCCAATCTTTATGTATTCTGAATGTGAACCGGGTGCACTCTATGTGTTTGCTATTACGTGCTAGAACTGAAGCATTTTTGTGCTTAGCTCTTTTTTTGTTCTGATGAAGCAAGTACTAGTTGCTCCCGCCATGCTACCTTTGGTCGAGAGCACATAGCTCAGTAGACAGAGCTTGACCAGATAGAAATGCAACATGTGGTGCAGAGAAGGCCACATTTCTCACATGGCACACATTTTCTTTTTTTTCTTTTTGTGTGTAAAAAGGGTGTTTAGGCTTACCACCACATTTTAGGGATCCATTTTCTGTCTCCCCGCCATGCTCTTGCAGGTCGACTGCGCCGCCGCACGAAGTTCATTGGTCATAGCTATGGACGGACGGAATTCCAACTCTACTGCAACCCCTCAAGATCCAATGGTAAAAATGATCCACAAGCTCATAATTTTCACACCGATGTACCATGTGCTGCAACGAAGTGTCCATGCCTGATCTTTGTTGGGTTTTGTTTTTCAGTGGCCAAAGATGGCACTCCACAGCTGTTCGTTGTAATGCCTAAGGACCAAACAATGTCTCTCTCACTTTTGCTTTTGGAAAGACCTGCCTATCATCTTGCTGCTGCTGCATTCGAGTGGCTCCATCTGTAGATGGGTCAGATCTCGACCTGCAGCAGGGAGAAGTCTCGACCTGCACCTGGTCGCGCGCGCCGCTGCCACTTAGATCCGCCACCTACAGCCGGCGCTGCAGCGCCTCGACCGTTCAACTATGCCACCTCAGCAGTTCAATGTATATTGGAGAAGAAGAAAAAACAACATAGGTTCAAATGTTGTGTTTTGTGATTGTTGTAGACTTGCAGCAAATTAGAGGCGGGTTCAAAGAAAAAAATGTTTCCTTTGATGGAGCACCTGGCCGTTCCCTTTGTTTTGTTTTGTTTTGCAAATTGCTAGTTGGCCGTATAGCTTCAGTAGTGGTATAATGCTTTAGGTTCCTGACTATTGGTCTTGATGTTTGGTCGTACTTGAGGTTCCATGCTTGAGGTTCAGCTTGGTAATGTATACGGGAGCAATTCAGATTTGGTATTTTTCTACGGTTTGGCACCATGTTTTATGTAATTTAAAAGTGCACAAAAATAAGCACTTCATTCCAAATTGGTTATGCAAAGTGCGCATGCTCCATGGGTGCTTGTTGTAATCCAGAAATTCATTGAAAACAAGTAAAGTTTGTATGCTTAAAAAAGCCTTGGAAAGAAAAACGGAATTTAACAAAACAAAAAAATGCTAGCGAGTTCTTTGCAAAATCCACATGAAGTTCAATATAGTATAGTTTTAGAGGTTCAAGTAATACGAGAACGCTGGAAGTTTGTAGAAGAAAAATGTCGGTGGTGCAGTTGTTGTCAGCTACATTGGTCGGAGCCCCTACTCCATGAATCTTGCCAACCGCGCGCTGCCGAGATGGATCTGCACTAAGAAGTTGAGATTAAAATAACATGATTATAATTTATAGTGTGTGTTTTTATTAGAAGAAAACAAAAGAGAAGTTTAGTTTGTAATGATGACGCTGTTCAATGTGCAAACCAATTGAAAAACTGTGCAGGTTCACCTACCAAAATGTCCAACATTTATTGTGGAAAAAATTTCACTCTATTTTTTGAACTCCGTGTGAGAACTTTATGCTCTTTCAGATGTGTTCATTCGTTTTTTTGTAAATGCATTTAGCACATGAATTGTATGTGTATTGTTGTGTGTAATTTTTCTTGAAATTCAATAGCATGAGAAGTTCGTGTTTCAGAAATTCATAAGTTCATGTGTATCACATACTGAAAAAAAACTTGGAGACGTTCGATGATTATATAAACTAAGATTTTCCTCGTTATTAAAGAATTGAAATAAGAAGTTCCAAAATAAAATAACAATAAGTTCAACTTTTTAAAAATGAACGCTTCAAAATTTCATAAAAAATATTAAGAAATAAAACCAGGAAGTCCATATTAAAAAGACTGAGAAGTTCGATGATTTTAGAAAACTCAGATTTTCCTGGTTGTTAAAGAATGGAAACAAGAAGTTCAAAAACAAACTAACAAAAAGTTCAACTTTTTAAAAATAGAGTGCTTAAAAATTCATACAAAATGATTAATAAATTCAGATTAAAATTCATAAAAAATTCAGATATTCTCACCTAACCGAGAGAAATTCAGATTGATAACTGCCAGAAGTTCACGTACTACACGGTGTGCATTTCGTATTAAAAAAACAATAAAAAGCAAAGACTAAAACTTTTGTTGTTATAAGTTCAAGTCCTTGGTTAGAGAAAGATAAAAAAAATATTGTGAGAGAGGTTTGTATAAAAGAAATATTATTTGTGTAACGCTAATGAATGGATGAGAAAATTACAAACGAAAATACGTCACAAAAGTTCAGCATGAAAACAGCAGGAAGTTCAACTACTACACTGAATGAATTTCAGATGAAAAACTTCTAAAACCGCCGCGAGTATGAAAAAATGATCAACACATGAAGGTTGTGTGTTTACAACAGCTTATTCATGTGCAGCAGAAGTTCAAGTCAAACTAACGGGGCGATTCAGCGCCTATTCTTGAAAAAGTGGAGAAAATTATACATGCTCTATAGGTCAAAAGTTTGGCTTTAATTTATGATTTGTGAAGGTCAAAATGTTGTGTTCGAGAAGGTCAAGTGTGTTATCTCAGCAAGTTCAACATAAATTTGAACATGCAAGGTAAAACATGCGAGAAAACAAAAAGGGAGAAGTTCAATCTATAAAGATGACGTGATTCAACGTGTAAACCTATGTTGAAAGAAAAAACAAAAAGAAAATGATAAGTTCAATTTCTAAAGATGAAGCGGTTTGACGACCAAGATCCTAAGCTTGGGGATGCCGAAGGCACCCCAAGGTAATATTCAAGGACGACCAACAGCCTAAGCTTGGGGACGCCCCGGAAGGCATCCCCTCTTTCGTTTTCGTTCATCGGTAACTTTATTTGGAGCTATATTTTTATTCACCACATGATATGTGTTTTGCTTGGAGCGTCATTTTATTTTGTTAGTATTTTCTTTCTGTTATTTAGAATAATTTTTTGCATCTTTAGTTTCAATAAAAATGTCAAGGATAGCCTTTACCATGCTTATTTTGCTAGTATACATGTTGCTGTTTGAAAACAGAAAGATTACCGTTGTTGCAAAAATTCCCTAGAAAAGTCAGAGCATGATATAATGTTGAAACTTTTTGCATAATGAGATCTGATAAATCTTCTACAGCTTAGTATTTTTTCCATAATTTTTGGAGTTAGGGAATTATTGATACTCTTGCATTCTTTACAGACTGTACTGTTTTGGCAGATTGCTGTTATGTTTGCATTGTTTGCATATGTTTGCTTGTTTAATGATTCTATTTGAGGAATGGAGTATTAAATATGCAGAGGTATTTAGTATTCAATGTTGAATAGTAATTTTAGTGATTTGTTATAGTAGAAAATGATAAGGTTTTGCATTGGTTTATACTAACCTATCTCACGAGTTCTTGTTGAGTTTGGTGTGGATGAAGCTTTTGATAAAAAGAGAAACCATGATATGAGAGGAATTAAGGAGACACCAAAGTTCAAGCTTGGGGATGCCCAAGGCACCCCAAGATAATATTTCAAGAAGTCTCAAGCATCTAAGCTTGGGGATGCCCAGGTAGGCATCCCACCTTTCTCCTTCAACAAATATCGGTTAGTATCGGTTGAGCCTAAGTTTTCTCTTCTTCACATGAGTTGTGCTATCCTTGCAATGTATTTTTTTTGCTTGCTGTTTGAATACAATACCAAGATCTGAAATTCTTTATTGTTAGAGAGTCTTCACATAGTTGCACAATTATTCGACTACTCATTGATCTTCACTTATATCTTCCGGAGTAGTTTGTCATTTGATCTAGTGCTTCACTTATATCTTTTAGAGCACGATGGTGGTTATATTTTGTAGAAATTGCTAGTCTCTCATGCTTCACTTATATTATTTTGAGAGTCTTTTAGAACAGAATGGTATTTGCTATGGTTACAAAGTTGGTCGTAGAATGATGAGCATCCAAGTTGGGTATAATAAAAACTATCATAGAAAAGAATTGGATGATATGATCAATTTGATGCTTGATAATTGTTTTGAGATATGGAGGTAGTGATATTAGAGTCAAGCTAGTTGAGGTGATTATGAAAAATACTTGTGTTGAGGGTTGTGATTCCCGTAGCATGCACGCATGGTGAACCGTTTTGTGATGAAGTTGGAGCACAATTTTATTTATTGATTGTCTTCCTTATGAGTGGCGGTCGGGGACGAGCGATGGTCTTTTCCTACCAATCTATCCCCTAGGAGGATGCTCGTAGTACTTTGTTTTTGATGACTTCTAAATTTTTGCAATAAGTATATGAGTTCTTTTGACTAATGTTGAGTCCATGGATTATACGCACCTTCACCCTTCCACCATTGCTAGCCTCTCTTGTGTCGCGCAACTTTCGCCGGTACCATACACCCACCATATACCTTCCTCAAAACAGCCACCGTACCTACCTATTATGGCATTTCCATAGCCATTCCGAGATATATTGCCATGCAACTTTCCACCATTCCGTTCATATGACACGCATTACTTTTGTCATATTGCTCTTTGCATGATCATGTAGTTGACATTGTATTTGTGGCAAGGCTACCTTCATAATTTGCATACATGTCGCTCTTGATTCATTGCATATCCCGGCACACCACCGGAGGCATTCATATAGAGTCATATCTTGTTCTAGCTTTGAGTTGTAAATCCATAAAAGTGTAATGATATTCATTATTAGAGCATTGTCCTAGTGAGGAAAGGATGATGAAGACTATGATTCCCCCACAAGTCGGGATGAGACTTCGGACTTTACAAAAAGAAAAAAGAAAAAAAAGAACAAAAAAAAGAGAAAGGCCAAAAAGAAAAAAAAAGGCCAAAGAAAAAAAGAAAAATGAGAGAAAAAGAAAAAAAAATAAAATGAGAGAAAAAGAGAGAAGGGACAATGCTACTATCTCTTTTTCCACACTTCTACTTCAAAATAGCACCATGATCTTCGTGATAGAGAGTCTCATATGTTGTCACCTTCATATACTAGTGGGAATTTTTCATTATAGAACTTGGCTTGTATATTCCAATGATGGGCTTCCTCAAAAGTGCCCTAGGTCTTCGTGAGCAAGCAAGTTGGATGCACACCCACTTAGTTTCTTTTGTTGAGCTTTCATATATTTATAGCTCTAGTGCATCCGTTGCATGGCAATCCCTACTCACTCACATTGATATCTATTCATGGGCATCTCAATAGCCTGTTGATACGCATATATGATATGAGGCTATCTTCTCCTTTTTGTCTTCTCCACAACCACCATTCTATTCCACATATAGTGTTATGTATATGACTCACGCTCATGTATTGCGTGAAAGTTGAAAGAGTTTGAGATTATTAAAGTATGAAACAATTGCTTGGCTTGTCATTGGAGTTGTGCATGATTAAATACTTTGTGTGATGAAGATAGGGCAACAATCAGACTATATTATTTTGTAGGGATAACTTTCTTTGGCCACGTTATTTTGAGAAGACATGATTACTTTGATTAGTATGCTTGAAGTATCACTATTTATTATGTCAATATGAACTTTTATTTTGAATCATTTGGATCTGAACATTCATGCCACAATAAAGAAAATTACATTCAGAATTATGCTAGGTAGCATTCCACATCAAAAATTCTGTTTTTATCATTTACCTACTCGAGGACGAGCAGGAATTAAGCTTGGGGATGCTTGATACATCTCCAACGTATCTATAATTTTTGATTGTTCCATGCTATTATATTACCCCTTTTTGGATGTTTATGGGCTTTATTTTACACATTTATATCATTTTGGGGACAATCCTACTAACCGGAGGCCCAGCCCATATTGCTATTTTATTGCCGGTTTCAGTATTTCGAAGAAAAGGAATATCAAACGGAGTCCAAACGGAATGAAACCTTCGGCATCGTGATTTTTTGGAAGAATATCGTCCGGGAGACTTGGAGTTCATGTCAGAAGATCCTCGAGGAGGCCACAAGAGTGGGGGGCGCGCGCCCCCTACTGGGCGCCCCCTGTCTCGTGGGCCCCTCAAGCACCTCTCGACCGACTTCTTTCGCCTATATAAGCCTACGTACCCTAAAAACATCGAATACCAAGATCAATCGGGAGTTCCGCCGCCGCAAGCCTCTGTAGCCCCCAAAAACCTCTCGGGAGTCCGTTCCGGCACCCTGCCGGAGGGGGAACCCATCACCGGTGGACAACTTCATCATCCCGGCGCTCTCCATCACGAGGAGGGAGTAGTTCACCCTCGGGGCTGAGGGTATATACCAGTAGCTATGTGTTTGATCTATCTCTCTCTCGCTCTCTCTTGTGTTCTCTCTATGGCACGATCTTGATGTATCACGAGATTTGCTATTATAGTTGGATCTTATGATGTTTCTCCCCCCTCTACTCTCTTGTGATGAATTGAGTTTCCCTCTTGAAGTTATCTTATCGGGTTGAGTCTTTGATTTGAGAACACTTGATGTATGTCTTGCCGTGTTTATCTGTGGTGACAATGGGATATCACGTGCCACTTGATGTATGTTTTGGTGACCAACTTGCGGGTTCCGCCCATGAACCTATGCATAGGGGTTGGCACACGTTTTCTTGACTCTCCGGTAGGAACTTTGGGGCACTCTTTGAAGTACTTTGTGTTGGTTGGATGAATCTGAGATTGTGTGATGCATATCGTATAATCATGCCCACGGATACTTGAGGTGACAATGGAGTATATATGTGAGATTAGGGTTTTGGTTGATTTGTGTCTTAAGGTGTTATTCTAGTATGAACTCTATGATAGATTGAGTGGAAAGAATAGCTTCATGTTATTTTACTACGAACTCTTGAATAGATAGAACTGAAAGGATAACTTTGAGGTGGTTTCGTACCCTACCATAATCTCTACGTTTGTTCTCCGCTATTAGTGGCGTTGGAGTGACTCTTTGTCGCATGTTGAGGGATTGTTATATGATCTATCTATGTTATTATTGTTGAGAGAACTTGCACTAGTGAAAGTATGAACCCTATGCCTTGTTTCCTACCATTGCAATACCATTTACGCCCACTTTTATCATTAGTTACCTTGCTGTTTTTATATTTTCAGATTACAAAAACCTATATCTACTATCCATATTGCACTTGTATCACCATCTCTTCGCCGAACTAGTGCACCTATACAATTTACCATTGTATTGGGTGTGTTGGGGACACAAGAGACTCTTTGTTATTTGGTTGCAGAGTTGCTTGAGAGAGACCATCTTCATCCTACGCCTCCCACGGATCGATAAACCTTAGGTCATCCACTTGAGGGAAATTTGCTACTGTCCTACATACCTGTGCACTTGCAGGCCCAACAACGTCTACAAGAAGAAGATTGCATAGTAGACATCAGAAAGGTGCCTCCTCAGCGCTGAAGGGCCCCGCAATGTTGATGCGGCCTTGGATGATTCAGCATGGAAAGCAGCCGTGGACGAAGAGATGAGGTGCATAATGGATAACCAGACGTGGGAGATCGCCTCTCTTCCATGTGGGCACAAAGCCATTGGACTGAAATGGGTTTTCAAGGTCAAGAGGGATACACTCGGCAACATTGTGAAGCACAAAGCTCGCCTAGTTGCAAAGGGCTATGCTCAGAAAGAAGGCGTCGACTTCGAGGAGGTACTTGCTCCAGTAGCGCGCATGGAGATGGTGCGGCTTCTTCTAGCTCTCGCCGTTCACTCACACTAGGAAGTGTATCACATGGACATGAATTCCGCATTTCTCAACGGGGAGCTGGCGGAGGAGGTCTGTGTGTCGCAGCCGTCTGGTTATGTCGCCGCTGGAAGTGAAGGCGCAGTTCTGAAACTAAGAAAGGCGTTGTATGGACTCTGACAGGCACCTCAGGCATGGTATGCAAAACTGGATGAAACCTTGACTGCCCACGGGTTCACTCGCAGTCCGCTTGAGCATGTTGTCTATCGCCGTGGAAACAAGGACTCATACTTGCTGGTTGGAGTGTATGTGTATGACCTAATCATCACGGGTACTCACGTGGACTCAATCAAGGAGTTCAAGGCCCAAATGCAGAAACATTTCAAGATGAGTGACCTTGGCCTCCTCAGTTACTACTTGGGAATAGAGGTGATGCAGAAAGAGGGGGACATCACACTTTGTCAGCAAAACTATGCAGCAAAGATTCTGGAGGAGGCGGGCACGGATGGCTGCAACAACTATCCCACTCCCATGGAGTGCAGGCCGAAGCTAAGGAAGGAAGATGGCTCAAAACCCTTCGAAGCCACTCTGTACAGGAGCGTGATTGGGAGCCTTTGATATCTTGTGCACACTCGACCGGACATAGCTCATGCGGTCGGGATCGTAAGCCATTTCATGAAGAACCCTGTTGGGGAACGTAGTAATTTCAAAACATTTCCTACGCACACACGGGATCATGGTGATGCATAGCAACGAGAGGGGAGAGTGTGTCCACGTACCCTTGTAGACCGAAAGCGGAAGCGTTAGCACAACGCGGTTGATGTAGTCGTACGTCTTCACGATCCGACCGATCAAGTACCGAACACAGGGCACCTCCAAGTTCAGCACACGTTCAGTTTGATGATGTCCCTCGAATTCTGATCCAGCCGAGCTTTGAGGGAGAGTTCCGTCAGCACGACGGTGTGGTGACGATGATGATGTTCTACTGACACAGGGCTTCACCTAAGCACCGCTACGATATTATCGAGGTGGATTATGGTGGAGGGGGCACCACACACGGCTAAGATATCCAAGGGATCAATTGTTGTGTCTGGAGGTGCCCCCCTGCCCCAGTATAAAAAGGAGGGAGGGAGAGGCCGGCCCTAGAGCAGGCGCGCCAAGTGTGGGGAGTCCTACTAGGACTCCCAAGTCCTAGTAGGATTCCCCTTTCCTTTCCAGAGTAGGAGAGAAGGAAAGAGGGGGAGAGGGAGAAGGAAAAGGGGGCTGCATCCCTTATCCAATTCGGACCAGAGGTGGTGCGCGCGCCTCCTTCCTTTTGGCCTCTCTCCTCTATTCCCGTATGGCCCAATAAGGCCCAATACTTCTCCCGGTGAATTCCCGTAACTCCCCGATACTCCGAAAATACCCGAATCACTTGAAACCTTTCTGATGTCTGAATATAGTCGTCCAATGTATCGATCTTTACGTCTCGACCTTTTCGAGACTCCTCATCGTGTCCCTGATCTCATCCGGGACTCCAAACTTCCTTCGGTACATCAAATCACATAACTCATAATACAAATCGTCACCGAACTTTAAGCATGCGGACCCTACGGGTTCGAGAACTATGTAGACATGACCGAGACACTTCTCCGGTCAATAACCTTTAGCGGAACCTGGATGATCATATTGGCCCCCACATATTCTACGAAGATCTTTATCGGTCAAACCGCATAACAACATACGTTGTTCCTTTTGTCATCGGTATGTTACTTGCCCGAGATTCGATCGTCGGTATCTCAATACCTAGTTCAATCTTGTTACCGGCAAGTCTCTTTACTCGTTTCATAATACATCATCCTGCAACTAACTAATTAGTTACAATGTTTGCAAGGCTTATAGTGATGTGCATTACCGAGTGGGCCCAGAGATACCTCTCCGACAATCGGAGTGATAAATCCTAATATCGAAATACGCCAACCCAACAAGTACCTTCAGAGACACCTGTAGAGCACCTCTATAATCACCCAGTTACGTTGTGACATTTGGTAGCACACAAAGTGTTCCTCCGGTAAACGGGAGTTGCATAATCTCATAGTCATAGGAACATGTATAAGTCATGAAGAAAGCGATAGCAACATACTAAATGATCAAGTGCTAAGCTAACGGAATGGGTCAAGTCAATCACATCATTCTCCTAATGATGTGATCCCGTTAATCAAATGACAACTCATGTCTATGGTTAGCAAACATAACCATCTTTGATTAAGGAGCTAGTCAAGTAGAGGCATACTAGTGACACTCTATTTGTCTATGTATTCACACATGTATTATGTTTTCGGTTAATACAATTCCAGCATGAATAATTAACATTTATCATGATATAAGGAAATAAATAATAACTTTATTATTGCCTCTAGGGCATATTTCCTTCAAACCCAACCAATGATCATTGGACGGCCGTTAAGCAGATTCTGAGATATGTTCAAGGGACCAAACACTATGGATGTCACTACAAGGCAGGAAATGGTGGCGCTGCTTTGGTTGGGTATAGTGGCAGTGATCACGCCGGCGACGTTGGCGACCGCAAAAGCACATCCGGGCAGGTCTTCTTCCTTGGAGAGAATCCCGTCACCTGGACCTCGTGGAAGCAAAAGGTGGTCGCCACCAGCCCCTGTGAGGCTGAATATGTTGCATCCGGTGCAGCCACATGCCACTAGTAGAAAAGAGGGCTTTGGTCCATGCCGGGTTAGCCCATTAGTCCTGGTTCAATCCAATTAGTACCGGTTCGTGGCACCAACCGGGACTAAAGGGTTAGACCTTTAGTCCCGGTTCGTG
>NC_041393.1:723086209-723093744 GCF_002162155.2 Triticum dicoccoides | reverse complement strand
TATTTGCAAAATCTCTCTAGAATTTAGTAAAATGGGCATAACTTTTGCATACTAACTTGGATGAAAAAGTTTTTTATATGAAAAATCATGTACTCGAAAACCTCAAAAACCTAACAGAAAAAAAGTTACGGGGCTTTTAAGATCTAGAGTGGAAAAAATCGAAAAAAATTCAAACTATGTGGTCAAAGTGGTCAAACAATGGTATAACTAATTATTCTAGAATATTAGTGTTACTAAATAATTATTTCTGTTATTTTGAATTTTGGTCAAATCTGGTCAAACTATGGTCAAACAATGGTCAAACTAATTATTCAAGAAATATTAGTGTCACTTCATGCTCACGCAAAATTCCTGAGGGTTAATAGGATTGACATCTTACTATTGTCAGGAAAACAACAAGTGCAGACTTGGAAACGAGGGAGAATAGAACCCGGAAGTTAAGCGTGCTCAGGCTGGCGGAGTGGGAGGATGGGTGACCGTTCGGGAAGTTAGCTGATTAGGAATGATGAGGGGTGATTAGAGATTAGAGGATAAATTGAGCAGTGATGAGGGGTGGTGATTAGAGATTAGAGGTTCAAATAATTCAGAAATTTGAAAAATTAAAAAAAATTAAAAATAATAAAAAAAATAAAAAAAATAAAAAACAAAAATCATAAAATTTCCTTTAGTCCCGGTTGGTGTTACCAACCGGGACTAAAGGTGGAGCTCCATGTGGCCGCGACCTTTAGTCCCGGTTCCAGTTTGAACCGGGACTAAAGGGGGGAGGCATTAGTAACGACCCTTTAGTCCCGGTTCAAGAACCGGGACTAAAGGCCCTTACGAACCGGGACTGATGCCCCCTTTTCTACTAGTGTGCCAAGGCATCTGGTTCAGTCGACTCCTAGCTGAGTTGCAGGGACAGAAGCCAGCAACCTTCAAGCTCCTAGTGGACAACAAGTCAGCCACGGAGCTCACGAAGAATCCAGTACACAATGACCGCAACAAGCACATTGACATGAAGTTTCATTTCATCCGTGACTGCATTGAAGAAGGAATCCTTGAGATTGATCACATTGGGACACAGAACCAACGAGCAGATATCTTGACGAAGACCCTGGGCAAAGTGCGGTTCATCGAGATGAGGCAGAAGTTGGCGGTCATGGAAGGAAGCAAGAAACCATGAGCTTAATGGGGAGAATTGTTGACTCTGTTAAGCTCATGTAGTGCTAGGAGATTTGTTTTCTGTCAATAATGTTGCATGCACGATGATGTGACGTGCCCATGCAAGTAGATAGGAGGGAGTGCGCGATGCATGTTCCCAGTTTCCTTTTCTTTCATTTTTTCCTTACCCTCTCGGACGCTGATTACACTATCGTGGGAAGGCATGATAGCCGCGGATCACACCGAGGCGTCAGGAGGGGTTGTTGCTTCTGTTTTGGTAGATGCATAAGAAAAGGAATGAGAAACAGAAAATGCTGCGGAAGTTAGGCAGCACAAATCTCCCTCTCGTTCGTCTACCTCTGTCCCTCTCTCGCTCGACCTCATGTGACCGCTCTCGCCAAGTCCGGAAACTACACCCGCGACATCATGTCCAGCGACGAAGGTGGTGCTGGAAGAGGTCATGGGGGTTCGAGGAAGAGGGCAGCCGTGCGGCGTATCTCCTTTCACCGCCCGCAGCCGGCGCCACAAACTTTCTCTACCCTTCATTGCATGTTCGAACCGTGATGCGGCGTGGCCTCCAGGGGTGGCGGAGTAGGGGTTTCGCCACTGTACAATGGAGGATCTGCATCAGTGGCATGAGGGTTTGAGGGTAAGGAGAAGCGTGAGGGGTGTCAGTGGCGGCGCAACCATGATCCCTACATTGAAGATATTGAAGAGATGCTTTGGTCTCAAGAGGATTTTAAGGTTTCCTTGGTTCGATGTACATCTAACTTTTCTGCTCTCGTGTTAGCCAAGAAGGGTGCTAGCAATGAGATATGCATGGTTTGGCCGAATGTGCCACAGGACTGTATTTTACATATGGTAGCAAACGATGTTCATGATGTTTCTTAAGTAATAAAGTTGTAGGTACCCCTCAAAATAGAAAAGGATGGGCATATCTGGCAAACGTTCGTCGGGAAGTTTATAATGCATTTGGCGAACCTGGGAGGCTTTTTTGCAAAATTGGCATCATATTGTTTAATTTTGAGTGTAAAAAGTCATCCAAACTGCACCATAGGATCAAGATCTTGTGGCAGCTAGGGCAATCCATGGCAGTTTCCCTCGGCGAACGTTCCCAGTTACTATTTCTAATAAAAAAAGATGCATGCGCCGCCGATTCCTTGAAGCCTACATTATCCTGTCCAAATCATTGGATTGCCCATCATTGTGCTCTAGGGTTTGCGTCTGCACCATATGATTGGCAGCCCCCGCGGACTGCGCATCCCGCGCACTCATGAGGAATCTCAACAGAGCTGTAATCCGTCAAATCCCTGAATAGGGTTCCTCATGGGACTGAGCACGCATAGTAGATCAAATTGGGATACACGCGAGACAAGGTATCCCCAAGTTCTGGCCTCCGCAGAGTAATACTCTACATCCTGCTTGTATTATATTGATATGGCTCGTATGAGCAATTGGATCTATGGATCCTATTCCCGACGTGGGAGAGACCTATTAAAGATCTATTAGCTACCAAATTGGGAGGGCCCTACCTCCCCTTTATAGGCGGATGAGGGGTAGGGTTAGATGTTCCCAAGTCGGTTTACATGGCTTTACGCCCAAGTTTTCTACGAATATATGTCGTATGGTACAAGTAATGATATATCCTTCTAGAGGAGCCCCACCATTAGTGGCGAGGGGCCCAGGCTATGACCGGCTCAGAGGCCAGCCTGGCAGCCTTATTCCCTGGAGGCAGGGTACCCCTAGTGTATTGCATCATCAAATCCGACCAAATTAAACCCCCTGACTCGATGGAGCCCTCCAACACGCGTATTCATGCCGCTGTAAACACCCATGGAAATCAACTAGTGGAGCCACCCAGCAAGCAGATTCACGCCGCCGAAGAAGACTGTGTAAGAGATCTGCCCGACTGCCTCATCTGCAACATCCTATCCTTCCTTTAGTCTCGGTAGGTGGTCCGATCATGGGTGCTCTCATGGAGGTGGAGGAGGTCGAAACTAATGTAAACCAGACTACAGGCTAAAGAAGGTATGCACCAAGGAGTGGCGCTCATTGGAGGATTTCAGCGACAAACTCTTTGCTTCAGCGCTCTGTCAATGAACTTGCTCCAGTTACATGTCCGGTCTCTAGATTTAGGTGGTAGGCTGGCAATCGGGCCATGTTTGAGATGGATCAGCAATGGCGTCCAGTGCAGCCCCACAATGATTGACATTCACATAGACTTTGACCGGAGTTGGCAGAACTGTTGCCCCAACAACAATTATGGCCCTTTCCCCAGTTTGGGATCTTGTTCATCTTGTCTCACAAGTCACAAGACTATTCCTCATGGTGTGAAATTGGAAGGTAACTTTGCAAAGCAGCTATGTTCCGGGTACCATGTGCTTGAGGATTTATGTCTCGCTAGGTTTGCTTATGTCGCTTTGGCGAAATTGTGTCCCCAAGGCTAAGACACCTCACAGTTGACGATTGTCTAGGTGATCACCAGTTTCTGGGAATTGTGGTTGCAGCTCCAAGGCTAACTTATTTGCGTACTTCTTTATCACGTATATGCTGGACAAATGGTATGTATGTAATGCACACAACTTTCTTCATCAAGGCATCGGTATGTGTGACTACATGGTACCAGACAAGCGCTTGCTTTTTGGAGATGTTATGCAAGATATTGAACATAAGGCATCTAAATTGTTTGGTTCGATGATGGTAAGTCTCCTTGAATTAGTTGCTGTGTGTTAAATCATGTAGTAGCTCAACTAGTCCTCCATTACTTCATTGATGATTATCTCGATTCATCTCACACGCATGTTAATTATTGATTTATGTTGGATCCTAACAAGGTATTGATGCACAAGAGCACCACTACTGGAATTTTCACGTACGCCGGGTGTAATGCTCTTCGCCGAGTGCTAAAACACGGACACTCGGCCTTGCCGAGTGTCACTCTCGGCAAACCCACCTTCACGGCAAACTGCACTCTTTACCGTCACTGCCTCACGGCAAAGAGGCACCGCACGGCAAACCCTGCAGACGCCGAGAGACGCTCACGGCAAAGAGTAGCCATGTGGCATGCCCGTCCGCAACAGGCGCCTCCGTCAGTTACTGTCTACTTTCCCGAGTGTGGCTCTCGGCAAAGCACATGCAACATCCTATTTTTTGTGTGTGTTCTTTCTAATTGACATGTGGTCCCACTGGTCACATTTATCAGTAAAAAAATTATGATATACTTGCCGAGAGTGGCTCCCGGCAATCCTTCATGGGAGCTGATAGTTTACATAGCTTTGCCGAGAGCTAGGCTCGGCAATGCTCTTCTTCTTTTTCGAGAGCTTCTCTCGGAAAAGTTGGGGCACAACAGTAGTGTCCCAGACGACCATATTTCCGAGAGTTGCTCTCGGTAGTCTGCCTTTTTTCGAGTGTAGCTCTCGGAAATCTTTCCCATCCATTCTGCTGTCAATCTATTTCTTTTCTGATCCCTGCAGATAAAAACCACTACAGTGCATTTTGAGCTAGTCCACACATATATAGGCATAATTTTATCATATATAGGCATAATTTGATCTAGTCTACATATATATGCATAATTAAAGATAGTCCACATATTGTCACACACAAGTCAAATGTATTATCCTAGTAGACGTCACACACAAGTCGCAAATTCATACATATTGTCACTACTTGCAAAACACGTGCACGTCACAATAGAAGTACACTTGTTCATATATAGATCATCTTGAGGAGGAGAGGCCATCGGGTTAACATTCCGGAGGAGGAGGAGGGGCATCACTTGCACTGCTTCGAGATTGCATAAGAACCTATAAGAGTAGAGTCACGTGAGGGTGGTTCGTCCCTATGTAATGAATCTTCTACTCTAGTTTAGATAATGTTCTACCTGTAGTTGATCCTCAAGCATCTTCAACCTATTGTTAGTGTCTGCCCGTTCCTTTTCTCTGGACTCCTCCTCAGCCTTTCGCCTTTGCTCCTCTTCAACAGCCCGCTGCGCCATTAAATCCTGTAACATGGCATTAGGCTCATATAGGTTGGAACGATGCTATTTCGAGGCATGGACATAAATAAAAGGTTAGGATGCTAACCTTGAGATGCGCTATCTCACGTGATGCGGCGGTTGGGCGACTCCGTATGGACGGAGTTGAGCTAGTGCTCGATGCGTGTATCTCGTGCAGCTCGCGGTACCCGGAGGTGGCGATCGCCCCGTTGCAAAGGAGGTGGCGTCCATGGCCCTTCCCCTCACCAGCAACGATGAGGAGCTCAGGGTCAAGGGGCTTGGACGTAGGTTCGGGTTCCTTCCCGTGCACCTCCTGGAAGACCTCTTTGAAGGTCCCCCACTTCTCCTCCGCCGACTCGCTGCAGAACTCGACGCCATCCTTCCCCTTGTGGCCTTCTTTCCAGGCTTCCAGGATGTGGACCGGTTGACCAACCTTCGCCTCCTGCAAAATTAACCATCAAGTTGAATGAACCAAGATGCACCGTGCGAAAAAGTTAACATCTTAATCCACATACCATGTGTTGCTTGAGAGCGGTTAGGTTCCGGCTCCCCTGGACATGAGCCGGGCCTGGCATTTTGGCTCGTTCGTTTCCCTTCTCCACATGCTGCGCCTGCCATGTTGGGTCACACCACATGTCAACCAGGGCCTCCCAACAATCGTCCTTCATTTAGGGTTCCTTCACCTAGTCAGACAAAATCGAATAATTAAGGAACAAGAGTGATGAATCAAAGTACTAGCAACCAATGTAGTCACTTACCACTGACAGGTATTCTTCTCGCGACAAGTTGGTCTGGCAAGCAGTCTTCCTTGTCATCTTCTCTCCCTTCTCATCGAGCGGCCGACACTGCATCATGGCTTTGTACCGCAGCGTGTGCTTGGTGTCAGAGAGTATCTTTCGGGCAGATTTCACGATGCCTTTGATCGCCTTCTGCTTCTCAGCATCCACGCAAGAAAATGTTTGCTACAAGAAAGCATATGGCATCTTCTCACCATCCAGGAAAGCAAGGAGTTGGATATGAAAATATGCAGTGGTCGGAGCTAAGATACTTACAAAAAAAGCATTGATGACCCGAGTGGCCATGGTGACATCGTGCTCATCTTTGTTGTGTACGTAATGCTCCAAGGTTAAACCTGGCGACGGCGGATCATCATCACCCGGCTTGGACAATCCAGGGAAGTGCTTCCTCAAGAGGGAGCCGATGACATGGTTCGGCGGGTGTGCCCCCTTAGGTTGTGTCGGGATAAATTCCCACTGACTGCATGATGTAAAAGACAAGCATATGTGAGTGTCAAAGCTGTGGCATCCAAAATATGATGCAAATGAAATGCTTGCTTACCCCTCTCCTGTCGGGCAAATGATAGGACGGTTGCTGGCAGCAGTTGGTTCCGGGACCTTCCCCGGACCATGCCCAAATTTGTTCCTCTTGGAAATGTTGCTCGAGGTAGACCCCGAGCCGTCCGAGGCCTCCATGTCGCTCGACTCGGTGGCGAGCGGATCTAGGTCCACTCCGACATCGCCATCCGATGATGACGATGCCTCGGTTGTGGCCTGATGGGAGGCGGACGACTTGGCCCTACCAATTGGGACTCTTTGATACTTATTACGAGTTCTCTTATCAGAATCTGAAAAACAAAATATATATGGTTACTCTCAGTTCCAAAGCAAATCTTCCTAATCTAAGTGTCATATCATATATGGCAAAAAATGACACAAATAGCTCAATCAAGTCTCAGATATATAGTTCCATTTACTAATGCCGTAGCACTGATAAGGAAATTTTTTTTGAAACGAAAGGGGTTGCCCCCCTGCCCCAACTTTTTATTAAAAAAGCAAAGGCAACCAAAGATCAGAGTTGACTACTGACAAGGAAATAAGCACAAGTATATAGTTTCATTGATCTACTCTAGTATTTATCTAAAAAAGCACAAGCACTAGTATTGATCCTTCGAGCACTCATTCGGTTTAACTAAAAGTAAATCAGTCAAACATAGGAGTCAAAACCAAAGCATTCTACTCTAGGCATTACTCCAAACTTCCAAACTTCCATACTACTCTAGGCATTACTAAACATGACCATCTTCATCTACTACTTTTAATCACATTTGTTCATATTTCCTACATTTGTGCAAAATATTCTACTCTAGGCATAGAATGTGATACTAACCTGAGGGCATCTCCAGCTACCCCGCTACCGGAGAAGCTCTGCTGCGGCGGCCGTCCTTGGGCCGCATAGAAGAACCGCCGCGCCGGCTGCCGGCCATGAAGCTTGGGGGAGGTGGCCGCAGTTGGGGACAGTGGAGGAGGGGGTGGCGGTGGCTGCAGTGGGGTGCGGTGGAGGAGGGTTGGCGGCCGCAGTTGGTGGCGGTGGAGGGCAGTGGAGGAGGGGATGGAACCGG
>NC_041393.1:723048852-723086141 GCF_002162155.2 Triticum dicoccoides | reverse complement strand
GCAGGGGGTGACGGTGGAGGAGGGGGTGGCCGCAGTTGGTGGCGGTGGAGGGCGGTGGAGGAGGGGGTGTCGGTGGAGGAGGGGGCGGCGGCGGCCGCAGTTGGGGGCGGCGGAGGAGGGGGTGGCGGCGTTCGCAGGGGTTGGGGTGGAGGAGGGGTGGCGGCGGCCGCAGGGGGTGGCGGCAGCGGCGGTGGTGATTTCGGCGTCTTCGACGGCGGTGGCGCAGGGAAGAGACGAGAGGTGAGTGAAGATACGAACGAAAGGGGAAATGTTAAGATCTAGGTTAGATGCTTTACGGAGAGCAGCGCTCGGAAAAGGTGTCCATTACCGAGAGCCGAGAATCGACCCTCGGTAACCACTGCTCTAATTTTCCCCCTTCTCCTTTTGTTCTTGTTTTGCACTATCTTTTTTTATCTGACATCCTATATACCTAAGAGATTCATCCCCACTAACCTATTTATCTAAACATGCAACATGTCCACATCATCAGTCCTTCCACGTCATCAAGTTTTGGTCCTGACAACCCCATGTCTTTTACCACAAAAGCAACTATTTTTTTATTTTCCGAATAAGGCGAAGCTAACCATGTGACACCTCGCATCCCGTTCTCACTTTTTCATCTTCACACTCGGCTGCTCGTGTGCCCTGCCCACACTCATCGCGTCCTCTGCATTTCTCCACACGCCTCTTCCTCTCATGTCCTCTTAAAACACACAACGTTCACCCCTGATTTCTTCGTCCATCTCCATCACTCATCCCTCCCCTCTATCTCCATCTCGCCGGCGGCTGTCCCCATCGCCCAATCCGAAGGTTAGACTGCCATCGTTGTGTCGGCGACATGCCATGAGGGGGGGAGGGCACCCCTACATGCGCGTGGCTCATGTATATGCATGCAGGGGTGGTGTCCTATTTGAATAAGCAACGCACGTCCTTGACGTAGCACGTGCCTCACAAACCACACACACGGGTGGGAACGTCAAGGACCGGCTGCGTCCGTTCCTGAGACAGAATCTTCGGTGGGTGATCCTGTGACAGAACGAGCCTAGACTTGGTATGTCATCTGGCGATGACATGCACTAACACGGAGTAGCAATTATTCACCGTGGACTACACCCTCTCGGTGCCGAATAACGCCCTAGACCGCTGGGGCCACCGGATGGGTGCTCGATATCGAGACCGCCCGATGGGGGGAGGGCACCCGTACATGCGCCTGGCCCATGCTTATGCATGCAGGGGTGGTGTGCTATTTGAATAAGCAACACACGTCCTTGACGTTGCACGTGCCTCACAAACCAGACACACGGGCGGGAACGTCGAGGACCGGCTGCATTTGTCCCCGACACAGAGTCTTCGGTGGGCAATCCCGCGACAGAACGGGCCTAGACTTGGTCTGTCATCTCGCGATGACATGACGAACACGAAGAAGCACTTATTCCTCGTGGCCTACCCCCTCTCGGTGCCGAACAACGCCCTAGACCGCCGGGGCCACCAGAGGGGTGCCGGTCTCAAGAATCGGACGAGGCTCATTCGAAGAAGAAAACACAAGACGGTAATTATGATGTGCTAAGGTTGTTTGCCAAGCATGAAAGAAAACAACAAAAAAAGTATAATACATATTATCAAGAATGCACAAGAAGGAAAGAGATCTAGGTGGATGGTTTACCGAGAGTAGCTCTCGGAAAAGGTGGAAATTACCGAGAGCCAAGAATCGACTCTCGGTAATGACTGCTCTAATTTCCCCCCTCTCCTTTTGTCTTTTTTTGCACTATCTTTTTTGTATCTCATATTTCATATGCTTTTACGACCAAAGTTTATAAATTCCATGACTTTTGATGATTTTTTTCAAAACTCAACTTTAAAGAGTGTGTAAAGTAAAAAACATGAGAAGAAGAAGTTGTTGACCGTGGCCTACCCCCTCTCTCGGTGCCGGTCAACTTTCTAGACCGGCACCGAGAGAGAACTTTAAAGAAGTATCTGAACACTTCCCTCTCCGCGGATTGCTCTTCGCATGTCTACGACTGTGGCCGGCGGCCTCCGGGGGCTAGCACATGCCGCCAAATCTTGTGTAGGCGGCCTCTCACAAGTCTTGAAGTGTTGTGGCGGTTGCAAATGACCGGCCCGCGTCTCCGGGGTGTGCCCCCCCCCCCTCATGGACGGCGCCGCCGCGGGTACCTGGAGGGGGGAAATGGACGCGTCGGGTCTACACAGATGTGGTCTTGTTGTGGCTTAGGGCCGGATGTTGCTTCAAAGTGTTCCTATGGGCTGACCTAACACAACCGGGTGGAGAGTTCCACTGGTCAAAGCCCGTCCGTGCAAAGTCAAAGGACTAGCTCCCGTGGTCAAACACTACAGGGTTAGGCGGGCGGGGGCCCTGGGGGGGTAGCAATGCCACCGGAGCATCGCACCGGGCTCTCATACATGCCGTACGGTGTGGTGGCATGTCCAAAGAGGCGGCATGCCTCTCCGGGGTGTGGCCCCCCTCACAGCCGGCACCTGGAGGGGGGAAACGGATGCGTTGGGTCTACATGGATGGGATCTTGCTGTGGCTTTGTCCTAGACTTGGTCTGTCATCTCGCGATGACATGCACTAACACGGAGAAGCATTTATTCACCGTGGACTACACCCTCTTGGTACCGAATAATGCCCTAGACCGCCGGGTTCACCGGATGGGTGCTCGATATGGAGACCGCCCAAGGGGGGGAGGGCACCCGTACATGCGCGTGGCCCATGCATATGCATGCAGGGATGGTGTGCTATTTGAATAAGCAATGCACGTTGTCGGTGTCAAAACCGGCGGATCTCGGGTAGGGGGTCCCGAACTGTGCGTCTAGGCGGATGGTAACAGGAGACAAGGGACACGATGTTTTTACCCAGGTTCGGGCCCTCTCGATGGAGGTAAAACCCTACTCCTGCTTGATTAATATTGATGATATGGGTAGTACAAGAGTAGCTCTACCACGAGATCAGAGAGGCTAAACCCTAGAAGCTAGCCTATGGTATGATTGTTGTTCGTCCTACGGACTAAAACCCTCCGGTTTATATAGACACCGGAGAGGGTTGATACGTCTCCAACGTATCTAAATTTTTGATTGCTCCATGCTACTTTATCTACTGTTTTGGACTATATTGGGCTTTATTTTCCACTTTTATATTATTTGTGGGACTAACCTATTAACCGGAGGCCCAGCCCAGAATTGCTGTTTTTTTTTTGCCTATTTCAGTATTTCGAGGAAACAGAATATCAAACGGAGTCCAAACAGAATGAAACCTTCGGGAACATGATTTTCTCATCAGATAAGATCCAGGAGACTTGGACCCTCCGTCAAGAAAGCCACGAGGCGGTCACGAGGGTGGAGGGTGCGCCCCTCCCCCCTGGGCGCGCCCCCCTGCCTCGTGGGCCCCTCGGAGCTCCAACGACGTACTCCTTCCTCCTATATATACCTACGTACCCCCAAACGATCAGAACAGGAGCCAAAAAACTAATTCCACCGCCGCAACCTTATGTATCCACGAGATCCCATCTTGGGGCCTGTTCTGGAGCTCCGCCGGAGAGGGCATCCACCACGGAGGGCTTCTACATCATCACCATAGCCCCTCCGATGAAGTGTGAGTAGTTTACTTCAGACCTTGGGTCCATAGCTAGTAGCTAGATGGCTTCTTCTCTCTTTTTGGATCTCAATACAATGTTCTCCCCCTCTCTTGTGGAGATCTATTCGATGCAATCTTCCTTTTGCGGTGTGTTTGTTGAGACCGATGAATTGTGGGTTTATGATCCAACTTATCTATGGAAAATATTTGATTCTTCTATGAATTCTTTTATGTATGATTGAGTTATCTTTGCAAGTCTCTTCGAATTATCCGTTTGGTTTGGCCAACTAGATTGGTAGTTCTTGCAATGGGAGAAGTGCATGGCTTTGGGTTCAATCTTGCGGTGTCCTTACTCAGTGACAGAAAGAGTTGCAAGGAACATATTGTATCGTTGCCATCGAGGATAACAAGATGGTTTTTTTATCATATTGCATGAATTTATCCCTCTACATCATGTCATCTTGCTTAAGGCGTTACTTTGTTTTTAACTTAATACACTAGATGCATGCTGGATAGCGGTCGATGAGTGGAGTAATAGTAGTAGATGCGGAATCGTTTCGATCTACTTGTCACGGACGTGATGCCTATATACATGATCATTGCCTAGATATACTCATAACTATGCTCAATTCTATCAATTGCTCAACAGTAATTTGTTCACCCACCGTAGAATACTTATGCTCTCGAGAGAAGCCACTAGTGAAAACTATGGCCCCCGGGTCTATTCTCATCATGTCAATCTCTATCACTTTATTTACTTGTTTTGCCTTTACCTTTTCACTTTGCATCTTTATACCAAAAATACCAAAAATATTATCTCTATCAGATCTCACTCTCGTAAGTGACCGTGATGGGATTGACAACCCCTAAGCGTTGTTTGCGAGTTGCTACCGTTTTGTGCAGGTACGAGGGACTTGCGCGTGACCTCCTACTGGATTGATACATTGGTTCTCAAAAACTAAGGGAAATACTTACGCTACTGTGCTGCATCACCCCCTCCTCTTCGGGGAAAACTAATGCTAGCTCGAGACGTAGCAAGAAGGATTTCTGGCGCCGTTGCCGGGGAGGCTTACAAAAGTCAATATACCAAGTACCCATCACAACCTCTATCTCTCGCATTACATTATTTTCCATTTGCCTCTCGTTTTCCTCTCCCCCACTTCACCCTTGCCGTTTTATTCGCCCTCTCTTTCTCAATCTCCTCTTCTTTTTCCCTTTGCCTTTTGTTTGCTCGTGTGTTAGTTTGCTTGCTTGTCGTGATGGCTCAAGATGCTACCAAATTGTGTGACTTCACCAATACCAATAATAATGATTTCCTTAGAGATCATGCTAAAGCGTGGTTTTCGTCTTTGCCTAAAAATAGTATTGATTCGTGGAACAAGTGCAAAGATGCTTTTATCTCTAAGTATTTTCCTCCAGCTAAAATTATCTCTCTTAGGAACGATATTATGAATTTTAAGCAACTTGATCATGAACATGTTGCACAAGCTTGGGAGAGAATGAAATTAATGCTACGTAATTGTCCTACTCATGGTTTGAACTTATGGATGATTATACAAAAAATTTATGCTGGATTGAATTTTGCTTCTAGGAATCTTTTAGATTCGGCTGCAGGAGGCACTTTTATGGAAATCACTTTAGAAGATGCTACTAAACTCCTAGATAATATTATGGTCAATTATTCTCAATGGCATACTGAAAGATCTACTAATAAAAAAGTGCATGCTATAGAAGAAATCAATGTTTTGAGTGAAAAGATGGATGAACTTAGGAATTTATTTGTTAAGAGTGTTTCTTATGATCCCAATAATATGCCTTTATCTACTTTGCTTGAGAATAATAATGAATCTATGGATGTGAATTTTGTTGGTAGGAATAGTTTTGGTAACAACGCATATAGATGGAATTTTAATTCTAGGCCTTATCCTAGTAATCCTTCTAATAATTATGGAAATTCCTACAACAACTCTTATGGAAATTTTAATAAGATGCCCTCTGAATTTGAGAATAGTGTTAAGGAGTTTATGAATTCACAAAAGAATTTTAATGCTTTGCTGGAAGAGAGATTACTTAAAGTTGATGATTTGGCTAGGAACGTTGATAAAATTTCTCTTGAGGTTGATTCTTTAAAGCTTAGATCTACTCCTCCTAAGCATGATATCAATGAGTCTCTCAAAGCTATGAGAATTTCCATTGATGAGTGCAAAGAAAGAACCGCTAGGATGCGTGCTTACAAAGATGCCTTTATTAAAGCGTGTTCTTCTAATTCCTATGAAAATCAAGATGAAGATCTAAAAGTTATTGATCTGTCCCCTATTAAATCTTTGTTTTGCAATGTGAATCTTGATTATGATCTTCCTTTACCTAGAAGGCGTTCTAAGAATTCTGAGTTTTTAGATCCTGATGATGAAATTGACAAAAGTGGGATTGAAAGAAATAAAAATCTACATATTGCTAAACCCACTATTTTGGATCTCAAGGAATTTAACTATGAAAATTGCTCTTTAATTGATTGTATTTCCTTGTTGCAATCCGTGTTAAATTCTCCTCATGCTTATAGTCAAAATAAGGCCTTTACCGAACACATTGTTGATGCCTTAATGCAATCTTATGAAGAAAAGCTTGAGTTGAAAGTTTCTATCCCTAGAAAACTCCATGATGAGTGGGAACCTACCATTAAAATTAAAATTAAGGATTATGAGTTTCATGCTTTGTGTGATTTGGGTGCTAGTGTCTCTACTATTCCCAAAACTTTGTGTGATTTGCTAGATTTCCGTGACTTTGATGATTGCTCTCTAAACTTGCATCTTGCGGATTCCACTATTAAAAAGCCTATGGGAAGAATTAATGATGTTCTTATTGTTGCAAATAGGAATTATGTGCCCGTAGATTTTATCGTTCTCGATATAGATTGCAATCCTTCATGTCCTATTATTCTTGGTAGACCTTTCCTTAGAACGATTGGTGCAATTATTGATATGAAGGAAGGGAATATTAAATTCCAATTTCCCTTAAATAAGGGCATGGAACACTTTCCTAGAAAGATAATAAAATTACCATATGAATCTATCATGAGAGCCATTTATGGATTGCCTACCAAAGATGGCAATACCTAGATCTATCCTTGCTTTTATGCCTAGCTAGGGGCGTTAAACGATAGCGCTTGTTGGGACGCAACCCAATTTTATTTTGTGTTTTTTGTTTTTGCTTCTGTTTAGCAATAAATAATCCATCTACCTTCTGTTTGGATGTGGTTTATGTTTTAATTAGTGTTTGTGCCAAGTAAGACCTATAGGATAACCTACGATGATAGTTGATTTGATTCTGCTGAAAAACAGAAACTTTACGCGCATGAATTTAGTTATGATAAATTACTCGAGAGTGATTTTGCGTTGATTCTTTTTTGCTTCTGATCAACAAACAAATTTTCCAGGACTTCCTATTTTGGTAGAATTTTTAGAGTTCCAGAAGTTTGCGTTAGTTATAGATTACTACAGACTGTTCTGTTTTTGACAGATTCTGTTTTGCGTGTGTTGTTTGCTTATTTTGATGAATCTATGGCTAGTAAAATAGTTTATGATCCATAGAGTAGTTGGAATACAGTAGGTTTAACACCAATACAAATAAAGAATGAGTTCATTACAGTACCTTAAAGTAGTCTTTTGTTTTCTTTCTCTAACGGAGCTCACGAGATTTCTATTGAGTTTTGTGTTGTGAAGTTTTCAAGTTTTGGGTGAATTCTTTTAACGGATTATGGAACAAGGAGTGGCAAGAGCCTAAGCTTGGGGATGCCCATGGCACCCCCAAGATAATCCAAGCACACCAAAAAGTCAAAGCTTCGGGATGCCCCGGAAGGCATCCCCTCTTTCGTCGACTTCCATCAGTAATTTACTTGGAGCTATATTTTTATTCACCACATGATATGTGTTTTGCTTGGAGCGTCTTGTATTATTTGAGTCTTTACTTGTTAGTCTACCACAATCATCCTTGCTTTACACACCTTTTGAGAGATCCATATATGATTTGAAATTTGTTAGAATACTCTATGTGCTTCACTTATATCTTTTGAGCTTGATAGTTTTTCTCATAGTGCTTCACTTATATCTTTTGAGCGAGATAATTTTTGCTCTAGTGCTTCACTTAGATTATTTTGAGAGTCATTAATAGCATGGTAATTTGCTTAATGTTAATATACTTGGTGTTCAAGATATGTGAAACTTTCTTTTGAGTGCGTTGAATACCAAGATAAGTTTGATGCTTAGCAATTGTTTTGAGATATGAAGATGGTGATATTAGAGTAATGCTAGTTGAGTAGTTCTTAATTCAAAGAATACTTGTGTTGAAGTTTGTGATTCCCGTAGCATGCATGTATGGTGAACCGTTATGTGATGAGCTTGGAGCATGATTTATTTATTGATTGTCTTCCTTATGAGTGGCGGTCGGGGACGAGCGATGGTCTTTTCCTACCAATCTATCCCCCTAGGAGCATGCGCGTAATACTTTTCTTTGATAACTTCTAGATTTTTGCAATAAGTATATGAGTTCTTTATGACTAATGTTGAGTCCATGGATTATACGCACTTTTTCCCATCCTTCCACCATTGCTAGCCTCTCTAATACCGCGCACCTTTCGCCGGTATCATACACCCACCATAAACCTTCCTAAAAAAAGCCACCATACCTACATATTATGGCATTTCCATAGCCATTCCGAGATATATTGCCATGCAACTTTCCACCGTTCTGTTTATTATGACACGCTCCATCATTGTCATATTTCTTAGCATGATCATGTAGTTGACATCGTATTTGTGGCAAAGCCACCTTTCATAATTATTTCATACATGTCACTCATGAATCATTGCATATCCCGGTACACCACCGGAGGCATTCATATAGAGTCATATTATGTTCGAAGTATCGAGTTGTAATTGTTGAGTTATAAGAAAAATAAAAGTATGATGATCATCATTATTAGAGCATTGTCCCAAGTGAGGAAAGGATGATGGAGGCTATGATTCCCCCACAAGTCGGGATGAGACTCCGGACGAAAAAAAGAGAAAAAAGAGGCCATAGAAAAAAGGAGAAAAGGCCCAAATAAAATAAAAAAATGAGAGAAAAAGAGAGAAGGGACAATGCTACTATCCTTTTACCACACTTGTGCTTCAAAGTAGCACCATGATCTTCATAGAGAGTCTCCTATGTTGTCACATTCATATACTAGTGGGAATTTTTCATTATAGAACTTGGCTTGTATATTCCAATGATGGGCTTCCTCAAAACGCCCTAGGTCTTCGTGAGAAAGCGAGTTGGATGCACACCCACTTAGTTTCTTTTGTTGAGCTTTCATATACTTATAGCTCTAGTGCATCCGTTGCATGGCAATCCCTACTCACTAACATTGATATCTATTGATGGGCATCTCCATAGCCCGTTGATACGCCTAGTTGATGTGAGACTATCTTCCCTCTTTTTGTCTTCTCCACAACCACCATTCTATTCCACATATAGTGCTATATCCATGGCTCACGCTCATGTATTGCGTGAAGATTGAAAAGGTTTTGAAAATGTTAAAGTATGGAACAATTGCTTGGCTTGTCATCGGGGTTGTGCATGATTTAAATACTTTGTGTCGGGAAGATGGAGCATAACCAGACTATATGATTTTGTAGGGATAACTTTCTTTGGCCATGTTATTTTGAGAAGACATAATTACTTTGATTAGTATGCTTGAAGTATTATTATTTTTTATGTCAATATGAACTTTTGTCTTGAATCTTTCGGATCTGAATATTCATACCATGATTAAGAAGATTTACATGGAAATTATGCCAAAGTATCACTCTGCATCAAAAATTCTCTTTTTATCATTTACCTACTCAAGGACGAGCAGGAATTAAGCTTGGGGATGCCTGATACGTCTCCAACGTATCTATAATTTTTGATTGCTCCATGCTACTTTATCTACTGTTTTGGACTATATTGGGCTTTATTTTCCACTTTTATATTATTTTTGGGACTAACCTATTAACCGGAAGCCCAGCCCAGAATTGCTGTTTTTTGCCTATTTCAGTATTTCGAGGAAACAGAATATCAAACAAAGTCCAAACAGAATGAAACCTTCGGGAAGAGGATTTTCTCATCAGATAAGATCCAGGAGACTTGGACCCTCCGTCAAGAAAGCCACGAGGCGGTCACGAGGGTGGAGGGCGCGCCCCTCCCCCCTAGGCGCGCCCCCCTGCCTCGTGGGCCCCTCGAAGCTCCACCGACGTACTCCTTCCTCCTATATATACCTACGTACCCCCAAACGATCAGAACAAGAGCCAAAAACCTAATTCCACCGCCACAACCTTTTGTATCCACGAGATCCCATCTTGGGGCCTGTTCCAGAGCTCCGCCGGAGAGGGCATCCACCACGGAGGGCTTCTACATCATCACCATAGCCCCTCCGATGAAGTGTGAGTAGTTTACTTCAGACCTTCGGGTCCATAGCTAGTAGCTAGATGGCTTCTTCTCTCTTTTTGGATCTCAATACAATGTTCTCCCCCTCTCTTTTGGAGATCTATTCGATGTAATCTTCTTTTTGCGGTGTGTTTGTTGAGATCGATGAATTGTGGGTTTATGATCCAACTTATCTATGGAAAAAATTTGATTCTTCTTTGAATTATTTTATGTATGATTGAGTTATCTTTGCAAGTCTCTTCGAATTATCCGTTTGGTTTGGCCAACTAGATTGGTCATTCTTGCAATGGGAGAAGTGCATGGCTTTGGGTTCAATCTTGCGGTGTCCTTACTCAGTGACAGAAAGAGTTGGAAGGCACGTATTATGTTGTTGCCATCGAGGATAACAAGATGGGGTTTTTATCATATTGCATGAATTTATCCCTCTACATCATGTCATCTTGCTTAAGGCGTTACTCTATTTTTAGCTTAATACTCTAGATGCATGCTGGATAGCGGTCGATGAGTGGAGTAATAGTAGCAGATGCAGAATCGTTTCGATCTACTTGTCACAGACGTGATGCCTATATACATGATCATTGCCTAGATATACTCATAACTATGCTCAATTCTATCGATTGCTCAACAGTAATTTGTTCACCCACCGAAGAATACTTATGCTCTCGAGAGAAGCCACTAGTGAAACCTATGGCCCCCGGGTTTATTCTCATCATATCAATCTCCATCACTTTATTTACTTGTTTTGCCTTTACCTTTTCACTTTGCATCTTTATACCAAAAATACCAAAAATATTATATCTATTAGATCTCACTCTCGTAAGTGACCGTGAAGGGATTGACAACCCCTAAGCGTTGGTTGCGAGTTGATACCATTTTGTGCAGGTACGAGGGACTTGCGCGTGACCTCCTACTGGATTGATACCTTGGTTCTCAAAAACTGAGGGAAATACTTACGCTACTATGCTGCATCACCCCCTCCTCTTCGGGGAAAACCAACGCTAGCTCGAGACGTAGCAAGGGTTAGGGTTACATGGAGTCGGTTACAATGGTAGGAGATCTACATATCTGTATCGCCAAGCTTGCCTTCCACGCCAAGGAAAGTCCCATCCGGACACGGGACAAAGTCTTCAATCTTGTATCTTCATAGTCTAGGAGTCCGGACAACGGTGATAGTTCGGCTATCCGGACACCCCCTAATCCAGGACTCCCTAAGTAGCCCCTGTACCAGGCTTCAATGACAACGAGTCCGGCGCGCATATTGTCTTCGGCATTGCAAGGCGGGTTCCTCCTCTGAATATTTCACAGAAGATTTTGAACACAAGGATAGTGTCCGGCTCTGCAAAATAAGTTCCACATACCACCGTAGAGAGAATAATCTTTACACAAATTCAATCTGCTGACGTATTCTGTAGTGTGTTGCCACACCACAGCCAAACTTTTACTGGAATCGTTTTTACTGTCCCACCTCAGTGCGTTTAGCGAGGCGGTTTCCTTGGCACGTCTTGTCAAAGCAGAGATCGTGTCCCCTTATTCTGGGATTCTCATCAATACGGGCGTGGGTAACCCAACCGCGCCATTGATTATGGCGCTTGGGAGATAAGCGAGTTTTATCAGGCCGGTGGGGACGCATAGTTTCGCCCGTCCATATAAGGGGATAAGGATCCACCTTTTTACCTACGCCTTCTTCCTCCTTTGCTTATCCATTTCCGCGCACTCGAGCTCCAGCGCCCAAGTCCGCACATCTCGCCTCAACCTTCCCCAGCCATGTCCGGAGCGGGAGGAAAGTGGATGGTCTCCTCCGTAACGGAGGAACAAGTCAAAAAGCTGCGGAAGGCCGGATACTTATCCAGCGACATCGCGCATCGGCTCCCCTACAAGGGGCAGCTCCTTCCTACCCCTAGGCCCCATGAGAGGGTGGTGTTCCTTACCCACTTCCTCCGCGGACTAGGTTTTCCACTTCACCCATTTGTCCGAAGGTTCATGTTCTACTATGGCCTAGATTTCCACGATCTGGCCCTGAACTTCATCCTCAACATCTCGGTGTTCATCATCGTGTGCGAGGCCTTCCTCTGCATCCAACCCCACTTCGGCTTATGGCTGAAGATTTTTAATGTCAAGCCGAAGGTAGTGGGCGGCCGCCAAGCAGAGTGCGGAGGTGCCATGGCGGGCCGGATGGCCAACGTCCTATGGATCGAGGGCTCCTTTGTGGAGACAATAAAGGGGTGGCAATCGAGGTGGTTCTATATCACCGAGCTGCGCGACCCCAAATGGGTGGTGGCCCCCGAATTCCGATCTGGTTTCCCCACATGTCTCACTTCCTGGAAAGAGACGGGCCTAACATGGGGAGATTCGGAAGAGCTGACCGGACTTCAAGCCTGCATGCAAAAGCTAGTGAACAAGAATCTCAAGCTTGTCAACGTAGTCCAAGTCATGCTCATACGCCGGATCCTCCCGTGCCAACAACGGGCCTTCAAATTGTGGGAGTTTGATCCGGCACAACACCAAACCTTGAGCAAGCTCTTTGACACAACGTACGAAGATGACTGGAAGGTGCTGTTTAAGGGCGTCGAGGCCCCCGGATCCACTACCGAAGATCGCGGATTCAGCTCGCGGTGTTAGGCCAGCGAGGTAAGCTATTCTACCCTTTACGGGATCCTTGTTTTTCATAGTCTGACTCTATGTGGGATCTAAACTCCCTTACCTTTGACAGGACTGGCTAAAGAAGTCCGAGCAGGTTAACTGTCCGGCTCCTTTGCCAGAAGACCCAGCGAACGCCCGCTTAACGGGGCTGCTGGTTCCGGCACCTCACGTGGTGCCGGAGAAGAAGGCCAAGAGAAGGCCACGGGAACTCGAAAGAGTTCTCGGCGTCAGGTGTTATCGGACTCATCATCCGATGACTCCGAGGTGGACTCCTCCGCGAAGACGAGGAGGAGAAGAAAGAGGCTTCTCCCCCAACGGGGGGAGAGAAGAAAAGGAAGGCCTCCCCAACTGGGGAGGCCGGAGGGTCCAAGAGGGAAGGACCCTTCCTCTAGACTACTCCACCAACGCCGACGACGGCGAAGAGGAGTGGCCCTCGAGGGCCAAGCCCCTAGTGAGATCGTAAGTGTCCGGATTCCAGAATAACTCATGATTTTTCATTTGTCGTATAGTTTCTGCTAACGCTGAATACAACCATGTAGCGCGCCCAAGGACGAGCTCCACGCTTCGTCGAGCGGTGCCCTGGGTTCGTCGGATGTGAATAGCACTTCACTTCCTACGGCCTCCTCCCCTCGCGACGCAGAAGACACCACGGTGGAGTCCCAAAAGGGGCCCAACCAGGAGGAGGTGGTCCTGGAGGCGCCGCAAGGCGACCTCCCGGACTCCGGGCGCAAAGGGGGCAAAACCCCAGAGGGCTCTACGTCAGGCCCTGTGCCGGACTCCGTACTGGAACCTTCAGTGGTTCTGGAGTCCTACAGGCAGCCCCTTCGTAAGAAGGGCGAGACTGCGACGCCGGTGGCCTCCGTCCAACCGGAGGCACCGGATAGCTTGCAGGAGGCGCTTAACGGCGCCTCCATCGACGAGGCACACCGTACTATCATGAGTGCGGTGATCCATAAAGTTCAGTCCGCCAAGAGCGGGCTGACTGAAGCCTGTACCAGCCTTCTAACAGGCTTTGAGGTAAGTTTTTAAGATACGTAAGAATATTACCGCATAGACAGTAGCCCCTGATGCTTAGTTCGGTGTTCGGAAAGAAAAGCCGAGTTGAGGATCCAAAAAGATATACGCAGGAGTCTAACATAAATATGTCAATATGGGAATGCAGGTTGCGCTGCTGACCTCTGCCGCACTGACTGCGGAGGTCAATGCATTGAAGCAGAGCCTCGAGCGGTCTGAGAACGAGCTCGGCCTTGCCAAGAAGCATCTCGAGGACAAGGAAGGTAAGTAATACCTTATTAAATAAATACCTTATAGAAAGGATTTGGTTGCAAAAAATGACAGGAATAACATGGGTATTGCAGGGGCCATGAACGAGGTGGCGACCCTGAAGGAAGCGGTGTCCAAGGCCAAAAACAGTGCGGCCTTGGAGCGCACCGAGCGAGAGAAGCAGGAGGCGCGGGTGGCGGAGGTGCGGCAAGAGCTCCAGGCTCTCGTGAAAAAACACGAGAGTTTGGAGCGTGACTCGAAGACACAAGAGTCCGAGCTTGCCTTGGCTCTTGAGAGTGCCAACGCCGCTAAGGCCGAAGCATAGAAGGCCCTCCAGGAGATCGAGGAGATAACAAATATAGCGGCGGGTAAGGCATTCTTTATGCAAAGCAAGCATATAAAAGTGAATTATCTGTTACTTACCCGAATCCGGAGCTCTCCAGGAGCGTTCGCCGATCTGCCCCGTAGTGTGTCTGATGCTGCCGCATTTTATCCGAGCCGAGGAGGGGAGCTCGACGGAAAAGGTGTTCTGGTCTCAATATGCTGAGGCCGGACATCTGGTGCCCCTAAGCGACAAGCTGAAGCAGCTGGTCGAGCTCCACAAGGTGGACGAACAGGCCATGAAGGGTCTCATAGTTCGGCTGTGGCCTAAGGAAGCCGTGCATGGGAGCTACTTCGGTCTGGTGCGGCGGCTGGTGGACGCCTGTCCATGGATTGAAGTCATCAAGCACTCCGCCTGCATTGAAGGTGCCCGTCGGGCCCTTGCCCGTGCTAAAGTGCACTGGGGCAAGATGGACGCTGAGAAGCTTGTGACGGACGCGCCACCGCCGGGCAAGGAGTATCGCAAGCCCGAGATGTACTATAAGGGCGTCCTGAAGGGTGCCCGCATTATAGCGGGTGAATGCTCCAAAGATGTAATTTTTGAGTAGACTCGCATTTGTTATCCTGTACGCTGAAAACTTTGTTCATATGCGCTAAGAAATGCTTGTTAATTTAAAATATTACCTTCTGTGAGGCCGTTTATCAAATTTGAGAGATGGCGAGTCGTTGGCTTCAGCCCCCATGCCATGAGTGCTGGGGTGTTCGGGATAAACTTGAGCGCTCTTGTTCCCATTCTTGGGTCCTTTCGAGGGAGGCGTTCAACACAACAAACGAGGTAACCGGGCTATAATGCTTGAACACTCTCACTTAGCCATAGAATTCTATAATTTTAAATTTCGGCAAAGCCCCTGGTATTCGGAAGACCGAATTCGGGGCGCTATCCACGCCTTGGCCGGACAATGCCGAGTCCTCGCTCTAAGCGGCATGACTCTTTAGGGACCCGAAAAACCTCTCGAACAGCGACCGGCTCTCGCCCTATCATGACGGTCAGTTTTAGGTTTCTCCATTGAGGTGCTCAACCCAGCTCAACCGGGGCACAATCGCAGTGGTTCTCCCAGCGCTACCTTATCCGATATAACGGAACGTAAGGTACCAAAACATGGGAGCCGGGCAAACCCAACTATTGACCCAAGACATGATTCGGAGCCGATGCATATAATGCTATAAGTTCGGGGTGCCGCACTTGTGGAAGTGTTCGGACTTATCACACCATGATTTGGGGTACTTAAGCCCCTGGTGTATTGACCGTACCAAATTGTACGGGTGCAACATGTCATAGATGAACATTTATAAAGAAAAAGGAAATGCAATAATAAGCAGAAGCTATGTATTGTTTATTCAAAAGATACTGCAAGGAAAGCAGAACGATACAAATAGTGCGATAAGAAAGGGATGGAACTATTTAACATGTCCCCCTCCAGCGGTAGGCTACGGGATAGTATGTAAAACAGGTATACTGCTCGTAATAGAGACCACCTAGACACTCGACGTAGCTTTTCTGCTTCCCTGACTGTTGCATCGTGAGTTTGGCGATTCTACTGCCGGACAGAGCTTCTGGAAAACGGAGTCCTGAGAATAAGAAAAAAGAAAAAAAGAATGACACAATTGGGAGCCCCTTGTGTGGTTGAGCCGCACTCTGGGCATGCTGTGGTCGTGCCCCTCCCCCTATGCCCATGGTATCTCCAGAGCGTAGTTATGTACGCATGGCACTGGTCTCGCGATTTCGCGAGGGCTGGGGTGGGGGCCGCATTGCTACGCGTGCTCGGAACGTGCCAGGCGGTCTTGTTGTAGGTTACTCCGGGCGCGCTTGATGGTGTCCGGACGTTTAGTAGCCGGACTCGAAAATTGCCTGAAGAGGCTGTGAGGGAGTCCTGGACTAGGGGGTGTCCGGATAGCCGAACTATCATCATCGGCCGGACTCCAAGACTATGAAGATACAAGATTGAAGACTTCGTCCCGTGTCCGGATGGGACTTTCCTTGGCATGGAAGGCAGCTTGGCAATACGGATATGTAGATCTCCTACCATTGTAACCGACTCTTTGTAACCCTAGCCCCCTCCGGTGTCTATATAAACCGGAGGGTTTTAGTCCGTAGGACGAACAACAATCATACCATAGGCTAGCTTCTAGGGTTTAGCCTCCTTGATCTCGTGGTAGATCTACTCTTGTACTAACCATATCATCAATATTAATCAAGCAGGACGTAGGGTTTTACCTCCATCGAGAGGGCCCGAACCTGGGTAAAACATCATGTCCCTTGTCTCCTGTTACCATCCGCCTAGACACACAGTTCGGGACCCCCTACCCGAGATCCGTCGGTTTTGACACCGACATTGGTGCTTTCATTGAGAGTTCCTCTGTGTCGTCGCCCATAGGCCCGATGGCACCTTCGATCAACAACAACGCGGTCCGGGGCTAAACTTTTCTCCCCGGACAGATCTTCGTATTCAGCGGCTTCGCACTGCGGGCCAATTCACTTGGCCATCTGGAGCAGATCGAAAGCTATGCCCCTGGCCATTAGGTCAGATTTGGAAGTTTAAACTATACGGCCGACATCCGCGGAGACTTGATCTTCGACAGATTCCAGCCACAGCCGAGCGCGCCGCACTATCATGATGAGCATGATTTAGCTCTGCCGCCGGACAGTGCCCTGGAGGCCGCACAAGAATCCGCTCTGACCCTAAACTCGGAGCCGACTGCGCCGATCGAGGATGGGTGGCTAGACAACGCCTCGGGGGCTGCTACCTCTATGGCGATGGAGCCGAATATTGACCCTGTCCCTTGCGAAGCTCGTGACTCCAAGGTGCCAGACTCTTCTCCGGACCCCGAACCCTCCGCGCTCCTGCCAATCGAACCCGATTGGGCGCCGATCATGGAGTTCACCACTGCGGACATCTTTCAGCACTCACCTTTCGGTGACATCCTGAATTTGCTAAAATGCCTCTCTTTATCAGGAGAGCCTTGGCCGGATTATGGCCAGGACGGTTGGGATGCGGACGGCGAAGAAACCCAAAGCCTACCCACCACCCACTTCATAGCCACTGTCGATGACTTAACCGACATGCTAGATTTCGACTCCAAAGATATCCACTGTATGGACGACGATGCCAGAGACGACCAAGAACCAGCGCCCACAGGGCACGGGAAAGCCACCTCAACTCACGATATATATATATGGTGGATACACCCAAAGGAAGCGATAACAAGAAACAACGGGACGCTACGAAGGAAAATTCCCCCGAAAAATAGCCGAAACGGCGACACAAGCGCCGCCCAAAGTCCCGCCTCGACAGCGGCAGCACCCATGAAGACCCAGCCATAGAGCAGGGCGAACCAGTGGACGACGAACATGCCCCCAAGCAACCACCCGAACAGGATGAATTGGAGAGGCAACCCATCTCCGACGAAAACAACAGTCCGGATGATCTCAGGCCGGACACATCGTTGGAGCAGAAGAACCTCCACAAAAGGCTCGTCGCCACTGCACGAAGCCTGAAGAAGAAGAAGCGGAAGCTCAAAACAGCGGAAGACGTACTTAGAATGATATGGAGCAAAGTACTCAAGACTGTTGACAAATACGATGATAGTCGCCAAGCAAAGAGCTACCCGAAGCGCAAACTGTTGCCCAAATTTGACGAGGAGGCCGTAGAGCCCCAAAAATCAAAAAACAAAGAGGCCGCCCGGTCGGATAAACGACCACATGATAAACAAAGAGCGGCAAGCAGCGTCGCACACAAATCGGCACGTGATCCACATAAGGATCCTCGCAAAAAGGATGGCCCGATTAGATCCATCTATGGGCCAAGAAAGCAAGCTCCAGAAGGTAACACAACACGTCGAGTATTAGAAAATCACGGCACACCCAAATACAGGGGCGCCGCACACCCCCTATGTTTCACCGATGAGGTGCTGGATCATGAATTTCCAACGGGATTCAAGCCCGTAAATATAGAGGCGTACGACGGAACAACAGACCCCGGAGTCTGGATTGAGGATTACATCCTGCACATACATATGGCTAGAGGAGATGACCTCCACGCCATAAAATACTTACCCCTCAAACTCAAAGGGCCAGCCCGGCACTGGCTCAAAATCCTCCCAGAAAATACCATTGGAAGTTGGGAAGAGCTCGAGGACGCATTTCGGGCAAATTTTCAGGGGACTTACGTCCGCCCTCCGGATGCAGACGATTTAACTCACATAACTCAACAGCCCGGAGAGTCAGCCCGCAAATTCTGGAACAGGTTCCTCACCAAAAAGAACCAGATAGTCGACTGTCCGGATGCCGAAGCCTTAGCAGCTTTCAAGCACAACGTCCGAGATGAATGGCTCGCCAGACACCTCGGCCAGGAAAAGCCAAGAACAATGGCCGCACTAACAAGCCTCATGACCCGCTTTTGCGCGGGAGAGGATAGCTGGCTGGCAAGATGCAGCACCAGCGACCCAAGTACATCCGAGGTCAGAGATGCAAATGGGAAACGATGGTGTAACAAGGACCAGCGCCGGAATAAAGGAAATGGTCCAAAGAACACGGCAGTCAACGCCGGATTCAAAAGCAGTCGGCAGAAACACAAAAAACTGCCTCTCAAGGAGAACAGCGACGAGCTATCCAACCTAAACAAAATCTTGGACAAGATATGCCAAATCCACAATACCCCTGGGAGGCCTGCAAACCATACCCATAGAGATTGTTGGGTCTTCAAGCAGGCCGGCCGACTTAACGCCGAACACAAGGGGCTCGACGCACCAAGTGAGGACGACGACGAACCCCACAAGCAGAGCGCCGGGAAACAAAAGACTTTCCCAGAAGAAGTCAAAACAGTGAATTCACTTCAAGTGATAACAAGGAAAAATAGGGCGGCACCTACTAAAGTACGTGCCGCACGGTCCACCCCAGCGGAGTCCCGAAACTGGATGTCAAAACCAATTACTTTCGACCATCGGGATTACTCCAGAGGTATTCGAAATGCAGGATGGACTGCTTTGATATTGGATCCTATAATCGATGGGCTACAGTTTACACAAGTCCTAATGGATGGTGGCAGCGATATAAACCTGCTATACCAGGACTCAATCCGCAGAATGGGGATAGACCCTACCAAAATTCGCCATAGCAACACTTCCTTTAAAGGAGTAACGCCAGGCCCTTACGCCAATTGTACGGGCTCCTTATTACTAGAAGTTGTGTTCGGTTCATCTGACAACTTCCGTCACGAAAAGCTAATCTTCCATATCGCCCCATTTAAAAGTAGCCATCAAGCACTATTGGGACGCGAAGCTTTTGCCAGCTTTAACGCAATACCGCATTACGCGTCTCTTACACTCAAAATGCCCGGTCCACGCGGCATCATCTCATTAAAGGGTAACTTCGAGTGTTCCTCGACTACGGAAGAACGTGAGATTGCCTTGACAGCCACACACTAATTCTTCTTTGCTGATCAAAGCCCCTAAACAGGTCATTCAAGACCCCGGACACGGTTAGGCGAGTCCGGTATAAACAAACAAGGGGCCTACTAGCCACGCACCCCTTTACAAGGGGCTCCATGCATGCACAAAAAGAGACAATAAATCTCAATTCTATTCATTCTTTGAACTCTGTTTATTTCAAAATACATCTTTCGCACGGACTCTTTTTTCAAACTAAGTTCTCCACTTTTACAGAAGATCACCGTGCAACACCCGTCCAGGATACGGCACAACGGAGACACAGGCGCAGACGTGCAGAAGGGACCCATTGCAAGGATTCTTTTCAGATTAAGACCCTGCGTAAACCTTTTTTTACTGTCTCTTGTTGATACACATCCCTCGGTTTTTGCTATAACCGAGGAGGAATCTGGCATTTTGGCATCGGCCGCGTCAGAAATTTTTGCGCGTACCTGGACACTAGGAGCTTAGCGCATTGTTCTGCCCGTTTTCATAAAGACCGAATACCTTAGGGAGTGTTCGGCGTCTCGAGTTAGGCCTTATATGCATCAGCTCCGAATCATGTCTTTGGTAAAATGTTGGGTTTGCCCGGCTCCTGTGTTTTGCGGCCTTACGTTCCGCTCTATCGGCTAACGCGGCACCAGGAGAACTACTGCGATTGTGCCCCGGTTCATCCAGGTGAGCACCTCAATAGAGAAAGCCGAAAACTGACTGTCATGATATAGCGAGAGACTGGTCAACCACTCGATCGACCACCGGAATGTTTAGAATTCCTCCGCTTTAACAAAGGACTGTTTCCGGTCAGGCACATACGCGCCCCAAAATTCGGAGAGCGCAGTGCACCTGGGGGCTATATAGTAGTCCGGTTGCCTAGTTTGCTACGCTATCACCTCCTTCACAGGACCAAGACGTTGGATTAAGTGTGAAAATGCGCTCTCTTTTTTTTGCAAACACCCCCGCACTATGTGCGTGGGGGCTGAAGCCGAAGACTGCCATCTTTCAGGTTATATACACATATACGTTAACGGCCGCACAGGAGGTATTTCAACACTTGAACGCCCAAGTATAAAAGGCCTTATATTATATTTGAAACATGGTTTCACAAATCATACATGTCATTTGAACATAACGTTTTTCGAGCACTGCGACTCTTAAACGAGCGCCCTGCAGGACTTCCTCAAAACAGTGCTCGGCTGGTAATCGGCTTTTGTCCGAGTCCTGGGATGCAACGTCGGTGGCCTCCATCTCCGCCCAGTATGTTTTGACATGGGCGAGAGCCATCCGTGCACCCTCTATGCATGCCGACCGCTTCATCGCCTTGATATGCGGCACCGCATCAAGGAACTGCTGCACCAAGCCAAAATAACTCTTCGGCTCGGGCCTTTCCGGCCACAAATGAGCCACGACATCTTTCATGGCAAGTCCGGACAACCTATTCAGCTCAGCCCACTCGGCTAACCGATCGGTTAACGAAAGTGGACGCTCCGGACTATGGAATTGCGACCAAAAAAGCTCTTCCATTCCGTGATCCTTTTGGCCCCGGAAGTGTGCGACCGCGTCTGTGGCACTTGCTGCCAAATTCAGATAAGCATCCTCCACACCCCACAACTGGCCCAACTGAGCATACTTCGGATCCGTGAATTTCCGACGCAGCAGAAAAGGCTTTCCAGCCGCAATATCCCCGACCTGACGTAGCTCCTCCTTTATAGCCCTCATCACAGAGCGGACATCCTTGGCTTCGGCGGTGGCCTTCTTCAGGTCCTCTTGCTCCGCTCGGCGTTCTCTTTCAAGAAACTCATAGCGGTCAGTAGCATCCTTCAGCTTCACGGCCATTTCGGCCATTTCCTCCCTACTTCGGCAGTGAGCAGCCTGTTTGGCTTTTAGCTCTTCGGCCGCCTTCAAGGCAGCCGCATTACTTTTTCTGGCTTGCTCCTTAGCTTGGGCAAGCTCTGCCCGAAGGTCCTCCATAGCAGCGGCGTCATCTGCATTAAGCATACATGTTGTATGGCACGAGCGTCAAGCTCCCTTACAAGGCGTCCGCGGAGAAGCCACATACCTTGTGACTCGTCAAGTCGCTTTTTGACCAGTGCGATGTCCGCATCCGCAACGTCAAGTTGCCGCTTCAGTTCGGCAAATCCATCAGTCTGGCTGGCCACCGAACGCTGCGCCACCTATATAGGAAAGGCGACATCTTACAACTAAGATTATGATCCTCGGCACGTTGTCACCTTTGACAACGTACCGAGTCTCAGGGGCTACTATCTATACAGGGCGCATTCTATGCGCAAAACTGTCAAAAGGTATATCATTTTTCGCGTACCTCAAACCCTGTCAGTAAACTTCTGACGTCCTCATGCAACCCACTCTCAGTGGATGAAATCATTTCAATCACCGTACTCATCAACGTACGGTGATCTTCTGAGATAGACGCCCGCCCGAGCAGATCCTTCAGCTCCTCCGGCCGTACACTAGTTGGTGCCGAACTCTACGGCCCTGCCGGACTCGGGGAGACCCTCCACGAAGATACCTCAGGATCGTCCGCCCCGCCTGACGATGCGGCAGATGGAGGCGTTTCGCTCTCCATCATCTCTGGACGAAGATCCCCCGAAGATGAGCTCTGCTGAGAAGGGCTGAGGTCCAAACTACAAGTTAATCTTCGGTTATCTTCACAAATGAAAACAGGGATGTCCCTTATTACAAAACTCCCCTTTCTACTTACGGCTTGCTGGAGGGCTGATTCCCTTGGGGAAACAATGGGGCCGGGGCTTCTCCTGGCGCAGGGCCCTCTGCTGAAGATTTCTTCCCCCGCTTTGAGGCCTTGGCCTCCGGATCTTCAGAAGCGGTCCTCTTCTCCCCCTGGAAGGAGGGATTCTCGATCCCCCCTTTCTTAAGAGTCTCCCTAGTGGAGGCAGTAGTTTTCCTGTTTTCCCCCTCGCCCTCTTCCGAAGGCGCAACCTCCAGCATCTTGATTAACACCGGATCCGGCGTGATCTCATGGAGGGGGGCCGGACACCGTATCAGTTTTGCTTTTGCTATCCACTCATGTTCAAGGGATAGCTAGTTAAAGGGCAAGTTTATGATAAATGTATGGACAGCATGTCCGGGCACAGGACTACTTACTTGAGTATCTGGGCGATTGCAGCTCAGGCCTGCATCCTCGGTTAGGTCCGGACACCTCTCTTGTGATCCGAAGAACAGTTTATACATCTCCATGGGCGTCGCACCCATGAAGTGTTAGAGAGCTCGCGGTCCCTCCGAATTGAATTTCCACAGGCGGAGGGGGCAGCGTTTGCAGGGCAGAAGGCACCGAATCAGCATGACCTGCGCCACCACAACCAGATTGATCTCCCTCTCTTGGAGGTCTCGAATACGGCCCTGCAATAAAGGCACGTCCTTGGACGGCCCCCAGTCAAGCCCTTTGTTGACCCATGACGCCAGCCATTATGGAGGACCCGAGCGAAAGGCAGGCGGCGCCACCCATCTGGTGCCCCTGGGAGCGGTGATGTAGAACCACTCCTGTTGCCACAAACCGAGCTCCTTTTGAAAAATTCCCTCGAGCCACGGAGCGTCAGCTCTCTTGCTTATAACTGCCCCTCCGCACTCTTCCTGCCGCTCGTCGATCATCTTCGGCTCCACGTCGAAGGTCTTGAGCCACAATCCGAAGTGAGGAGTGGTGTGGAGGAAGGATTCGCATACGACAATGAACGATGAGATGTGGAGGATGGACTCCGGATCAAAGTCATGGAATTCCAGCCCATAATAAAACATGAGCCCCCTCACGAAGGGATCCATCAGGAAGCCTAAACCCCCACGGAAGTGAGACACGAACACCACGCTCTCACCAGGCTTAGGAGTGGGAATAACTTGCCCTTGAACGGGAAGCTTATGCGAAATTTCGCCAGTTAGATACCTGGTGTCTCTTAGCTTTAGCACATCTTCTTCCGTGATGGAAGAGGGCATCCACCGGCCCTGTAGGTCGGAGCCGGACATTGTCGAAGGTCCGAAGCGCCTGAATCTGGAACCTTGGGTGTTGGAACTCGGGGCGAGGGGCGGATTCGATTGAAGATTGAAGAAAAGGAACAGGCCTTGGTCTCATTATAAAGAGGTTGAATACCAAGAGTCGTCCCCGTAACCATTTGGGACTCGCCTTCGATGGAGGGGGCGATCCAGCAGGCACGGTTGGGTTACCCATGCCCGTATTGATGACAATCCCGTGATAAGGGGACACGATCTCTGCTTTGACAAGACGTGCCAAGGAAACCGCTTCGCTAAACGCGCTGAGGTGGAACAATAAAGACAATTCGAGTAAAGGCTTGGCTGTGGTGTGACGTCATGCCGCGAAATACGTCAGCAGATTGAACTTGGGTGAATATTATTCTCTCTACGGTAGAATGTGGAATTCATTTTGCAAAGCCGGACACTATCCTGGTGTTCAAAATCTTCTATGGATTATTCGGAGAAGGAACCCGCCTTGCAATGCCGAAGACAATATGCGTGCCAGACTCGTTGTCATTGAAGCCTAGTTCAGGGGCTACTGAGGGAGTCCTGGACTAGGGGGTGTCCGGATAGCCGAACTATCATCATCGGCCGGACTCCAAGACTATGAAGATACAAGATTGAAGACTTCGTCCCGTGTCCGGATGGGACTTTCCTTGGCGTGGAAGGCAAGCTTGGCAATACGGATATGTAGATCTCCTACCATTGTACCTGACTCTGTGTAACCCTAGCCCCCTCCGGTGTCTATATAAACCGGAGGGTTTTAGTCTGTAGGACGAACAACAATCATACCATAGGCTAGCTTCTAGGGTTTAGCCTCCTTGATCTCGTGGTAGATCTACTCTTGTACTACCCATATCATCAATATTAATCAAGCAAGACGTAGGGTTTTACCTCCACCGAGAGGGCCCGAACCTGGGTAAAACATCTTGTCCCTTGTCTCCTGTTACCATCCGCCTAGACACACAGTTCGGGACCCCCTACCCGAGATCCGCCAGTTTTGACACCGACAGGCTGCTTTGTACTTCCGCCGCGAGGGCCGCTGTATGCTCCTCCGTTCGGAGAGAGCATTCGGTGTTTCCATTGACCGTGATTACTCCTCGAGGGCCTGACATTTTGAACTTAAGGTATGCGTAGTGCGGCACCGCATGGAACTTTGCAAATGCGGTTTGTCCGAGCAGTGCATGATAGCCGCTGCGGAATGCGACTATGTCGAAGATTAACTCCTCGCTTCGGAAGTTATCCGGGGATCCGAAGACCACTTCAAGTATAATTGAGCCTATACAGTTGGCCTCTACACCTGGTATGACGCCTTTAAAGGTCGTTTTTGTGGGTTTAATCCTTGAGGGGTCTATGCCCATTTTGCACACTGTATCCTGGTAAAGCAGGTTCAGGCTACTGCCACCGTCCATCACGACTCTAGTGAGGTGAAATCCGTCAATGATTGGGTCAAGAACCAATGTGGTGAATCCGCCGTGGCGGATGCTAGTGGGGTGGTCCCTTCGATCAAAAGTGATCGGGCAGGAGGACCACGGGTTGAACTTTGGGACGACTGGCTCCATCGCATATACGTCCCTTAGTGCATGCTTCCACTCCCTTTTGGGTATGTGGGTTGCGTATATCATGTTCACTGTCCGCACTTGTGGGGGAAAGCCCTTCTGTCCTCTATTGTTCGGCGGCCGGGGCTCCTCCTCGTCATCTCTATGCAGCCCCTTGTCGTTGTTTTCAGCACTTAACTTGCCTGCCTGCTTGAATACCCAACAATCCATTTAGGTGTGGTTGGCTAGTTTTTCGGGGGTGCCATGTATCTGGCACAAGCGATCGAGTATGCGGTCCAAATTGGACGGGCCCTGAGTATTTCTTTTGAACGGCTTTTTTCCGCTGACCGGGTTTAGCGCCTCTGAATCCGGCATTGATTGCCGTATCTTCAGTATTATCGTTGTTAATGCGGCGCTTGTGCTTGTTGTGAATCGACCTGCCATTGCTGTCCTTGGTATCCGAACTACCAGGGTTTTTGGTCAGGTTGTTACTGCGAGCTAGCCAGCTGTCCTCTCCCGCGCAGAAGCGGGTCATGAGTGATGTGAGGGCTGCCATCGATTTCGGCTTTTCCTGTCCTAGGTGCCGGGCAAGCCACTCGTCGCGGATGTTATGTTTGAAGGCTGCAAGGGCCTCTGCATCCGGACAGTCAACGATTTGATTTTTCTTGGTTAAGAACCGTGTCCAGAATTGTCTGGCCGATTCATCTGGCTGCTAAATTATGTGGCTTAGGTCATCAGTGTCTGGTGCTCGCACATATGTGCCCTGGAAGTTATCAAGGAATGCGGCTTCTAGGTCTTCCCAACAATCAATTGATTCTGCTGGCAAGTTGTTGAGCCAATGCCGAGATGGTCCTTTAAGCTTGAGTGGGAGGTATTTGATGGCGTGTAGATCATCACCGCGGGCCATGTGGATGTGAAGGAGATAGTCCTCCATCCAAACCGCATGATCTGTTGTGCCGTCGTATGATTCAATGTTTACGGGTTTGAAACCCTTGGGGATTTGATGATCCATTACTTCGTCTGTGAAGCATAGTGGGTGTGCGGTGCCTCTATATTGGGCTATATCACGACGCAGCTCAAATGAGCTTTGTCTACTGTGTTCGGCCCGGCCGGAATTGATGTATCCGGCGTGACGGTTGTCATCATGTGTCGTGGGGCGCCCATGCGATCCGTAGATCGATCTTATTTGCCTTGCCTTGCCCTCCAATATGTCTCGCAAGTCTGGCGCATTTCCCCGTGGCTTTGTACTTTTCGAGCGATGCCGGGGTGAGGCTTTAGTGGAGGGCCTAGAGGCCTCTATGTTGCGGCCACGAGGTGGCCGGTCGGCCGCGTCATGCGCTGGTGATGTAGGTTTGGGTGCTTCCTCCTCTAATTGGGGTAGCAGCCTGTGTTTTGGGTAGGTCTTGGAGGGCCGATCAAGTTTATACTCTTCGGCTGTGAGGACTTCGGTCCATCTGTCAGCTAGCAAGTCTTGGTCAGCTCTGAGCTGCTGCTGCTTTTTCCTGAGGCTGCTTACCGTGGCCATAAGCCTGCATTTGAAACGCTCTTGTTCGACGGGATCCTCGGGCACGACAAATTCGTCATCATCGAGGCTTGCTTCATCTTCGGAGGGAGGCATATAATTATCGTCCTCTACCTCTCTGTCTGCCGCTCTATCATGAGGGCTGGCTTCTCCCTCCTCCTGTGCTGAGTCCTGCTGGAGGGGGTTGTCTTCGGCACTATCCGGGGTGTTATTATCTCCCGTGCCGGAATCACCGTTTTTGCTGTGGTGGGATTTAGAGTGGCGCCGCTGACGCCGGCGCTTGGGCTGTTTCTTGGAGGGGTCATTCTCCGTTGTTCCATTGCCATTCCCATCTTTTGGGGTGTCCACCATGTATATGTCGTATGACGAGGTGGCCTTCCAGTGCCCTGTAGGCGCTGGTTCTTGGATGTCTCCTGCATCGTCGTCCATACCGTTGATGTCTTCGGAGTCGAAGTTGAGCATGTCGGTTAAATCATCGACAGTGGCTACAAAGTGGGTGGTGGGTGGGCATTGAATTTCTTCGTCGTCCGCATCCCAACCTTCCTGACCATAGTCCGGCCAGGGCTCTCCTGATAAAGAGAGAGACTTTAGTAAATTCAGGATGTCGCCAAAGAGCAAGTACTGAAAGATGTCCGCGGCAGTGAACTCCATAACTGGCGCCCAATCAGATTTTATTGGTAGGGGTGCGGGAGGTTCGAAGTCCGGAGAGGAGTCCGGCACCTGAGAGTCACGGGCTTTGCACAGGACAGGGATGGTGTACGGCTCGATCACCGTAGAGATCATAGCCCCTGAGGCGGTGTCCAGCCACTCGTCCTCCATCGGCAAAGTCGGCTCCGAGCTAAGGGCCGGAGCGGACGCTGGTGCGGCCTCCATGGTACTGTTCGGTGGCAGAGCTAGATCATACCCATCGAGACAGTGCGGCGCGCTTGGCTGTGGCTCGAATCCGTCGAAGATCAAGTCTCCGCGGATATCAGCCGTGTAGTTCAAACTCCCAAATCTGACCTGATGGCCAGCGGCGTAGCTTTTGATCTGCTCCAGATGGCCAAGTGAATTGGCCCGCAGTGCAAAGCCGCCGAATACGAAGATCTGTCCGGGGAGAAAAGTCTCACCCTGGACCGCGTCGTTCTTGATGATCAAAGGAGCCATCGGGCCTAAAGGTGACGACACAGAGGAACTCTCAATGAAAGCACCAATGTCGGTGTCAAAACCGGCGGATCTCGGGTTGGGGGTCCCGAACTGTGCGTATAGGCGGATGGTAATAGGAGACAAGGGACACGATGTTTTTACCCAGGTTTGGGCCCTCTCGATGGAGGTAAAACCCTACACCTGCTTGATTAATATTGATGATATGGGTAGTACAAGAGTAGATCTACCACGAGATCAGAGAGGCTAAACCCTAGAAGCTAGCCTATGGTATGATTTTTGTTCGTCCTATGGACTAAAACCCTCCGGTTTATATAGACACCGGAGAGGGTTAGGGTTACATGGAGTCGGTTATAATGGTAGGAGATCTACATATCCGTATCGCCAAGCTTGCCTTCCACGCCAAGGAAAGTCCCATCCGGACACGGGACGAAGTCTTCAATCTTGTATCTTCATAGTCTAGGAGTCCGGCCAACGGTGATAGTTCGGCTATCCGGACACCCCCTAATCCAGGACTCCCTCACACGTCCTTGACGGGACACGTGCCTCACAAACCACACACATGGGCGGGAACTTCAAGGACCGACTGCGTCCGTTCCCGAGACAGAATCTTTGGTCGGTGATCCCGTGACAGAACGAGCCTAGACTTGGTCTGTCATCTCGCCATGACATGCACTAACACGAAGACGCAGTTATTCCTCGTGTCCTACCCCCTCTAGGTGTCGAACAACACCCTAGACCGCCGGGGCCACCGGAGGGGTGCCGGTCTCTAGAACCGGACGAGGCTCATCCGAAGAAGAAAACACAAGACGGTAATTATGATGTGCTAAGGTTGTTTGCCAAGCATGAAAGAAAACAACAACAAAAAAGTATAATACAAATTACCGAGAATGCACAAGAAGGAAAGAGATCTAGGTGGATGGTTTACCGAGAGCAGCTCTCGGAAAAGGTGGAAATTACCGAGAGCCAAGAATCGACTCTCGGCAATGACTGCTCTAATTTCCACACCCCCCCCCCCCTCTCTCTCTTTTTGTCTTTTTTTGCACTATCTTTTTTTATCTGACATCCTATATACCTAAGAGATTCATCCCCACTAACCTATTTATCTAAACATGCAACATGTCCACATCATCAGTCCTTCCATTTCATCAAGTTTTAGTCTTCACAACCCCACGTCTTTTACCACAAGTGCAACTGTTTTTTTATTTTCCGAATAAGACGAAGCCAACCATGTAACACCTCGCATCCCATTCTCACTTTTTCATCTTCGCACTCTGCTGCTCATGTGCCCTGCCCACATTCATCGCGTCCTCTGCACTTCTCCACACGCCTCTTCCTCTCCCGTCCTCTTAAAACACACAACATTCACCCCTAATTTCTTCCATCCATCTCCATCACTCATCCCTCCCCTCTATCTCCATCTCGCCGGCGGCTGTCCCCATCGCCCAACCTGAAGGTAGACTGCCATCATTGTGTCGGCGACATGCCATGAGGGGGGGAGGGCACCCCTACATGCGCATGGCCCATGTATATGCATGCAGGGGTGGTGTGCTATTTGAATAAGCAACGCACGTCCTTGACGTAGCACGTGCCTCACAAACCACACACACGGGCGGGAACATCAAGGACCGGCTGCGTCCGTTCCCGAGACAGAATCTTCGGTGGGTGATCCCGTGACAGAACGAGCCTAGACTTGGTCTATCATCTCGCGATGACATGCACTAACACGGAGTAGCAGTTATTCACCATGGACTACACCCTCTCGGTGCCGAATAACGCCCTAGACCGCTGGGGCCACCGGATGGGTGCTCGGTATGGAGACCGCCCGAGGAGGGGGAGGGCACCCGTACATGTGTGTGGCCCATGCTTATGCATGCAGGGGTGGTGTGCTTTTTGAATAAGCAACGCACGTCCTTGACGTGGCACGTGCCTCACAAACCACACACACGGGTAGGAACGTCGAGGACCGGCTGCGTTCGTCCCCGAGATAGAGTCTTCGGTGGGCGATCCCGCGACAGAACGGGCCTATACTTGGTCTGTCATCTCGCGATGACATGCAATAACACGAAGAAGCAGTTATTCCTCGTGTCGTACCCCCTCTAGGTGTTGAACAATGCCCTAGACCGCCGGGGCCACTAGAGGGGTGTCGGTCTCTAGAACCGGACGAGGCTCATCCGAAGAAGAAAACACAAGATGGTAATTATGATGTGCTAAGGTTGTTTGCCAAGCATGAAAGAAAACAACAACAAAAAAGTATAATACAAATTACCGAGAATACACAAGAAGGAAAGAGATCTAGGTGGATGGTTTACCGAGAGCAGCTCTCGGAAAAGGTGGAAATTACCGAGAGCCAAGAATCGACTCTCGGCAATGACTGCTCTAATCTCCACACACACCCCCCCTCTCTCTCTTTTTGTCTTTTTTTGCACTATCTTTTTTTATCTGACATCCTATATACCTAAGAGATTCATCCCCACTAACCTATTTATCTAAACATGCAACATGTCCACATCATCAGTCCTTCCACGTCATCAAGTTTTAGTCTTCACAACCCCACGTCTTTTACCACAAATGCAACTGTTTTTTTATTTTCCGAATAAGACGAAGCCAACCATGTAACACCTCGCATCCCGTTCTCACTTTTTCATCTTCGCACTCTGCTGCTCGTGTGCCCTGCCCACATTCATCGCGTCCTCTGCGCTTCTCCACACGCCTCTTCCTCTCCCGTCCTCTTAAAACACTCAACATTCACCCCTGATTTCTTCCATCCATCTCCATCACTCATCCCTCCCCTCTATCTCCATCTCGTCGGCGGCTGTCCCCATCGCCCAACCTGAAGGTAGACTGCCATCATTGTGTCGGCGACATGCCATGAGGGGGGGAGGGCACCCCTACATGCGCGCGGCCCATGTATATGCATGCAGGGTGGTGTGCTATTTGAATAAGCAACGCACGTCCTTGACGTAGCACGTGCCTCACAAACCACACACACGGGCGGGAACATCAATGACCGGCTGCGTCCGTTCCCGAGACAGAATCTTCGGTGGGTGATCCCGTGACAGAACGAGCCTAGACTTGGTCTATCATCTCGCGATGACATGCACTAACACGGAGTAGCAGTTATTCACCGTGGACTACACCCTCTCGGTGCCAAATAACGCCCTAGACCGCTGGGGCCACCGGATGGGTGCTCGGTATGGAGACCGCCCGAGGAGGGGGAGGGCACCCGTACATGTGTGTGGCCCATGCTTATGCATGCAGGGGTGGTGTGCTTTTTGAATAAGCAACGCACGTCCTTGACGTGGCACGTGCCTCACAAACCACACACACGGGTAGGAACGTCGAGGACCGGCTGCGTTCGTCCCCGAGATAGAGTCTTCGGTGGGCGATCCCGCGACAGAACGGGCCTATACTTGGTCTGTCATCTCGCGATGACATGCAATAACACGAAGAAGCAGTTATTCCTCGTGTCCTACCCCCTCTAGGTGCTGAACAACGCCCTAGACCGCCGGGGCCACTAGAGGGGTGTCGGTCTCTAGAACCGGACGAGGCTCATCCGAAGAAGAAAACACAAGACGGTAATTATGATGTGCTAAGGTTGTTTGCCAAGCATGAAAGAAAACAACAACAAAAAATTATAATACAAATTACCGAGAATACACAAGAAGGAAAGAGATCTAGGTGGATGGTTTACCGAGAGTAGCTCTCGGAAAAGGTGGAAATTACCGAGAGCCAAGAATCGACTCTCGGCAATGACTGCTCTAATTTCCACACACACCCCCCCTCTCTCTCTTTTTGTCTTTTTTTGCACTATCTTTTTTTATCTGACATCCTATATACCTAAGAGATTCATCCCCACTAACCTATTTATCTAAACATGCAACATGTCCACATCATCAGTCCTTCCACGTCATCAAGTTTTAGTCCTCACAACCCCATGTCTTTTACCACAAATGCAACTGTTTTTTTATTTTCCGAATAAGACGAAGCCAACCATGTAACACCTCGCATCCCGTTCTCACTTTTTCATCTTCGCACTCTGCTGCTCGTGTGCCCTGCCCACATTCATCGCGTCCTCTGCACTTCTCCACACGCCTCTTCCTCTCCCGTCCTCTTAAAACACACAACATTCACCCCTGATTTCTTCCATCCATCTCCATCACTCATCCCTCCCCTCTATCTCCATCTCGCCGGCGGCTGTCCCCATCGCCCAACCTGAAGGTAGACTGCCCTCATTGTGTCGGCGACATGCCATGAGGGGGGGGGAGGGAACCCCTACATGCGCGTGGCCCATGTATATGCATGCAGGGGTGGTGTGCTATTTGAATAAGCAACGCACGTCCTTGACGTAGCACGTGCCTCACAAACCACACACACGGGCAGGAACATCAAGGACCGGCTGCGTCCGTTCCTGAGACAGAATCTTCGGTGGGTGATCCCGTGACAGAACGAGCCTAGAGTTGGTCTATCATCTCGCGATGACATGCACTAACACGGAGTAGCAGTTATTCACCGTGGACTACACCCTCTCGGTTCCGAATAACGCCCTAGACCGCTGGGGCCACCGGATGGGTGCTCGGTATGGAGACCGCCCGAGGAGGGGGCGGGCACCCGTACATGTGTGTGGCCCATGCTTATGCATGCAGGGGTGGTGTGCTTTTTGAATAAGCAACGCACGTCCTTGATGTGGCACGTGCCTCACAAACCACACACACGGGTAGGAACGTCGAGGACCGGCTGCGTTCGTCCCCGAGATAGAGTCTTCGGTGGGCGATCCCGCGACAGAACGGGCCTATACTTGGTCTGTCATCTCGCGATGACATGCAATAACACGAAGAAGCAGTTATTCCTCGCGTCCTACCCCCTCTAGGTGCTGAACAACGCCCTAGACCGCCGGGGCCACTAGAGGGGTGTCGGTCTCTAGAACCGGACGAGGCTTATCCGAAGAAGAAAACACAAGACGGTAATTATGATGTGCTAAGGTTGTTTGCCAAGCATGAAAGAAAACAACAACAAAAAAGTATAATACAAATTACCGAGAATACACAAGAAGTAAAGAGATCTAGGTGGATGGTTTACCGAGAGCAGCTCTCGGAAAAGGTGGAAATTACCGAGAGCCAAGAATCGACTCTCGGCAATGACTGCTCTAATTTCCACACCCCCCCTCTCTCTCTTTTTGTCTTTTTTGCACTATCTTTTTTTATCTGACATCCTATATACCTAAGAGATTCATTCCCACTAACCTATTTTTCTAAACATGCAACATGTCCACATCATCAGTCCTTCCACATCATCAAGTTTTAGTCCTCACAACCCCACGTCTTTTACCACAAATGCAACTGTTTTTTTATTTTCCGAATAAGACGCAGCCAACCATGTAACACCTCGCATCCCGTTCTCACTTTTTCATCTTCGCACTCTGCTGCTCGTGTGCCCTGCCCACATTCATTGCGTCCTCTGCACTTCTCCACACGCCTCTTCCTCTCCCGTCCTCTTAAAACACACAACATTCACCCCTGATTTCTTCCATCCATCTCCATCACTCATCCCTCCCCTCTATCTCCATCTCGCCGGCGGCTGTCCCCATCGCCCAACCTGAAGGTAGACTGCCATCATTGTGTCGGTGACATGCCATGAGGGGGGGAGGGCACCCCTACATGCGCGTGGCCCATGTATATGCATGCAGGGGTGGTGTGCTATTTGAATAAGCAACGCACGTCCATGACGTAGCACGTGCCTCACAAACCACACACACGGGCGGGAACATCAAGGACCGGCTGCGTCCGTTCCCGAGACAGAATCTTCGGTGGGTGATCCCGTGACAGAACGAGCCAAGACTTGGTCTATCATCTCGCGATGACATGCACTAACATGGAGTAGCAGTTATTCACCGTGGACTACACCCTCTCGGTGCCGAATAACGCCCTAGACTGCTGGGGCCACCGGATGGGTGCTCGGTATGGAGACCGCCCGAGGGGGGGGAGGGCACCCGTACATGTGTGTGGCCCATGCTTATGCATGCAGGGGTGGTGTGCTATTTGAATAAGCAACGCACGTCCTTGACGTGGCACGTGCCTCACAAACCACACACACGGGTAGGAACGTCGAGGACCGGCTGCGTTCGTCCCCGAGATAGAGTCTTCGGTGGGCGATCCCGCGACAGAACGGGCCTATACTTGGTCTGTCATGTCGCGATGACATGCAATAACACGAAGAAGCAGTTATTCCTCGTGTCCTACCCCCTCTAGGTGTCGAACAACGCCCTAGACTGCCGGGGCCACTAGAGGGGTGCCGGTCTCTAGAACCGGACGAGGCTCATCCGAAGAAGAAAACACAAGACGGTAATTATGATGTGCTAAGGTTGTTTGCCATGCATGAAAGAAAACAACAAAAAAAAGTATAATACATATTATCGAGAATGCACAAGAAGGAAAGAGATCTAGGTGGATGGTTTACCGAGAGTAGCTCTCAGAAAAGGTGGAAATTACCGAGAGCCAAGAATCGACTCTCAGTAATGACTGCTCTAATTTCCCCCCTCTCTTTTTGTCTCTTTTGCACTATCTTTTTTGTATCTCGTATTTCATATGCTTTTACGACCAAAGTTTATAAATTCCATGACTTTTGATGATTTTTTTCAAAACTCAACTTTAAAGTGTGTGTAAAGTAAAAAACATGAGAAGAAGAAGTTGTTGATCGTGGCCTACCCCCTCTCTCGGTGCCGGTCAACTTTCTAGACCGGCACCGAGAGAGAACTTTAAAGAAGTATCTGAACACTTCCCTCTCCGTGGATTGCTCTTCGCGTGTCTACGACTATGGCTGGCGGCCTTCGAGGGCTAGCACATGCCGCCAAATCTTGCGTAGGCGGCCTCTCACAAGTCTGGAAGTGTTGTGGCGGTTGCAAACGCCCGGCCCGCGTCTCCGGGGTGTGCCCCCCCCCCTCATGGACGGCGCCGCCGCCAGCACCTGGAGGGGGGAAATGGATGCGTTGGGTCTACATGGATGGGGTCTTGTTGTGGCTTAGGGCAGGATGTTGCTTCAAAGTGTTCCAATGGGCTGACCTAACACAACCGGGTGGAGAGTTCCACTGGTCAAAGCCCGTCCGTGCAAAGTCAAAGGGCTAGATCTCATGGTCAAACGCTACAAGGTTAAGCAAGACGGGGGCCCTAGGGGGGTAGCAATGCCACCGGAGCATCGCACTGGGCCCTCATACATGCCGTACGGTGTGGTGGCATGTCCGAAGAGGCGACACGCCTCTCCGGGGTGTGGCCCCCATCACGGCCGGCACATGGAGGGGGGAAACAGACGCGTCAAGTCTACATGGATGGGATCTTGCTGTGGCTTTGGCCTAGACTTTGTCTGTCATCTCGCGATGACATGCACTAACACAGAGAAGCAGTTATTCACCATGGACTACACCCTCTTGGTACCGAATAACGCCCTACACCGCCGGGGCCACCGGATGGGTGCTCGATATGGAGACCGCCCGAGGGGGGGGAGGGCACCCGTACATGCATGTGGCCCATGCATATGCATGCAGGGGTTGTGTGATATTTGAATAAGCAACGCACGTCCTTGACGTGACACGTGCCTCACAATCAACACACACAGGCGGGAACATGGAGGACCGGCTGCGTCCGTTCCCGAGACAGAATCTTTGGTGGGTGATCCCGTGACAGAACGAGCCTAGACTTGGTCTGTCATCTTGCAATGACATGCACTAACACGGAGTAGCAGTTATTCACTGTGGACTACACCCTCTCCGTGCCGAATAATGCTCTAGACCGTCGGGGCCACCGGATGGGTGCTCGATATGGAGACCGCCCGAGGGGGGGGGGAGGGCACCCCTACATGCGCGTGGCCCATGTATATGCATGCAGGGGTGGTGTGCTATTTGAATAAGCAACGCACGTCCTTGACGTGGCACGTGCCTCACAAACCACACACCGTACGGGAACGTCAAGGACCGGCTGCATCCGTTCCTGAGACAGAATCTTCGGTGGGTGATCCCGTGACAGAACGAGCCTAGACTTGGTCTGTCATCTCGCGATGACATGCACTAACACGGAGTAGCAGTTATTCACCGTGGACTACACCCTCTCTCGGTGCCAGTCAACTTTCTAGACCGGCACCGAGAGAGAACTTTAAAGAAGTATCTGAACACTCCCTCTCCGCAGATTGCTCTTCGCGTGTCTACGACTGTGGTCGGCGGCCTCCAGGGGCTATCACATGCCGTCAAACCTTGCGTAGGCGGCCTCTCACAAGTCTGGAAATGTTGTGGCGGTTGCAAACGCCCGGCCCGCGTCTCCGGGGTGTGCCCCCCTCACGGACGGCACCGCCGGCACCTAGAGGGGGGGAACGGAAGCGTCGGGTCTATGGATGGGGTCTTGCTGTGGCTTAGGCCCGGATGTTGCTCCAAAGTGTTCCTATGGCCTGACCTAACACAATAGGGTGGAGAGTTCCACTCGTCAAAGTTGGTCCGTGCAAAGTCAAAGGGCTAGATCCCGTGGTCAAACGCTACAGGGTTAGGCGGGAAGGGGGCTCTGGGGGTAGCAATGCCACCAGAGCATCACACCGGGCCCTCATACATGCCGTACGGTGTGGTGGCATGTCCGAAGAGGCGGCACGCCTCTCCGGGGTGTGGCCCCCCTCACGGCCGGCACCTGGAGGGGGGAAATGGAAGCGTCGGGTCTACACGGATGGGATCTTGCTATGGCTTTGGCCTAGACTTGGTCTGTCATGCACTAACACGGAGAAGCAGTTATTCACCGTGGACTACACCCTCTCGGTGCCGATCAACGCCCTAGACCGCCGGGGCCACCAGAAGGGTGCCGGTCTCTAGAACCGGGCGAGGCCCATCATTTGAAAAAGAAAACACAAGATGATAATTATGATTTGTTGAGGTTGTTTGCCAAGCATGGAAGAAAACAACAAAAAAAGAATAATACATATTATGGGGAATGCACAAGAAGGATGATTTTCCGAGAGTAGCTCTCAGAAAATGAGGTCATTGCCGAGTTCTGCTGGACGGCGCTCGGTAACTACTATCGGTGCGGCTCTCGGAAAAGCCCCCGAGACCTAGGTTAAGACTTTTACCGAGTGTCGCTTAATGTTGGCTCTCGGAAATGTTTCCCGCGGGGACTTATGCAAAATTTCCCCCTCGCGCGCGCTCACTCCTCTCTTCTCTCTCTGTTTCTCTCGCCCCCGCCCCCTCTATCCGTCGCCGCCCCCTAGTGCCGCCGCCCCATCCGGTGAGCTCTACCGCTGCCGCTGCCTCCGCCACCGCCGCCACCAGGAGTGCCTCCCCCGCCCCTCCACCTCCACCAAGCCCCCC
>NC_041393.1:723020410-723048280 GCF_002162155.2 Triticum dicoccoides | reverse complement strand
TTCAATCTCGTTTTTTTGAAATAAAAGGGGTTTCCCCCCTCTCCATTACAAGAAAAGGTGTATATATATGCATATATAGTGAATAATATGTGTGAGTGTGTGCTTTGTATGTGTGTGCGTCAGTGGTAGGAGCTGGGACCCTAACGGGTCTAGGACGTAGGTTTTAGGGGAAGGAGGGGGCTAGACGTGGCGAAGCTCACGGTCGCCGGCGGCAAGGCGCCGTCGTGCGCGAGAGGGAGAGGCGGAAGTTTGGCCTAGATTCATGTTCTACTATGGCCTAGATTTCCACGATCTGGCCCCGAACTTCATCCTCAACATCTCGGCGTTCATCATCGTGTGCGAGGCCTTCCTCTGCATCCAGCCCCACTTCGGCTTATGGCTGAAGATTTTTAATGTCAAGCCGAAGGTAGTGGGCGGCCGCCAAGCGGAGTGCGGAGGTGCCATGGCGGGCCGGATGGCCAACGTCCTATGGCTCGAGGGCTCCTTTGTGGAGACAATAAAGGGGTGGCAATCGGGGTGGTTCTATATCACCAAGCTGCGCGACCCCAAATGGGTGGTGGCCCCCGAATTCCGATCTGGTTTCCCCACATGTCTCACTTCCTGGAAAGAGACGGGCCTAACATGGGGAGATTCGGAAGAGCTGACCGGACTTCAAGCCTGCATCCAAAAGCTAGTGAACAAGATTCTCAAGCTTGTCAACGTAGTCCAAGTCATGCTGATACGCCGGATCCTCCCGTGCCAACAACGGGCCTTCAAATTGTGGGAGTTTGATCCGGCACAACACCAAACCTTGAGCAAGCTCTTTGACACTACGTACGAAGATGCCTGGAAGGTGCTGTTTAAGGGCGCCGAGGCCCCCGCATCCACTACCGAAGATCGCGGATTCAGCTCGCGGTGTCAGGCCAGCGAGGTAAGCTATTCTACCCTTTACGGGATCCTTGTTTTTCATAGTCTGACTCTATGTGGGATCTAAACTCCCTTACCTTTGACAGGACTGGCTAAAGAAGTCCGAGCAGGTTAACTATCCGGCTCCTTTGCCAGAAGACCCAGCGAACGCCCGCTTAACGGGGCTGCTGGTTCCGGCACCTCACGTGGTGCCGGAGAAGAAGGCCAAGAGAAGGCCACGGGAACTCAAAAGAGTTCTCGGTGTCAGGTGTTATCGGACTCATCATCCGATGACTCCGAGGCGGACTCCTCCGCGAAGACGAGGAGGAGAAGAAAGAGGCTTCTCCCCCAACGGGGGGAGAGAAGAAAAGGAAGGCCTCCCCAACTGGGGAGGCCGGAGGGTCCAAGAGGGAAGGACCCTTCCTCTAGACTACTCCACCAACGCCGACGACGACGAAGAGGAGTGGCCCTCGAGGGCCAAGCCCCTAGTGAGATCGTAAGTGTCCGGATTCCAGAATAACTCATGATTTTTCATTTGTCGTATAGTTTCTACTAACGCTGAATACAACCATGTAGCGCGCCCAAGGACGAGCTCCACGCTTCGTCGAGGGGCGCCCTGGGTTCGTCGGATGTGAATAGCACTTCACTTCCTACGGCCTCCTCCCCTCGCGACGCAGAAGACACCGCGGTGGAGTCCCAAAAGGGGCCCAACCAGGAGGAGGTGGTCCTGGAGGCACCGCAAGGCGACCTCCCGGACTCTGGGCGCAAAGGGGGCAAAACCCCAGAGGGCTCTACGTCCGGCCCTGTGCCGGACTCCGTACTGGAACCTTCAGTGGTTCTGGAGTCCTACAGGCAGCCCCTTCGTAAGAAGGGCGAGACTGCGACGCCGGTGGCCTCCGTCCAACCGGAGGCACCGGATAGCTTGCAGGAGGCGCTTAACGGCGCCTCCATCGACGAGGCACACCGTACTATCATGAGTGCGGTGATCCATAAAGTTCAGTCCGCCAAGAGCGGGCTGACTGAAGCCTGTACCAGCCTTCTAACAGGCTTTGAGGTAAGTTTTTAAGATACGTAAGAATATTACCGCATAGACAGTAGCCCCTGATGCTTAGTTCGGTGTTCAGAAAGAAAAGCCGAGCTGAGGATCCAAAAAGATATACGCAGGAGTCTAACATAAATATGTCAATATGGGAATGCAGGTTGCGCTACTGACCTCTGCCGCACTGACTGCGGAGGTCAATGCATTGAAGCAGAGCCTCGAGCGGTCCGAGAACGAGCTCGGCCTTGCAAAGAAGCATCTCGAGGACAAGGAAGGTAAGTAATACCTTATTAAAGTAATACCTTATAGAAAGGATTTGGTTGCAAAAAATGACAGGAATAACGTGGGTATTGCAGGGGCCATGAACGAGGTGGCGACCCTGAAGGAAGCGGTGTCCAAGGCCGAAAACAGTGCGGCCTTGGAGCGCACCGAGCGAGAGAAGCAGGAGGCACGGGTGGCGGAGGTGCGGCAAGAGCTCCAGGCTCTCGTGAAAAAACACGAGAGTTTGGAGCGTGACTCGAAGACTCAAGAGTCCGAGCTTGCCTTGGCTCTTGAGAGTGCCAACGCTGCTAAGGCCGAAGCCCAGAAGGCCCTCCAGGAGATCGAGGAGATAACAAATATAGCGGCAGGTAAGGCATTCTTTATGCAAAGAAAGCATATAAAAGTGAATTATCTGTTACTTACCCCAATCCGGAGCTCTCTAGGAGCGTTCGCCGATCTGCCCCGTAGTGTGTCTGATGCTGCCGCATTTTACCGAGCCGAGGAGGGGAGCTCGACGGAAAAGGTGTTCTGGTCTCAATATGCTGAGGCCGGACATCCGGTGCCCCTGAGCGACCAGCTGAAGCAGCTGGTCGAGCTCCACAAGGTGGACGAACAGGCCATGAAGGGCCTCATAGTTCGGCTGTGGCCTAAGGAAGCCGTGCCTGGGAGCTACTTCGGTCTGGTGCGGCGGCTGGTGGACGCCTGTCCATGGATTGGAGTCATCAAGCACTCCGCCTGCATTGAAGGTGCCCGTCGGGCCCTTGCCCGTGCTAAAGTGCACTGGGGCAAGATGGACGCTGAGAAGCTTGTGACGGACGCGCCACCGCCGGGCAAGGAGTATCGCAAGCCCGAGATGTACTATAAGGGCGTCCTGAAGGGTGCCCGCATTATAGCGGGTGAATGCTCCAAAGATGTAATTTTTGAGTAGACTCGCATTTGTTATCCTGTACGCTGAAAACTTTGTTCATATGCGCTAAGAAATGCTTGTTAATTTAAAATATTACCTTCTGTGAGGCCGTTTATCAAATTTGAGAGATGGCGAGTCGTTGGCTTCAACCCCCATGCCACGAGTGCTGGGGTGTTCGGGATAAACTTGAGCGCTCTTGTTCCCATTCTTGGGTCCTTTCGAGGGAGGCGTTCAACACAACAAACGAGGTAACCGGACTATAATGCTTGAACACTCTCACTTAGCCATAGAATTCTATAATTTTAAATTACGGCGAAGCCCCTGGTATTCGGAAGACCGAATTCGGGGCGCTATCCACGCCTTGGCCGGACAATGCCGAGTCCTCGCTCTAAGCGGCATGACTCTTTAGGGACCCGAAAAACCTCTCGAACAGCGACCGGCTCTCGCCCTATCATGACGGTCAGTTTTAGCTTTCTCCATTGAGGTGCTCAACCCAGCTCAATCGGGGCACAATCGCAGTGGTTCTCCCAGCGCTACCTTATCCGATATAACGGAACGTAAGGTACCAAAACATGGGAGCCGGGCAAACCCAACTATTGACCCAAGACATGATTCGGAGCCGATGCATATAATGCTATAAGTTCGGGGTGCCGCACTTGTGGAAGTGTTCGGACTTATCACACCATGATTTGGGGTACTTAAGCCCCTGGTGTATTGACCGTACCAAATTGTACGGGTGCAACATGTCATAGATGAACATTTATAAAGAAAAAGGAAATGCAATAATAAGCAGAAGCTATGTATTGTTTATTCAAAAGATACTGCAATGAAAGCAGAACGATACAAATAGTGCGATAAGCAAGGGATGGAACTATTTAACATGTCCCCCTCCAGGGGTAGGCTACGGGATAGTATGTAAAACAGGTATACTGCTCGTAATAGAGACCACCTGGACACTCGACGTAGCTTTTCTGCTTCCCTGACTGTTGCATCGTGAGTTTGGCGATTCTACTGCCGGACAGGGCTTCTGGAAAACGGAGTCCTGAGAATAAGAAAAAAGAAAAAAAGACTGACACAATTGGGAGCCCCTTGTGTGGTTGAGCCGCACTCTGGGCATGCTGTGGTCGTGCCCCTCCCCCTATGCCCATGGTATCTCCAGAGCGTAGTTATGTACGCATGGCACTGGTCTCGCAATTTCGCGAGGGCTGGGGTGGGGGCTGCATTGCTACGCGTGCTCGGAACGTGCCAGGCGGTCTTGTTGTAGGTTACTCCGGGCGCGCTTGATGGTGTCCGGACGTTTAGTAGTCGGACTCAAAAATTGCCTGGAGAGGCTGTGAGGTAGTCCTGGACTAGGGGGTGTCCGGATAGCCGAACTATCATCATCGGCCGGACTCCAAGACTATGAAGATACAAGATTGAAGACTTCGTCCCATGTCCGGTTGGGACTTTCCTTGGCGTGGAAGGCAAGCTTGGCAATACGGATATGTAGATCTCCTACCATTGTAACCGACTCTGTGTAACCCTAGCCCCCTCCGGTGTCTATATAAACCGGAGGGTTTTAGTCCGTAGGACGAACAACAATCATACCATAGGCTAGCTTCTAGGGTTTAGCCTCCTTGATCTCGTGGTAGATCTACTCTTGTACTAACCATATCATCAATATTAATCAAGCAGGACGTAGGGTTTTACCTCCACCGAGAGGGCCCGAACCTGGGTAAAACATCATGTCCCTTGTCTCCTGTTACCATCCGCCTAGACACACAGTTCGGGACCCCCTACCCGAGATCCGTCGGTTTTGACACCGACATTGGTGCTTTCATTGAGAGTTCCTCTGTGTCGTCGCCCATAGGCCCGATGGCTCCTTCGATCAACAACAACGCGGTCCGGGGCGAAACTTTTCTCCCCGGACAGATCTTTGTATTCAGCGGCTTCGCACTGCGGGCCAATTCACTTGGCCATCTGGAGCAGATCGAAAGCTATGCCCCTGGCCATCAGGTCAGATTTCGAAGTTTAAACTATACGGCCGACATCCGCGGAGACTTGATCTTCGACCGATTCGAGCCATAGCCGAGCGTGCCGCACTGTCATGATGAGCATGATTTAGCTCTGCCGCCGGACAGTGCCCTGGAGGCCGCACAAGAATCCGCTCTGACCCTAAACTCGGAGCCGACTGCGCCGATCGAGGATGGGTGGCTAGACAACGCCTCGGGGGCTGCTACCTCTATGGCGATGGAGCCGAATATTGACCCTGTCCCTTGCGAAGCTCGTGACTCCAAGGTGCCAGACTCTTCTCCGGACCCCGAACCCTCCGCGCTCCTGCCAATCGAACCCGATTGGGCGCCGATCATGGAGTTCACCACTGCGGACATCTTTCAGCACTCGCCTTTCGGTGACATCCTGAATTCGCTAAAATGCCTCTCTTTATCAGGAGAGCCTTGGCCGGATTATGGCCAGGACGGTTGGGATGCGGACGGCGAAGAAACCCAAAGCCCACCCACCACCCACTTCATAGCCACTGTCGATGACTTAACCGACATGCTAGATTTCGACTCCGAAGATATCCACGGTATGGATGACGATGCCAGAGACGACCAAGAACCAGCGCCCACAGGGCACGGGAAAGCCACCTCAACTCACGATATATATATATGGTGGATACACCCAAAGGAAGCGATAACGAGAAACAACGGGACGCTACGAAGGAAAATTCCCCCGAAAAATAGCCGAAACGGCGACACAAGCGCCGCCCAAAGTCCCGCCTCGACAGCGGCAGCACCCATGAAGACCCAGCCATAGAGCAGGGCGAACCAGTGGACGACAAACATGCCCCCAAGCAACCACCCGAACAGGATGAATTGGAGAGGCAACCCATCTCCGACGAAAACAACAGTCCGGATGATCTCAGGCCGGACACATCGTTGGAGCAGAAGAACCTCCACAAAAGGCTCGTCGCCACTGCACGAAGCCTGAAGAAGAAGAAGCGGAAGCTCAAAATAGCGGAAGACGTACTTAGAATGATATGGAGCAAAGTACTCAAGACTGTTGACAAATACGACGATAGTCGCCAAGCAAAGAGCTACCCGAAGCGCAAACTGTTGCCCGAATTTGACGAGGAGGCCGTAGAGCCCAAAAAATCAAAAAACAAAGAGGCCGCCCGGTCGGATAAACGACCACATGACAAACAAAGAGCGGCAAGCAGCGTCGCACACAAATCGGCACGCGATCCACATAAGGATCCTCGCAAAAAGGATGGCCCGATTAGATCCATCTATGGGCCAAGAAAGCAAGCTCCAGAAGGTAACACAACACGTCGAGTATTAGAAAATCACAGCACACCCAAATACAGGGGCGCTGCACACCCCCTATGTTTCACCGATGAGGTGCTGGATCATGAATTTCCAACGGGATTCAAGCCCGTAAATATAGAGGCGTATGACGGAACAACAGACCCCGGAGTCTGGATTGAGGATTACATCCTGCACATACATATGGCTAGAGGAGATGACCTCCACGCCATAAAATACTTACCCCTCAAACTCAAAGGGCCAGCCCGGCACTGGCTCAAAATCCTCCCAGAAAATACCATTGGAAGTTGAGAAGAGCTCGAGGACGCATTTCGGGCAAATTTTCAGGGGACTTACGTTCGCCCTCCGGATACAGACGACTTAAGTCACATAACTCAATAGCCCGGAGAGTCAGCCCGCAAATTCTGGAACAGGTTCCTCACCAAAAAGAACCAGATAGTCGACTGTTCGGATGCCGAAGCCTTAGCAGCTTTCAAGCACAACGTCCGAGATGAATGGCTCGCCAGACACCTCGGCCAGGAAAAGCCAAGAACAATGGCCGCACTAACAAGCCTCATGACCCACTTTTGCGCGGGAGAGGATAGCTGGCTGGCAAGATGCAGCACCAGCGACCCAAGTACATCCGAGGTCAGAGATGCAAATGGGAAACGACGGTGCAACAAGGACCAGCGCCAGATTAAAGGAAATGGTCCAAAGAACACAGCAGTCAACGCCGGATTCAAAAGCAGTCGGTAGAAACACAAAAAACTGCCTCTCAAGGAGAACAGCGACGAGCTATCCAACCTAAACAAAATCTTGGACAAGATATGCCAAATCCACAATACCCCTGGGAGGCCTGCAAACCATACCCATGGAGATTGTTGGGTCTTCAAGCAGGCCGGCCGACTTAATGCCGAACACAAGGGGCTCGACGCACCAAGTGAGGACGACGACGAACCCCACAAGAAGAGCACCGGGAAACAAAAGACTTTCCCACAAGAAGTCAAAACAGTGAATTCACTTCAAGTGATAACAAGGAAAAATAGGGCGGCACCTACTAAAGTACGTGCCGCACGGTCCACCCCAGCGGAGTCCCGAAACTGGATGTCAAAACCAATTACTTTCGACCATCGGGATTACTCCAGAGGTATTAGAAATGCAGGATGGACTGCTTTTATATTGGATCCTATAATCGATGGGCTACAGTTTACACAAGTCCTAATGGATGGTGGCAGCGATATAAACCTGCTATACCAGGACTCAATCCGCAGAATGGGGATAGACCCTACCAAAATTCGCCATAGCAACACTTCCTTTAAAGGAGTAACGCCAGGCCCTTACGCCAATTGTACGGGCTCCTTATTATTAGAAGTTGTGTTCGGACAACTTCCGTCGCGAAAAGCTAATCTTCCATATCGCCCCATTTAAAAGTAGCCATCAAGCACTATTGGGACGCGAAGCTTTTGCCAGCTTTAACGCAATACCGCATTACGCGTCTCTTACACTCAAAATGCCCGGTCCACGCGGCATCATCTCATTAAAGGGTAACTTCGAGTGTTCCTCGACTACGGAAGAACGTGAGATTGCCTTGACAGCCACACACTAATTCTTCTTTGCTGATCAAAGCCCCTAAACAGGTCATTCAAGACCCCGGACACGGTTAGGCGAGTCCGGTATAAACAAACAAGGGGCCTACTAGCCACGTACCCCTTTACAAGGGGCTCCATGCATGCACAAAAAGAGACAATAAATCTCAATTCTATTCATTCTTTGAACTCTGTTTATTTCAAAATACATCTTTCGCACGGACTCTTTTTTCAAACTAAGTTCTCATCTTTTACAGAAGATCACCGTGCAATACCCGTCCAGGATACGGCACAACGGAGACACAGGCGCAGACGTGCAGTAGGGACCCGTTGCAAGGATTCTTTTCAGATTAAGACCCTGCGTAAACCTTTTTTTACTGTCTCTTGTTGATACACATCCCTCGGTTTTTGCTATAACCGAGGAGGAATCTGGCATTTTGGCATCGGCCGCGTCAGAAATTTTAGCGCGTACCTGGACACTAGGGGCTTAGGGCATTGTTCTGCCCGTTTTCATAAAGACCGAATACCTTAGGGAGTGTTCGGCGTCTCGAGTTAGGCCTGATATGCATCAGCTCCGAATCATGTCTTTGGTCAAATGTTGGGTTTGCCCGGCTCCTGTGTTTTGCTGCCTTACGTTCCGCTCTATCGGCTAACGCGGCACCAGGAGAACTACTGCGATTGTGCCCCGGTTCATCCAGGTGAGCACCTCAATAGAGAAAGCCGAAAACTGACTGTCATGATATAGCGAGAGACTGGTCAGCCACTCGATCGACCACCGGAATGTTTAGAATTCCTCCGCTTTAACAAAGGACTGTTTCCGGTCAGGCACATACGCGCCCCAAAATTCGGAGAGCGCAGTGCACCTGGGGGCTATATAGTAGTCCGGTTGCCTAGTTTGCTACGCTATCACCTCCTTCACAGTACCAAGACGTTGGATTAAGTGTGAAAATGCGCTCTCTTTTTTTTGCAAACACCCCCGCACTATGTGCGTGGGGGCTGAAGCCGAAGACTGCCATCTTTCAGGTTATATACACATATACGTTAACGGCCGCACAGGAGGTATTTCAACACTTGAACGCCCAAGTATAAAAGGCCTTATATTATATTTGAAACATGGTTTCACAAATCATACATGTCATTTGAACATAACGTTTTTCGTGCACTGCGACTCTTAAACGAGCGCCCTGCAGGACTTCCTCAAAATAGTGCTCGGCTTGTAATCGGCTTTTGTCCGAGTCCTGGGATGCAACGTCGGTGGCCTCCATCTCCGCCCAGTATGTTTTGACATGGGCGAGAGCCATCCGTGCACCCTCTATGCATGCCGACCGCTTCATCGCCTTGATATGCGGCACCGCATCAAGGAACTGCTGCACCAAGCCAAAATAACTCTTCGGCTCGGGCCTTTCCAGCCACAAATGAGCCACGACATCTTTCATGGCAAGTCCGGACAACCTATTCAGCTCAGCCCACTCGGCTAACCGATCGGTTAACGAAAGTGGACGCTCCGGACTATGGAATTGCGACCAAAAAAGCTCTTCCATTCCGTGATCCTTTTGGCCCCGGAAGTGTGCGACCGCGTCTGTGGCACTTGCTGCCAAATTCAGATAAGCATCCTCCGCACCCCACAACTGGCCCAACTGAGCATACTTCGGATCCGTGAATTTCCTACGCAGCAGAAAAGGCTTTCCAGCCGCAATATCCCCGACCTGACGTAGCTCCTCCTTTATAGCCCTCATCGCAGAGCGGACATCCTTGGCTTCGGCGGTGGCCTTCTTCAGGTCCTCTTGCTCCGCTCGGCGTTCTCTTTCAAGAAACTCATAGCGGTCGGTAGCATCCTTCAGCTTCACGGCCATTTCGGCCATTTCCTCCCTACTTCGGCAGTGAGCAGCCTGTTCGGCTTTTAGCTCTTCGGCCGCCTTCAAGGCAGCCGCATTACTTTTTCTGGCTTGCTCCTTGGCTTGGGCAAGCTCTGCCCGAAGGTCCTCCATAGCAGCGGCGCCATCTGCATTAAGCATACATGTTGTATGGCACGAGCGTCAAGCTCCCTTACAAGGCGTCCGCGGAGAAGCCACATACCTTGTGACTCGTCAAGTCGCTTATTGACCAGTGCGATGTCCGCATCCGCAACGTCAAGTTGCCGCTTCAGTTCGGCAAATCCATCACACCGGCTGGCCACCGAACGCTGCGCCACCTATATAGGAAAGGCGACATCTTACAACTGAGATTATGATCCTCGTCACGCTGTCACCTTTGACAACGTACCGAGTCTCAGGGGCTACTATCTATACAGGGCGCATTCTATGCGCAAAACTGTCAAAAGGTATATCATTTTTCGCGTACCTCAAACCCTGTCAGTAAACTTCTGACGGCCTCATGCAACCCACTCTCAGTGGATGAAATCATTTCAATCACCGTACTCATCAACGTACGGTGATCTTCTAAGATAGACGCCCGCCCGAGCAGATCCTTTAGCTCCTCCGGCCGTACACCAGTTGGTGCCGAACTCTACGGCCCCGCCGGACTCGGGGAGACCCTCCACGAAGATACCTCAGGATCGTCCGCCCCGCCTGACGATGCGGCAGATGGAGGCGTTTCGCTCTCCATCATCTCTGGACGAAGATCCCCCGAAGATGAGCTCTGCTGAGAAGGGCTGAGGTCCGAACTACAAGTTAATCTTCGGTTATCTTCAGAAATGAAAACAGGGATGTCCCTTATTACAAAACTCCCCTTTCTACTTACGGCTTGCTGGAGGGCTGATTCCCTTGGGGAAACAATGCGGCCGGGGCTTCTCCTGGCGCAAGGCCCTCTGCTGAAGATTTCTTCCCCCGCTTTGAGGCCTTGGCCTCCGGATCTTCAGAAGCGGTCCTCTTCTCCCCCTGGAAGGAGGGATTCTCGATCCCCCCTTTCTTAAGAGCCTCCCTAGCGGAGGCAGTAGTTTTCCTGTTTTCCCCCTCGCCCTCTTCCGAAGGCGCAACCTCCAGCATCTTGATTAACACCGGATCCGGCGTGATCTCATGGAGGGGGGCCGGACACCGTATCAGTTTTGCTTTTGCTATACACTCATGTTCAAGGGATAGCTGGTTAAAGGGCAAGTTTATGATAAATGTATGGACAGCATGTTCGGGCACAGGACTACTTACTTGAGTATCCGGGCGATTGCAGCTCAGGCCTGCATCCTCGGTTAGGTCCGGACACCTCTCTTGTGATCCGAAGAACAGTTTATACATCTCCATGGGCGTCGCACCCATGAAGTGTTGGAGAGCTCGCGGTCCCTCCGAATTGAATTTCCACAGGCGGAGGGGGCGGCGTTTGCAGGGCAAAAGGCGCCGAATCAGCATGACCTGCGCCACCACAACCAGATTGATCTCCCTCTCTTGGAGGTCTCCAATACGGCCCTGTAATAAAGGCACGTCCTTGGACGGCCCCCAGTCAAGCCCTTTGTTGACCCATGACGCCAGCCATTGTGGAGGGCCCGAGCAAAAGGCAGGCGGCGCCACCCATCTGGTGCCCCTGGGAGCGGTGATGTAGAACCACTCCTGTTGCCACAAACCGAGCTCCTTTTGAAAAATTCCCTCGAGCCACGGAGCGTCAGCACTCTTGCTTATAACTGCCCCTCCGCACTCTTCCTGCCGCTCGTCGATCATCTTCGGCTCCACGTCGAAGGTCTTGAGCCACAATCCGAAGTGAGGAGTGGTGTGGAGGAAGGATTCGCATACGACAATGAACGATGAGATGTGGAGGATGGACTCCGGATCCAAGTCATGGAATTCCAGCCCATAATAAAACATGAGCCCCCTCACGAAGGGATCCATCAGAAAGCCTAAACCCCCACGGAAGTGAGACACGAACACCACGCTCTCACCAGGCTTAGGAGTGGGAATAACTTGCCCTTGAACGGGAAGCCTATGCGAAATTTCGCCAGTTAGATACCTGGTGTCTCTTAGCTTTAGCACATCTTCTTCCGTGATGGAAGAGGGCATCCACCGGCCCTGTAGGTCGGAGCCGGACATTGTGAAGGTCCGAAGCACCTGAATCTGGAACCTTGGGTGTTGGAACTCAGGGCGAGGGGCGGATTCGATTGAAGATTGAAGAAAAGGAACAGGCCTTGGTCTCATTATAAAGAGGTTGAATACCAAGAGTTGTCCCCGTAACCATTTGGGACTCGCCTTCGATGGAGGGGGCGATCCAGCAGGCACGGTTGGGTTACCCACGCCCGTATTGATGACAATCCCGTAATAAGGGGACACGATCTCTGCTTTGACAAGACGTGCCAAGGAAACCGCTTCGCTAAACGCGCTGAGGTGGAACAATAAAGACAATTCGAGTAAAGGCTTGGCTGTGGTGTGACGTCATGCCGTGAAATACGTCAGCAAATTGAACTTGGGTGAATATTATTTTCTCTATAGTGGAATGTGGAATTCATTTTGCAAAGCCGGACACTATCCTGGTGTTCAAAGTCTTCTATGGATTATTCGGAGAAGGAACCCGCCTTGCAATGCCGAAGACAATATGCGCGCCAGACTCGTTGTCATTGAAGCCTGGTTCAGGGGCTACTGAGGGAGTCCTGGACTAGGGGGTGTCCGGATAGCCGAACTATCATCATCGGCCGGACTCCAAGACTATGAAGATACAAGATTGAAGACTTCGTCCCATGTCCGGATGGGACTTTCCTTGGCGTGGAAGGCAAGCTTGGCAATACGGATATGTAGATCTCCTACCATTGTACCTGACTCTGTGTAACCCTAGCCCCCTCCGGTGTCTATATAAACCGGAGGGTTTTAGTCTATAGGACGAACAACAATCATACCATAGGCTAGCTTCTAGGGTTTAGCCTCCTTGATCTCGTGGTAGATCTACTCTTGTACTACCCATATCATCAATATTAATCAAGCAAGACGTAGGGTTTTACCTCCACCGAGAGGGCCCGAACCTGGGTAAAACATCGTGTCCCTTGTCTCCTGTTACCATCCGCCTAGACACACAGTTCGGGACCCCCTACCCGAGATCCGCCAGTTTTGACACCGACAGGCTGCTTTGTACTTCCGCCGCGAGGGCCGCTGTATGCTCCTCCGTTCGGAGAGAGCATTCGGTGTTTCCATTGACCGTGATTACTCCTCGAGGGCCTGACATTTTGAAATTAAGGTATGCGTAGTGCGGCACCGCATGGAACTTTGCAAATGCGGTTTGTCCGAGCAGTGCGTGATAGCCGCTGCGGAATGCGACTATGTCGAAGATTAACTCCTCGCTTCGGAATTTATCCGGGGATCCGAAGACCACTTCAAGTATAATTGAGCCTATACAATTGGCCTCTACACCTGGTATGACGCCTTTAAAGGTCGTTTTTGTGGGTTTAATCCTTGAGGGGTCTATGCCCATTTTGCACACTGTATCCTGGTAAAGCAGGTTCAGGCTACTGCCGCCGTCCATCACGACTCTAGTGAGGTGAAATCCGTCAATGATTGGGTCAAGAACCAATGTGGTGAATCCGCCGTGGCAGATGCTAGTGGGGTGGTCCCTTCGATCAAAAGTGATCGGGCAGGAGGACCACGGGTTGAACTTTGGGACGACTGGCTCCATCGCATATACGTCCCTTAGTGCACGCTTCCACTCCCTTTTGGGTATGTGGGTTGCGTATATCATGTTCACTGTCCGCACTTGTGGGGGAAAGCCCTTCTGTCCTCTATTGTTCGGCGGCCGGGGCTCCTCCTCGTCATCGCTATGCAGCCCCTTGTCATTGTTTTTGGCACTTAACTTGCCTGCCTGCTTGAATACCCAACAATCCATGTAGGTGTGGTTGGCTAGTTTTTCGGGGGTGCCATGTATCTGGCACAAGCGATCGAGTATGCGGTCCAAATTGGACGGGCCCTGAGTATTTCTTTTGAACGGCTTTTTTCCGCTGACCGGGTTTAGCGCCTCTGAATCCGGCATTGACTGCCGTATCTTCAGTATTATCGCTGTTAATGCGGTGCTTGTGCTTGTTGTGAATCGACCTACCATTGCTGTCCTTGGTATCCGAACTACCAGGGTTTTTGGTCAGGTTGTTACTGCGAGCTAGCCAGCTGTCCTCTCCCGCGCAGAATCGGGTCATGAGTGATGTGAGGGCTGCCATCGATTTCGGCTTTTCCTGTCCTAGGTGCCGGGCAAGCCACTCGTCGCGGATGTTATGTTTGAAGGCTGCAAGGGCCTCTGCATCCGGACAGTCAACGATTTGATTTTTCTTGGTTAAGAACCGTGTCCGGAATTGTCTGGCCGATTCATCTGGCTGCTAAATTATGTGGCTTAGGTCATCAGTGTCTGGTGCTCGCACATATGTGCCCTGGAAGTTATCAAGGAATGCGGCTTCTAGGTCTTCCCAACAATCAATTGATTCTGATGGCAAGCTGTTGAGCCAATGCCGAGATGGTCCTTTAAGCTTGAGTGGGAGGTATTTGATGGCGTGTAGATCATCACCGCGGGCCATGTGGATGTGAAGGAGATAGTCCTTGATCCAAACCGCATGATCTGTTGTGCCGTCGTATGATTCAATGTTTACGGGTTTGAAACCCTCGGGGATTTGATGATCCATTACTTCGTCTGTGAAGCATAGTGGGTGTGCGGTGCCTCTATATTGGGCTATATCACGACGCAGCTCAAATGAGCTTTGTCTACTGTGTTCGGCCCGGCCGGAATTGATGTATCCGGCGTGACGGTTGTCATCACGTGTCGTGGGGCGCCCATGCGATCCGTAGATCGATCTTATTTGCCTTGCCTTGTCCTCCAATATGTCTCGCAAGTCTGGCGCATTTCCCCGTGGCTTTGTACTTTTCGAGCGATGCCGGGGTGAGGCTTTAGTGGAGGGCCTAGAGGCCTCTGTGTTGCGGCCACGAGGTGGCCGGTCGGCCGCGTCATGCGCTAGTGATGTAGGTTTGGGTGCTTCCTCCTCTAATTGGGGTAGCAGCCTGTGTTTTGGGTAGCTCTTGGAGGGCTGATCGAGTTTATACTCTTCAGCTGTGAGGACTTCGGTCCATCTGTCACCTAGCAAGTCTTGGTCAGCTCTGAGCTGCTGCTGCTTTTTCCCGAGGCTTCTTACCGTGGCCATAAGCCTGCGTTTGAAACGCTCTTGTTCGACGGGATCCTCGGGCACGACAAATTCGTCATCGTCGAGGCTTGCTTCATCTTCGGAGGGAGGCATATAATTATCGTCCTCTACCTCTCTGTCTGCCGCTCTATCATGAGGGCTGGCTTCTCCCTCCTCCTGTGTTGAGTCCTGCTGGAGGGGGTTGTCTTCGGCACTATCCGGGGTGTTATTATCTCGCGTGCCGGAATCACCGTTTTTGCTGTGGTAGGATTTAGAGTGGCGCCGCTAACGCCGGCGCTTGGGCTGTTTCTTGGAGGGGTCATTCTCCGTTGTTCCATTGCCATTCCCATCTTTTGGGGTGTCCACCATGTATATGTCGTATGACGAGGTGGCCTTCCAGTGCCCTGTAGGCGCTGGTTCTTTGATGTCTCCTGCATCGTCGTCCATACCGTTGATGTCTTTGGAGTCAAAGTTGAGCATGTCGGTTAAATCATCGACAGTGGCTACAAAGTGGGTGGTGGGTGGGCATTGAATTTCTTCGTCGTCCGCATCCCAACCTTCCTGACCATAGTCCGGCCAGGGCTCTCCTGATAAAGAGAGAGACTTTAGTAAATTCAGGATGTCGCCAAAGAGCGAGTACTGAAAGATGTCCGCGGCAGTGAACTCCATAACTGGCGCCCAATCGGATTTTATTGGTAGGGGTGCGGGAGGTTCGAAGTCCGGAGAGGAGTCCGGCACCTGAGAGTCACGGGCTTTGCACAGGACAGGGATGGTGTACGACTCGATCACCATAGAGATCATAGCCCCCGAGGCGGTGTCCAGCCACTCGTCCTCGATCGGCGAACTCGGCTCCGAGCTAAGGGCCGGAGCGGACGCTGGTGCGGCCTCCATGGTACTGTTCGGTGGCAGAGCTAGATCATACCCATCGAGACAGTGCGGCGCGCTTGGCTGTGGCTCGAATCCGTCGAAGATCAAGTCTCCACGGATATCAGCCGTGTAGTTCAAACTCCCAAATCTGACCTGATGGCCAGGGGCGTAGCTTTTGATCTGCTCCAGATGGCCAAGTGAATTGGCCCGCAGTGCAAAGCCGCCGAATACGAAGATCTGTCCGGGGAGAAAAGTCTCACCCTGGACCGCGTCGTTCTTGATGATCAAAGGAGCCATCGGGCCTAAAGGTGACGACACAGAGGAACTCTCAATGAAAGCACCAATGTCGGTGTCAAAACCGGCGGATCTCGGGTAGGGGTCCCGAACTGTGCGTCTAGGCGGATGGTAATAGGAGACAAGGGACACGATGTTTTTACCCAGGTTTGGGCCCTCTTGATGGAGGTAAAACCCTACTCCTGCTTGATTAATATTGATGATATGGGTAGTACAAGAGTAGATCTACCACGAGATCAGAGAGGCTAAACCCTAGAAGCTAGCCTATGGTATGATTTTTGTTCGTCCTACGGACTAAAACCCTCCGGTTTATATAGACACCGGAGAGGGTTAGGGTTACATGGAGTCAGTTACAATGGTAGGAGATCTACATATCCGTATCGCCAAGCTTGCCTTCCACGCCAAGGAAAGTCCCATCCGGACACGGGACGAAGTCTTCAATCTTGTATCTTCATAGTCTAGGAGTCCAGCCAACGGTGATAGTTCGGCTATCCGGACACCCCCTAATCCAGGACTCCCTCACACGTCCTTGACGGGACACGTGCCTCACAAACCACACACATGGGCGGGAACTTCGAGGACCGACTGCGTCCGTTCCCGAGACAGAATCTTTGGTGGGTGATCCCGTGACAGAACGAGCCTAGACTTGGTCTGTCATCTCGCGATGACATGCACTAACACGAAGACGCAGTTATTCCTCGTGTCCTACCCCCTCTAGGTGTCGAACAACACCCTAGACCGCCGGGGACACCGGAGGGGTGCCGGTCTCTAGAACCGGACGAGGCTCATCCGAAGAAGAAAACACAAGACGGTAATTATGATGTGCTAAGGTTGTTTGCCAAGCATGAAAGAAAACAACAACAAAAAAGTATAATACAAATTACCAAGAATGCACAAGAAGGAAAGAGATCTAGGTGGATGGTTTACCGAGAGCAGCTCTCGGAAAAGGTGGAAATTACCGAGAGCCAAGAATCGACTCTCGGCAATGACTGCTCTAATTTCCACACACACCCCCCTCTCTCTCTTTTTGTCTTTTTTTGCACTATCTTTTTTTATCTGACATCCTATATACCTAAGAGATTCATCCCCACTAACCTATTTATCTAAACATGCAACATGTCCACATCATCAGTCCTTCCACGTCATCAAGTTTTAGTCCTCACAACCCCACGTCTTTTACCACAAATGCAACTGTTTTTTTATTTTCCGAATAAGGCGAAGCCAACCATGTAACACCTTGCATCCCGTTCTCACTTTTTCATCTTCGCACTCTGCTGCTCGTGTGCCCTGCCCACATTCATCGCGTCCACTGCACTTCTCCACACGCCTCTTCCTCTCCCGTCCTCTTAAAATACACAACATTCACCCCTGATTTCTTCCATCCATCTCCATCACTCATCCCTCCCCTCTATCTCCATCTCGCCGGCGGCTGTCCCCATCGCCCAACCTGAAGGTAGACTGCCATCATTGTGTCGGCGACATGCCATGAGGGGGGGGGAGGGCACCCCTACATGCGCGTGGCCCATGTATATGCATGCAGGGGTGATGTGCTATTTGAATAAGCAACGCACGTCCTTGACATAGCACGTGCCTCACAAACCACACACACGGGCGGGAACATCAAGGACCGGCTGCTTCCGTTCCCGAGACAGAATCTTCGGTGGGTGATCCCGTGATAGAACGAGCCTAGACTTGGTCTATCATCTCGCGATGACATGCACTAACACGGAGTAGCAGTTATTCACCGTGGACTACACCCTCCCGATGCCGAATAAGGCCCTAGACCGCTGGGGCCACCGGATGGGTGCTCGGTATGGAGACCGCCCGAGGAGGGGGAGGGCACCCGTACATGTGTGTGGCCCATGCTTATGCATGCAGGGGTGGTGTGCTTTTTGAATAAGCAACACACGTCCTTGACGTGGCACGTGCCTCACAAACCACACACACGGGTAGGAACGTCGAGGACCTGTTGCGTTCGTCCCCGAGATAGAGTCTTCGGTGGGCGATCCCGCGACAGAACCGGCCTATACTTGGTATGTCATCTCGCGATGACATGCAATAACATGAAGAAGCAGTTATTCCTCGTGTCCTACCCCCTCTAGGTGCCGAACAACGCCTTAGACCGCCGGGGCCACTAGAGGGGTGTCGGTCTCTAGAACCGGACGAGGCTCATCCGAAGAAGAAAACACAAGACGGTAATTATGATGTGCTAAGGTTGTTTGCCAAGCATGAAAGAAAACAACAACAAAAAAGTATAATACAAATTACCGAGAATACACAAGAAGGAAAGAGATCTAGGTGGATGGTTTACCGAGAGCAGCTCTCGGAAAAGGTGGAAATTACCGAGAGCCAAGAATCGACTCTCGGCAATGACTGCTCTAATTTCCACACACACACCCCCCCTCTCTCTCTCTTTTTGTCTTTTTATGCACTATCTTTTTTTATCTGACATCCTATATACCTAAGAGATTCATCCCCACTAACCTATTTATCTAAACATGCAACATATCCACATCATCAGTCCTTCCACGTCATCAAGTTTTAGTCCTCACAACCCCATGTCTTTTACCACAAATGCAACTGTTTTTTTATTTTCCGAATAAGACGAAGCCAACCATGTAACACCTCGCATCCCATTCTCACTTTTTCATCTTCGCACTCTGCTGCTCGTGTGCCCTGCCCACATTCATCGCGTCCTCTGCACTTCTCCACATGCCTCTTCCTCTCCCGTCCTCTTAAAACACACAACATTCACCCTTGATTTCTTCCATCCATCTCCATCACTCATCCCTCCCCTCTATCTCCATCTCGCCGGCGGCTGTCCCCATCGCCCAACCTGAAGGTAGACTGCCATCATTGTGTCGGCGACATGCCATGAGGGGGGGGGAGGGCACCCCTACATGCGCGTGGCCCATGTATATGCATGCAGGGGTGGTGTGCTATTTGAATAAGCAACGCACGTCCTTGACGTAGCACGTGCCTCACAAACCACACACACGGGCGGGAACATCAAGGACCGGCTGCGTCCGTTTGCGAGATAGAATCTTCGGTGGGTGATCCCGTGACAGAACGAGCCAAGACTTGGTCTATCATCTCGCGATGACATGCACTAACACGGAGTAGCAGTTATTCACCGTGGACTACACCCTCTCGGTGCCGAATAATGCCCTAGACTGCTGGGGCCACCGGATGGGTGCTTGGTATGGAGACCGCCCGAGGAGGGGGAGGGCACCCGTACATGTGTGTGGCCCATGCTTATGCATGCAGGGGTGGTGTGCTATTTGAATAAGCAACGCACGTCCTTGACGTGGCACGTGCCTCACAAACCACACACACGGGTAGGAACGTCGAGGACCAGCTGCGTTCGTCCCCGAGATAGAGTCTTCGGTGGGCGATCCCGCAACAGAACGGGCCTATACTTGGTCTGTCATGTCGCGATGACATGCAATAACACGAAGAAGCAGTTATTCCTCATGTCCTACCCCCTCTAGGTGCCGAACAACGCCCTAGACCGCCGGGGCCACTAGAGGGGTGCCGGTCTCTAGAACCGGATGAGGCTCATCCGAAGAAGAAAACACAAGATGGTAATTATGATGTGCTAAGGTTGTTTGCCATGCATGAAATAAAACAACAAAAAAAAGTATAATACATATTATCGAGAATGCACAAGAAGGAAAGAGATCTAGGTGGATGGTTTACCGAGAGTAGCTCTCAGAAAAGGTGGAAATTACCGAGAGCCAAGAATCGACTCTTGGTAATGACTGCTCTAATTTCCCCCCTCTCTTTTTGTCTCTTTTGCACTATCTTTTTTGTATCTCGTATTTCATATGCTTTTACGACCAAAGTTTATAAATTCCATTACTTTTGATGATTTTTTTTCAAAACTCAACTTTAAAGTGTGTGTAAAGTAAAAAACATGAGAAGAAGAAGTTGTTGATCGTGGCCTACCCCCTCTCTCGGTGCCGGTCAACTTTCTAGACCGGCACCGAGAGAGAACTTTAAAGAAGTATCTGAACACTTCCCTCTCCGTGGATTGCTCTTCGCGTGTCTACGACTATGGCCGGCGGCCTTCGAGGGCTAGCACATGCCGCCAAATCTTGCGTAGGCGGCCTCTCACAAGTCTGGAAGTGTTGTGGCGGTTGCAAACGCCCGGCCCGCGTCTTCGGGGTGTGCCCCCCCCCCCTCACGGACGGCGCCGCCGCCAGCACCTGGAGGGGGGAAATGGATGCGTCGGGTCTACATGGATGGGGTCTTGTTGTGGCTTAGGGCAGGATGTTCCTTCAAAGTGTTCCAATGGGCTGACCTAACACAACCGGGTGGAGAGTTCCACTGGTCAAAGCCCGTCTGTGCAAAGTCAAAGGGCTAGATCTCATGGTCAAATGCTACAAAGGTTAAGCAAGACGGGGGCCCTAGGGGGGTAGCAATGCCACCGGAGCATCGCACTGGGCCCTCATACATGCCGTACAGTGTGGTGGCATGTCCGAAGAGGCGACATGCCTCTCCGGGGTGTGGCCCCCATCACAGCCGGCACATGGAGGGGGGAAACAGACGCGTCAAGTCTACATGGATGGGATCTTGCTGTGGCTTTGGCCTAGACTTTGTCTGTCATCTCGCGATGACATGCACTAACACAGAGAAGCAGTTATTCACCATGGACTACACCCTCTTGGTACCGAATAACGCCCTACACCGCCGGGGCCACCGGATGGGTGCTCGATATGGAGACCGCCCGAGGGGGGGGAGGGCACCCGTACATGCGTGTGGCCCATGCATATGCATGCAGGGGTTGTGTGATATTTGAATAAGCAATGCACGTCCTTGACGTGACACGTGCCTCACAATCAACACACACGGGCGGGAACAGGGAGGACCGGCTGCGTCCGTTCCCGAGACAGAATCTTTGGTGGGTGATCCCGTGACAGAACGAGCCTAGACTTGGTATGTCATCTTGCAATGACATGCACTAACACGAAGAAGCAGTTATTCCCCGTGGCCTACCCCCTCTAGGTGCCGAACAACGCCCTAGACCGCCGGGGCCATCGGAGGGGTGCTGGTCTCTAGAACCGGACGAGGCTCATCCGAAGAAGAAAACACAAGACGATAATTAATTATGATGTGCTAAGGTTGTTTGCCAAGCATGAAAGAAAACAACAACAAAAAACACCGGCATGCACCATTAAGAAGAAGGCCTATCACTTTGAATGTTCTCTGCTCGAGACAGGTGAACATTCAAGGTGATAGTTTATCTCCTTAACAAGAGTGTAATGAATACCGAAGCTTACTGCATCTGGACTATCCCACTATTTAAATAGGTTTTGTTGCTTGTCTCTAGGCAAGGTGGGACTAAACTTTGATGGTTCCCTAATCATTATTGAGAGTGACTCTCGGCACCTGCTCATTTGCCGACAGCCAGGAGTCGACCCTCGGTAACTGCTTCTTTACCGAGAGCCCTCTCGGCATAACTGCAACAGCCAAGTGCCTCCACCTTCCAGCGCATGCCTGTTTGCCGAGTGCGGCCCTCGGTAAACTTTTGTTCCAAGTTCTGTTCATACTGTTTTTTGCTCGAGTTGGTGCAACAAAAACATTTATTCAATACTCAAACTTACATTTCAAGTAACACAGGTTAACAACAACCTCACATAAGCATTAATCCATAAATAGTTCACATAAGCTTCGTTTCAAATCACAAAGTAGCTCTTTAGTACAAGTGCCTACTTACTAATTAAACAACAAAGTGGTCTGCATGCATGCACCATATGATAAAAAGTAACACCACAATTATGACAAACTGAAAGAGAATTATGAAGTTCTTCAACCCACTGAACCAGCTAAGCCGTATCTGGCTTGCACCATTGCGTAATTCTGTTTTTCTCTTTTGCTTAAGCAAATACTGATTGTGATGATACTCTGTCGTCTCTCTGTTGTTGAATGAGGCGAAGGAGTTGCCTTCATAATGAAGTATTTGTTCATTGCATTCCGACCATGAATTGTAGACTCCTGGACACCGTCCTCTGTACACCACATACCACTTCATCTACCAAAGAAGAGAAATAAGGCACACCATACATAATCAACATAAGCATTCATCACTCATACAATCAAAAGCATCGCAAGTGGCCATCCAAGTCCATATCAGCAAGTACATAACTATACCACTAAATCAACGTCAAACTATCTAGGTGACTACTCCGAGGTGTAGTCGGTGAAACCAGTGATCATCGAGTCAGAGCACGTGGGGGCATCCCCCACAGTGGAGGACCAAGCATCGTCGGGAATGATGGTCGGTGGACTCAATGGCTCCTTGCCTGGTGGAGCCTTGCCCTCCTTAGCTGGGGGATTCTTCTTGGCCAGATCCACAAAAAACTTCATTAGGATCAGTTGTGGGTTCTTCTCAAGGAGTCCCTCCAAGCGGTACTCGGAGCTCTTCTCCGTGTCCGTGGAGTCGACCCTAATGGAAGCTTCGCTATTGGAGGCCATAGCCAAAAAATCGATCGATGCTAACACCTTTCATCACACAATGGAAAACAACATAAGAATCAAACATGAAAGATATAACATGAAGAGCTCACGTAGATCGACCGCCATCATCAAAAGTCGATTTCTTCCTCCAAGAACAACTCTCGCTAGTGGTGGTATATATGGTGGACACTCTCTCACGGGTATTTCAACTTTCTATGATGGTTGAGCTGGGTGAGCCCCTTGCGCGTTATCAAGATATAACATGAGGAGCTCACCCAAATCAACTGTCATCGCTCAAAAGTTGTTTTTTCTTCCTCCAAGAACAACTCTCATCGACACTATCTCACGTATCTCATCGGTCACATCCGCACATAGCATCCATGCATACAACATTATCAACAATTATCTACTTTTTTCCTTTAAAAAAGTATCTACATGGCATCCATCCATCTATAAATCCATCCATCTATCTATGCACCAATCTATCAATCCATCCATCTATCTATGCATCCATCTATCAATCCATCCATCTATCTATGCATCCATCTATCAATCCATCCATCTATCTATGCATCCATCTATCAATCCATCTATCTATACACACATGGAGAGGAGGATGGGGGCTTACCGGAGGGAGGAGCTCGGTGTGGTGTGGGGGCGGCGGTGGAGGGGCGCCGGAGCAGAGGAGGAGGGGCACCGGTCGGTGGGGAGCTGAGTGAAGAAACAACAGGGGGAAATATGCTTAAGTAGTCGACGTCACATTTACTGAGTGCTTGTCGGTGCGGCACTCGGAAAAGAAATCAACTCTAGATTTAGGTCAGATGATTTACCGAGAGCCGCTCTCGGAAAATACGCCCCCCTAGATCTAGGTTAGATCCTTTACCGAGAGTAACCCTCGGAACAAGCATACATTACCGAGGGTCGTACGTCGACACTCGGTAAGTACTGCTCTAATATTTTTTCCCTTCTCTTTGTGTTTTTGTTTGGCACTATCTTTTTGTATCTCATTCCATGACTTTTGATGATTTTTTTCAAAACTCAACTTTAAAGAGTGTGTAAAGTAAAAAAACATGAGAAGTAGTTGTTGACCGTGGCCTACCCCCTCTCTCGGTGCCGGTCAACTTTCTAGACCGGCACCGAGAGAGAACTTTAAAGAGGTATCTGAACACTTCCCTCTCCGTGGATTGCTCTTCGCGTGTCTACGACTATGGCCGGCGGCCTCCGGGGGCTAGCACATGCCGCCCAATCTTGCGTAGGCGGCACGTCACAAGTCTGGAAGTGTTGTGGCGGTTGCAAACGCCCGGCCCACGTCTCCGGGGTGTGCCCCCCCTCACGGACGGCGCCGCCGCCAGCACGTGGAGGGGGGAAATGGATGCGTCGGGTCTACATGGATGGGGTATTGCTGTGGCTTAGGCACGGATATTGCTCCAAAGTGTTCCTATAGGCTGACCTAACACAACCGGGTGGAGAATTCCACTGGTCAAAGCCCATCCGTGCAAAGTCAAAGGGCTAGATCCCGTGGTCAAACGCTACAGGGTTAGGCGGGACGGGGGCCCTGGGAGGGTAACAATGCCACCAAAGCATCACACCGGGCCCTCATACATGTCGTACGGTGTGGTGGCATGTCCGAAGAGGCGGCACGCCTCTCCGGGGTGTGGCCCCCCTCACGGACGGCACCTGGAGGGGGGAAGCGGACGCGTCGGGTCTACACGGATGGAATCTTGCTGTGGCTTTGGCCTAGACTTGGTCTGTCAGCTCGCGATGACATGCACTAACACGGAGAAGCAGTTATTCACCGCGGACTACACCCTCTCGGTGCCGAATAACGCCCTAGACCGCTGGGGCCACCGGATGGGTGCTCGATATGGAAACCGCCCGAGGGGGGGAGGGCACCCCTGCATGCGTGTGGCCCATGTAAATGCATGCAGGGGTGGTGTGCTATTTGAATAAGCAACGGACGTCCCTCACGTGGCACGTGCCTCACAAACCAGACACACGGGCGGGAACGTCAAGGATCGGCTGTGTCCGTTCCCGAGACAGAATCTTCGGTGGGTGATCCCGTGACAGAACGAGCCTAGACTTGGTCTGTCATCTCACGATGACATGCACTAACACGGAGAAGAAGTTATTCACCATGGACTACACCCTCTCGGTGCCGAATAACGCCCTAGACCGTCGGGGCCACCGGATGGGTGCTCGATATGGAGACCGCCCGAGGGGGAGGGGGAGAGGGCACCCCTACATGCGTGTGGCCCATGTATATGCATGCAGGGGTGGTGTACTATTTGAATAAGCAATGCACGTCCTTGACATGGCACGTGCCTCACAAACCACACACACGGGCGGGAACGTCGAGGACCGGCTGCGTTCAACCCCAAGACAAAGTCTTCGGTGGGCGATCCCATGACAGAACGGGCCTAGACTTGGTCTGTTATCTCGCGATGACATGCACTAACACGAAGAAGCAGTTATTCCCCGTGGCCTACGCCCTCTAGGTGCCGAACAACGCCCTAGACCACCGGGGCCACCGGAGGGATGTCGGTCTCTAGAACCGGACGAGGCTCATCCGAAGAAGAAAACACAAGACGGTAATTATGATGTGCTAAGGTTGTTTGCCAAGCATCAAAGAAAACAACAAAAAAAGTATAAACATATTATTGAGAATGCACAAGAAGGAAAGAGATCTAGGTGGATGGTTTACCGAGAGCAGCTCTCGGAAAAGGTGGAAATTACCGAGAGCCAAGAATCGACTCTCGGTAATGACTGCTCAAATTTTTTTCCCTCTCTTTTTGTCTTTTTTTGCACTATATTTTTTGTATCTCATATTTCATATGCTTTTACGACCAAAGTTTATAAATTCCTTGACTTTTGATGATTTTTTTTAAAACTCAACTTTAAAGAGTGTGTAAAGTAAAAAAACATGAGAAGAAGTTGTTGACCGTGGCCTACCCCCTTTCTTGGTGCCGGTCAACTTTCTAGACTGGCACCGAGAGAGAACTTTAAAGAAGTATCTGAACACTTCCCTCTCCGTGGATTGCTCTTCGCGTGTCTACGACTGTGGCCGGCGGCCTCCGGGGGCTAGCACATGCCGTCAAATCTTGCGTAGGCGGCCTCTCACAAGTCTGGAAGTGTTGTGGCGGTTGCAAATACCCGGTCCGCGTCTCCGGGGTGTGCCCCCCTCACGGACGGCACCGCTGGCACCTGGAGGGGGGAAACGGACGCGTCGGGTCTACACGGATGGGGTCTTGATGTGGCTTAGGCCCGGATGTTGCTCCAAAGTGTTCCTATGGGCTGACCTAACGCAACCGGGTGGAGAATTCCACTGGTCAAAGCCCGTCCGTGCAAAGTCAAAGGGCTAGATCCCGTGGTCAAACGCTACAGGGTTAGGCGGGACGGGGGCCCTGGGAGGGTAGCAATGCCACCGGAGCATCGCACCGGGCCCTCATACATGGCGTACGATGTGGTGGCATGTCCGAAGAGGCGGCACGCCTCTCCGGGGTGTGGCCCCCCTCACGGCCGGCACCTGGAGGGGGGAAACGGACGCGTCGGGTCTACAAGGATGGGATCTTGCTGTGGCTTTGGCCTAGACTTGGTCTGTCATCTCGCGATGACATGCACTAACACGGAGAAATAGTTATTCACTATGGACTACACCCTCTCGGTGCCGAATAATGCTCTAGACCGTCGGGGCCACCGGATGGGTGCTCGATATGTAGACTGCCCGAGGGGGGGGAGGGCACCCCTACATGTGCGTGGCCCATGTATATGCATGCAGGGGTGGTGTGCTATTTGAATAAGCAACGCACGTCCTTGACGTGGCACGTGCCTCACAAACCACACACCGGACGGGAACGTCAAGGACCGGCTGCATCCGTTCCTGAGATAGAATCTTCGGTGGGTGATCCCGTGACAGAACGAGCCTAGACTTGGTCTGTCATCTCGCGATGACATGCACTAACACGGAGTAGCAGTTATTCACCGTGGACTACACCCTCTCTTGGTGCCAGTCAACTTTCTAGACCGGCACCGAGAGAGAACTTTAAAGAAGTATCTGAACACTCCCTCTCCGCAGATTGCTCTTCGCGTGTCTACGACTGTGGTCGGCGGCCTCCAGGGGCTAGCACATGTCGTCAAACCTTGCGTAGGCGGCCTCTCACAAGTCTGGAAGTGTTGTGGCGGTTGCAAACGCCCGGCCCACGTCTCCGGGGTGTGCCCCCCCTCACGGACGGCACCGCCGGCACCTAGAGGGGGGGAACGGAAGCGTCGGGTCTATGGATGGGGTCTTGCTGTGGCTTAGGCCCGGATGTTGCTCCAAAGTGTTCCTATGGCCTGACCTAACACAATAGGGTGGAGAGTTCCACTCGTCAAAGTTGGTCCGTGCAAAGTCAAAGGGCTAGATCCCGTGGTCAAACGCTACAGGGTTAGGCGGGAAGGGGGCCCTGGGGGTAGCAATGCCACCAGAGCATCGCACAGGGCCCTCATACATGCCGTACGGTGTGGTGGCATGTCCGAAGAGGCGGCACGCCTCTCCGGGGTGTGGCCCCCCTCACGGCCGGCACCTGGAGGGGGGAAATGGAAGCGTCGGGTCTACACGGATGGGATCTTGCTATGGCTTTGGCCTAGACTTGGTCTATCATGCACTAACACGGATAAGCAGTTATTCACCGTGGACTACACCCTCTCGGTGCCGATCAACGCCCTAGACCGCCGGGGCCACCAGAAGGGTGCCGGTCTCTAGAACCGGGCGAGGCCCATCATTTGAAAAAGAAAACACAAGATGATAATTATGATGTGCTGAGGTTGTTTGCCAAGCATGGAAGAAAACAACAAAAAAAGAATAATACATATTATGGGGAATGCACAAGAAGGATGATTTTCCGAGAGTCGCTCTCGGAAAATGAGGTCATTGCCGAGTTTTGCTGGACGGCGCTCGGTAACTACTATCGGTGCGGCTCTCGGAAAAGCCCCCGAGACCTAGGTTAAGACTTTTACCGAGTGTCGCTTAATGTTGGCTCTCAGAAATGTTTCCCGCGGGGACTTATGCAAAATTTCCCCCTCGCGCGCGCTCACTTCTCTCTTCTCTCTGTTTCTCTCGCCCCCGCCCCCTCTATCCGTCGCCGCCCCCTAGTGCTGCCGCCCCATCCGGCGAGCTCTACCGCTGCCGTTGCCTCCGCCACCGCCGCCACCAGGAGTGCCTCCCCCGCCCCTCCACCTCCACCAAGCCCCCCCCC
>NC_041393.1:723006691-723020107 GCF_002162155.2 Triticum dicoccoides | reverse complement strand
CTCGTCCACTGCCACCATCTCGGCCAAGCTTCAGCGAGAACCACCGGCGCGACATCCCCTCCACTGAGCTCTACCTCGTCCGGCATCCACCTCCCCCGCCGCCCCCTGCCCCGTTGGTGAGCCCCCCTATTCAATCTCGTTTTTTTGAAATAAAAGGGGCTTCCCCCCTCTCCATTACAAGAAAAGGTGTATATATATGCATATATAGTGAATAATATGTGTGAGTGTGTGCTTTGTATGTGTGTGCGTCAGTGGTAGGAGCTGGGACCCTAACGGGTCTAGGGCGTAGGTTTTAGGGGAAGGAGGGGGCTGGACGTGGCGAAGCTCACGGTCGCCGGCGGCAAAGCGCCGTCGTGCGCGAGAGGGAGAGGCGGCGGTGGCGCAGGAGGCAACTAGGGTTAGGTCTCCCGGCTCCCTAAGGGAAGCCGATCAAATAATGATTGCTTCTTTGCTTGATTAGCTGGACCGGCACGGCAAGCGCGGTTGATGCGGCCGGGGCCGGCGCGGGCCAGTACGGCCACTGCGGCGCTGGGGCGGGCGCGGGAGGCGCGGTTGGCGCCGCGAGAGCCGGCGCGGGCCACTGTGTGTGCATGTGTGAGTGAGTGTGTGATGTGTGTGTATGGATATGTGAGTGTGTTTGTGTGTGGGGTGTGTGTGAGTGAGTGTTATTGATGTTTGTTTGTTTGACATATGATTGACACAACTTCATTCTTTCATGCAGGACATGCATCTATTTTGACAAGAGAGAGTGAATTTCGTTGCACGCTTCAAGGGTAATCTCTTCCCGTTCATGTGTAGGTTTTCATTATTTGTAGATCACCTAAATAGTCATGTAACCTAGGTGTCTCCCGTTCGGAAGCATTGTATCTATAAATATGCAAGTCTTTGCATATTTATAACCTCAACTCTTTTGAATTGTCCATGTTTTCCATGGACAACCCGAGGATGTGTAGGCGGGTCGTTTTCATGATGTACTAACATCCGAGACAGAATTTCGACAATGTCTCCTTGTTGTTCTCTAGATACACATCCTCTTGGCTTATTGCTGAGACGTGTATTTGGAGAACAGCTGGGAGGTGCTGCCGAAATTTTGTCTCTGGTCGGAGTACGTCATGAAAGCGGACCCAGCCTACACATTCTCGGGTGGGATTAGGACCTATCTTTACCTATTACATAGCTCAGTGCATGTCGTAAAACTTGATGGAACCACTTGTTACATAAAAAAAATTATGTGTGTGTTTCACTTTATATCAAAGGATGGAATAACGTGAGTGGATGTACACCAGACATCCCAGCATGGAGGGTATGACCTTTGAGTGGAGGTCGAAGACCAATGATTTCCTGGAATTAGTATTTGCTGGAGAAACGCCAATTTGTGGAATTTGGTGCCCATGCACGGAGTGTGATAACCAGAATGAAAGAGATAAGATTACTATGAGTAAACACTTAGGAAAATATGGGTTTACGCCAGGCTATTACCGGTGGATCTTTCACGGTGAGACAGAATAGTCCAGGGTGGAGGTGGTGCGACAACGCACCGGCGAATATGATACTCGAATTGAAAACCTGTTAGATGACATCCGCAGTGCGGATCCGCGAGAGGACCCGAACTCCGAGGAGCCACTGGAAAGCCCTGAAGAGTATCATGCAGCTTTGTTTGCGGCACAAAAACCCCTTCACGCCCATACAGAGGTTACTCAACTAGATGGCATTGCACGCCTAATGGCCCTGAAGGCAAACCATAACATGAGCATAATTTGCTTCAATGATTTATTGTCAGTTATTGCTAGCCTGTTGCCTAAAGAACATATATTGCCAAAGAACATGTACGAGTCGAACAAAATCCTCGGTTCACTTAAAATGCCGTATGAGAAAATACATGCTTGTCCAAACGGATGCATGCTATTTAGAAATGAACATAAAGATACGAATTATTGTGTCAAGTGCAAATCCTCTAGGTATATTGAGGTAATAGATGATGATGGTAGCAAGAGGCAGCTCACAATTGCCGTCAATATCCTTCGATATCTTTCATTCACAGAAAGGATCCAGAGGCTTTATATGACCGAGGAAACTACCCAATATATGAGATGGGCCGCCGATGGGAAGATGTACCATACAAAAAAGATGCAACATCCACGGGATGGTGAAGCATGGAAGAAATTTGTTGAAATTCATAAGAAAACAGATGACTAGAAGAGTGTAGCTGTTGGGATAACAACCGACGGGTTCAATCCATATGGTTTGATGGCTGCCATATACAGTTGTTGGCCAGTATATGTTATCCCCCTGAATCTGCCCCCTGGCGTTTGCATGCAATGACATCACATGTTCCTGACGTAGATAATTCCAGGTCCTAACTATCCCGGGTAGCATATGAGTGTGTATATGGAGCCATTGGTGGACGACTTACTTGTTGCTTGGAACAACGGGGTCCGGACATATGATGTCATTTCAAAGAAGCACTTCAATATGCATATATGGTACCACACATCGCAACATGACCTACCGGCACGTGCAATATTCTGTGGTTGGTGTGTAAAGGGGAAGTGGCCTTGCCCAGTGTGTCAACAGCGTGTGACTTTCATTTGGCTGGCTAAGGGTCACAAGTATGTATGCTTTGACCAACATCGGCAGTTCCTTCGTCTTGATCACCCATACAGGCAAGACGCTATGCACTTCCAAAAAGGTGTTATTGTTGATGACCCGCCACCACCTATTAAGACCGGTGCCCAGCTTAAGGATGAGTTAGATGCTCTCGAGGAAATTCTCGATGGGAAAGGTTTTGTGGGATATGGAGAGACACACCAGTGGACTCACATTCCAAGCTTATGGAGGCTCCCTTACTTTAAATATCTTCTACTTCCACACAACATTGATGTAATGCACACTGAAAAGAATATTGCGGAGACCTTGCTCGGCACTCTCCTCGACACCGACAAGTCAAAGGATAACATTCAGGCTAGGATCGATCAAGCCAAACTATGCAACAGGCCAAAATTAAATTTGGTGCCTCGTGCAAAAGGTAATTCTTGGAAGAAGCCACCAGACCCTTCCACCCCTTCAATGCCCCAAAGGAAGGAAATTCTCCAATGGATTGTGAACAACTTGTACTTCCTTGATGGATATGCAGCTAATATCATGAGGGGATTGAATATGGCTACAAAGCGAATAGGAGGCCTCAAGAGTCATGACTACCATGTATGGCTTGAGCGGATAATGCCTATGATGATTCGAGGGTATGTCAGAGAGGATATTTGGCGAGTGTTGGCGGAGTTGAGCTACTTCTTTTGTCAGCTTTGTGCCAAAGAACTAGATTATGAAGTGGTTGCAAAGTTGGAGGAACAAGCACCTGAGTTGCTTTGCAAGTTAGAGATGATATTTCTGCCAGGTTTCTTTAATCTGATGCAACATATGATCTTACATCTCGCGTATGAGGCTAGAATGGGAGGACCTGTGCAGTTCCGATGGTAGTATGCACCTGAACGGGAGTTCAAGCATCTTCGTGGGAAATGTAAGAATAAAGCCCGCATTGAAGCCTCCATAGCCGAGGCATACCTGAACGAGGAGGTGGCCATGACCACGACAAAGTACTATCATGACAGTATTCAGACTAGGTTAAATCCAGCGCCTCGTTACAGTGAAGAACCCACCAGTAATGTTTCTGACCTTAGCCTCTTCGAAGGCCAAGGTGGCAAAGCAAGTGAACTGAAGCCCAAGAACTTTTCACCTACTGAGTGGTCGACTATTATGGTCTATGTCTTGACCAACATGGAAGAAGTGCAACCGTACATAAAGTAAGTGTAGAACACCTTTATTGACAACTACTCACTAGTCTTGAGTTCTAACTCGAATTCTTCATATTGCTAGGGAATTCCAGAACGAATTCTGGAAGCTACATGGCTTCCTAGCGACGAAGAATCAGCAAACCTTCTTAAAGATACCAATGCTGATGGCGGTTTCATTTCTTGGTTCTCAAGAAAAGTAACTTTTCTAACTTTATGTTATTTCAAGTTGATCTTACTTGCTTGTAATGCTTCCACTAATGAACCAGACAATTTCCTATTAATCTTGTAGGCATATCAGGAGGTTGATATGGACGCCAAAGTGAGAGAAGTAGCCAAAGGTTTTGAATACGAGGCCAAGTCATTTAAGGCTTACGACATGAATGGGTATCGCTTCCACACTGATAAACACACGCGTGAGAGGCCCAACCGAAGGTCAATAAATAGTGCGGTCTATTGTCTAGGGACAGATGGACGTCACTACTATGAAACCATCGAAGAAATTTATGAGTTGAAGTATTGTGGTTTACAAGGAGTGAAGCCCATCGTATTCAGATGCAGCTGGCTCAATCCTGAGAAAGTGAGACGAGCCCCTAGTATTGGCTTTGTCGAAGTTGAACGAGCTTCGAAATATGCAGGAAATGATGTCTATATTAGGGCTCAACAAGCTACACAAGTGTTTTTTCTCCCATACGCGTGCACATCTACAGAATATATCGATCTCTTGAAGTGGGATGTCGTGTACAAGGTACCCCTGCGTATCAAGGTACCTACCCCAGACAAGGATGATTACCATATAAACCCTAACACATACGAGGGAGCGTTCTTTCAAGAAGCAGACACTGACGAAGATGAAGATGATGCAAAGGAAGATGATGGCGTGCATCACAAACATGATGCTATGGAACATGAGGCCATGGATGACATGGAAGTAGATAATGCAGAGGACGAATACGAGGATGTTTCTGACCCTCGAGATTTGGCATTACTTATGCGATGGCACTTGGGGCTAGATGAGGATGAGGGCCCCCCTGAAGACTTCGATGATGAATTTATGAACGGGCGTGACAGCGATGATGAAAGCCCTGATCCAAATGTTGCACCTAATATTGACCCTTATTTCTAACAACTCCATGTAATCGTGTGAGAAATCTATGTACGTGTGTCACAAGTCTATGTATTCGTCTGTGTAACAACTCTATGTATTCTGTGTGTAACAACTCTATGTATTTGTGTGTGCAACAACTCTATGTATTTGTGTGTGTAACAACTATATGTATTATTGTGACAATTCCATTTATTCTTCATATGTGATATATTTATTGTATTTACATGAAGTTGTGTCATCTGTACTAACTGGTTTGTTCTTCTTCGTATTAGGTGATTGAAACATGACAGGTAGCAAGAAGATTCCAAAGGAAAGTTTGAAAAAAGTGAATGATCTGTACAATGATCAACCTGCTCGACCGGTGAAAGCGGTCGCCGCTCCTTCATCGGTTGCCACAACCGCCAAGAAGGCCAAAGTATTGGCGGGTCTAGACACCCGTCCGGCAAAACGTGCGAAACAAGGTCGAGTGCCACGAGGGGGAGGAGTAGGAGGCGGACGAGAAGGGGGAGTAGGTGAGGCAGGAGGAGGAGGCGGGCGAGGAGGTGGACGAGGAGGGGAGTAAGTGAGGCAGGAGGAGGCGGACGAGGAGTACGTAAAGCAGCCCGGAATAGAGCACCTCTTTCTTCTCCTCAACCCTCTGATGCAGTGCTTCACCGTGCTCAGGAGGAGGAAACAGAGGATGGGGATGAGGCGTGTGAGGAGGAGGACGAGGAGGATTTTGCGGACGATGTGGTGGAGGATGAGGAGGAGGAGGTGGTGGAGGACGACGCCGCCGAGAGGAGGCTGGTTGTTCGTCAGGTTTCTGAGGGTGGGGATGGACCCTCACGGGTGACAGAGGACCACGAGGTGAGCGGTTCGCAACCGAGCGGTTTGACTATCAGCACTACTTCCAGAGGGAAAGTGCGGTTGCGTGGTCCTTCAAAGCTTCCAAGACGTCCATATGTGCATAGAGACGTGTTGATTAAACCAATGGGAGAGAAGTAAGTGGTTATCTCGACTCATCCCATATAAATTGTACCTTTTGTCATTTCCTCACATATAATATGACTTCACTCTTCGAAATGCAGAAGCTTAGTAAAATGTGGTGAGAGGCGTCTGCCACGGTCGCCGAGTGGCATCATTGGGGGTCTTTGTAGGTTAAATTATCCTGGACTGGTCACTTTGTCGAACGGTATGATTGAGCCAGCTTGGTCATGGGATCACTACAAACTTGCACCGGATTTCCTGGATATGCGTTAGAGGGTTTTTGATAATAGAGCCATGCGAGTGGTCAACGATTTCTGTGTAAGTCCTTTCAAACACCTAAATGTCAATACCAAAAGGTTTAAATTTGCCATAGTCATGATTTAACCCTTCTCACATGTATGCATGTTTGTAGGATTTCTATACATGCGTTGAGGGTCAGAAGGATCGTGCAAATGTGGTGGTTGAGAATATTGCCAAGAAACTAGTCCACGACATGCACTATGAGGAGCGCGTCCGGTTAGTGGTCAAGTATCACACGGACTATCTCAACCATAGGATTTCCAAACAGGAGGCTCGAGGGACGCGTCTTTCATGGGACAATTACTTCAAGGCAAGTGACGATGGATGCTTGCTATTTCCTACACTATGGCAAAATTAGAATCCTTACTAAGATGTATTTGTTTAATCTACAGGTGATTCCTCGGTGGTGCGCTGACAAACGTCCATGATGGGAGAAGATCGTCGAACGGTGGACAGATCCAGGGTGGCAGGATGAACACAAAGTAATATCTGAATGGCGCAAGTTGATGGCGGGTCGAGGACACCGTCAAGGCAACCTCATCATCCCAGGTGTCGTCTCAAAACATGTAGGCAACCACATCCTTTTCTTTTCATCATGTTCTCTTTCATTTGTGAGCATTCCCTTGATTGTTTGGATCACTTTCTTTTGTAGAAAGAAGACACAGGCAAGGATATCACTTACTTCGAGGCATGGACCATCAAACGTACCAAAGACGACAAGGACAAGGACCCTCTCCACCCGGAGATGGACTGGATCAGCTCTAAAGCCCGGTCAGATGGAGAGAACTACACCAAAAAAATTGAAGGAGATGTACGGGCTTGACGCTGATCCTCACGTGCTACCGTCTGACCCTCTTGTGGCCATTGCCGCGGCAGGCGGTAGAACAAATGGCCGAATGGCGGTTCACCTCGATTTTGTCATAACCTCCTCCCTTCCAAGAGTCAACACGCTCCGTGCTATGAGTAATGGCTCTGCTCCTACCGTAGAGCGTCACGTACCACATTTCGTGAGCATTATTGAGGATATTCAGGTCAGTGCTTCTTCATTGATCCTTCATGGTCCTTCTTCATTGATCCTTCTTCATTATTGAGGATATTTGCATTTCAACATGAATGACATTTGCATTGCCATATTGTAGACTCGACTGATTGACACCGAGAAAGAACGAGATGAAAACCGGGCCAAGCTGAAGGCACAAGATGATCTAGTGAAGTCTTTACAACATATGGTGGCCAATCTTTATTCCATGCAAGGCCAACCAGTGCCAGAGATGCCACCGACGCTAGAGTGGAACATTGTGAGTTTTGTTCAAACTATTTCTATCACCATTTTCGGCATTACCATATGCATTCATCTCACTATTGGGTCAATCCATCACAGCTCAACCCATCACAAGGGTCGAACAATGTTCCGGTAGTTCCACCTCAAGTTTGTGGAGTTGGGGCAGCACAGGGAATGATGCCTTCTAATGTTGATGTTATCACTCCGGTTGATGGAGTTGGGGTAGCAAACGGAATGATGCCTTCTAATGTCGATGTTATCACTCCGATCTCCAAAATCGCGTGAACTTCATGTTATGTTTGAAACTGTTCCTTGTATGTTGAGAACTCTTGCATCTTGAGACTTGTAAACTTGTGGTCTATTGCTTTGATGCACTATTGCTTTTATGTGGAATGTTTTTCAGAATCAATCATTGCTTCTTTTGTTCAATGATGCCTATATGTGACATGTTCTATGTGTGATGAACTATATGCTGCTGCTGTATATGTTTCGCTGCAGGAAAGAAACAGAAACGGGGAAAAAAGGCTCCTGGGCACACCATTGCCGAGGGCTGCTCTCGGCAATGACTGTGGACCAGAACGCACCCTTTCCCGAGAGGCCTCTCGGTAAAGGATAATAACCTGTAGCCCTCCTGGCAACTTTACCGAGAGGCCTCTCGGTAAAGGATAATAACCTGTAGCCCTCCTGGCAACTTTACCGAGAGGACTCTCGGTAAAGCAAAAAGAATTGCCGACGGTGGCTCTCGGCAAAATATTTTCACGGCTTTTAGGAGAAGTGACGTGGCCCTCCCCTATTTGTTGAGTTTGCCGGGAGTCACACTCGGCAAACATAGCGTTTGCCGAGAGTGGCACTCGGCAAAGTTGGCTCTCTTTGCCGAGAGTGGCGCTTGGCAAAGATGGCCCTCGGCCTGTCGGCCTGGTCCCACGTGTCAGGAGCTGAAACGTGTCAGCCACCTACTGGCTGTCTTTGCCGAGCGTGGCGCTCGGCAAAGATGGCCCTCGGCCTGTTCGCCTGGTCCCACGTGTCAGGAGCTGACACGTGTCAGCCACCTATTGGCTGTCTTTGCCGAGCATGGCTCTCGGCAAAGATGGCCCTCGGCCTGTTCGCCTAGTCCCACGTCTCAGGAACTGACACGCGTCAACCACCTATTGGCTGACTTTGCCGAGCGTGGCGGTCGGCAAAGATGGCCCTTGGCCTATTCGCCTGGTCCCACGTGTCAGGAGCTGACGCGTGTTAGCCACCTATTGGCTGACTTTGCCGAGAGTGGCGCTCGGCAAAGATGGCCCTCGGCCTGTTCGCCTGGTCCCACATGTCAGGTGCTGACACGTGTCAGCCACCTACTGGCTGTCTTTGCCGAGCGTGGCACTCGGCAAAGATGGCCCTCGGCCTGCTTCCCCTGGTCCCACGTGTTAGGAACCGCCGTCACCGTCTGCTATCCGTTAGCTACTTTATTTTGCCGAGTGGTACTGTTTGACTCTTGGCAAAGTCTTTGCCGAGTGCCCGTGTTCTGGCTCTCGGCAAACTCCTGTTTGCCGAAGAGGTGTACGCCGTGTGGCTTTTGCCGGGGGTGACACTCGGCAAAGGCTTTGCCGGCGGTTTTCGGCCCTTTGTCGAGTGTCCGTGGCACTCGGCGTACCACAGGATTCCAGTAGTGCACATACATTAGCTCATATAATCTTCACGGGTTGTTTTCCTTTATTATGATGTTAAGGATAGCAATTCTCTCCACTTGATACCATAACCATTAAACATCCGTCCAAGATTTACAATATAATTAAAATTTTCAAAGTTGGTAAAAACGAGGCAAATAATGTGTTATGGGATGCCTCGAACTCCATTTATGACTTTTTTGTTTGTGATTATTAATAGCATATTACTTTTTTTTTGTTTTAGGACAAGATACCATGGATGTCAGATAAACTCCAAAAATTTCATAATGTGAGAACCTTGTTAATTGACAAATGTGATATCAAAACATACGGAAACTTTCAAGTATTGGATAGCTTTTTTCAAACCGTGCCTGGCTTGGAAAGGCTTATTTTGGAGAATTGTGAGGTACTTCTAGTCCTCTACTATGTTATGCATTTAATACAATATTTTATCACTTTATTACCCTCCTATCAGGAAAACTGAATATTTTATACTGTTTAAAGTTTTCAGATCGCTCAAAGAGGAGGACTAAAAGGGCCAAGTAGCGAATGTAGCTCTCGAGAGTCAGAATCTTATGTCTTTTAAGTGTGATAATTTGGAGGTGATTGAAATCACGCATAACAAAGATGACAATGTTGATGAACTGTTTGAGCTGCTTATGGGCTTTTGGAGGAACCTAGGCAAGACCAATATCAAACTCACCAAAGTTTGAAGAGCTAGCCACGTTCATATTAGCTACTTGTTGTGTTTGTGTACTTCAAGTCCTATTAAAATTTCTCGTCACATACCTTTTGATTTTAGTTACTAGTCATTGACAAACATCCAGATTGTTCCGAGTACAGGTACCTGATTTGGACAGTATTGTTGTAATTGAACCAAGAAAAAACTATTGTAGTTAAGAATTGGTCTCTTCGATCACTTCACTCGCGATCATCCATGCTATCTTCAAAAACCAAGGGCGCAACATACTTTGTAGATATCACTTAAAATTTATTGCAAATGACCCATCACATCCTTAAATTAATTAACTCCAGATCCTAATGAGGAGTCCTTAGCTTAAAAGTCCAAACCTGAGTTTCGAATGAGTCGTCTTCATCAGCAAGACTCAACTGAAGAAACCAAATGGACGTGAATAATAATCTAAGATCTACTTCATTAGCGAAACATAAAAGCATGTAATTGTTCATCTGGTATCTTCTTGGTATGTGAGGCTTGATGTAATGCTTTGAATTATGCAATGAAACATCGATTTGCCGAGTTCCAAAGTGCGGGCACTCGACAAAGTGTACCTGCCAACATGGAGTCGTCAACCAATGACAGACTTGCCATGTGGCACCTCATTTTCGTGTTCTTACTGTTCAACACTTGGCATATGATACGGTTGCTGAGTTTCGTGTATTTTCCGAGACCCATTTACTTGAATCTAGGAAAAGGCTTCTCTTTGCCGTGTTCTACCCCATGCCGAGCGTTGCTCTTGGCGTATGACGTATTTTCTGGGGTCCCGATATTGATCTCTTGGCATAGCTAAAGGAACCTGCCATAGAAGATTTCCCACTAGTATACGCAGAAGTAACTTATATTAGAATTTTGAAACTTCAGTCATTACTCATTAGTGACACTTGTTTGATTGTTTCAATAATTTTAAAGTTCATATAAATTAATATGTATGAAATATGGTTTTCAATGCTGGCCGCAATCAGCTACAACATTGAAATCGTACCATAGATCCTACACAGCAATAAAAGATGTGTTCTGCGATACTACCCCCTATAAACTATGCATTGTGGATGTGGTATCATAATCTAGTATCATTCATGATACTAGATATGATACCACCCATTGTGACCAGCCTAAGGTTAATCTAAAATCAGAAGTAAAATTACAAATATGCTCCATTGAGCAGGCTGAGGCGATCATGCTGACGAGTGTAGGCTTCACCAAAGTAGCAACCGACGACCCTCCTGTCCAGGCAGCCTACCCACCCAATGCTTGTGGAATCTTTCTATATGGATGCTGCCATGTGATAGCCCGCAACCGAGCTTGATGATGGAGTGGTCACCGGGAAGTGTTTGTAAATATATCATATTGCTTCTCTTCCAAAATTTGAACCAACCCATGCTGCTAGTCGTTGCAAAGTGTCAATGATTACATGAATTAAATTTTTATTTGCCTTTTATCCCTATGTTTTTTTGCGCACTCCCCTATATGATGATTGATCCTCAAAACTAGAATCTTGACCTAACACATAAGACTTATGTTATGTCATACCCGGACACCAAGCTATTGTTTTTATGGATAATAATTAAATGAGATCTCTAGAGTTTTCAGTAAATTCGAGTTTTAGTGTTGCATTTTTCTAGGATGCTTTGCATTTATAATCTAAATTACGTTAACAAGCTAAAAGGTACTCCCTCCATTCCTTGATATAAGGTGTATAGATTTTTGAAAAAAAATCCAAAATATAAGGTGTATTGCATTGCAACACTCATTTGGATAATTTTTTTTAGGATTTGATTACATTTCCTTATATTATGCAAGCTCCTCTATTTTCTCATGTCAATTAGTCAAGTGTAAACTTGCCAAAACTTGTGAAATTTTGCCTTCACGTGCGTTCTTTAATTTTCGTGCCAAAAACTATACACCCTACATTTAGAAATGGAGGGAGTATATATTTTGTTGTTGTAATTATGTTCCGAACACGAGGCTGTATTACAATACTAAATAAATTTTATTAATCTATAAAGTGAACTGAACCTCCCAAATAATATTAGGGAGTTTATGGAGGAGAGAGGGCAAGAATAAGAAAAGAAGTAAAACTCATTCAGGGCCGTTAAATTTTGAGCTATATTATATTCAATCGATAGTTTTTCACAAAATAGATAAATCAACTATAACTTTCAATTTTCTTAAAGGGAAATGCTTTGCCTAAGATTAAATTAGATATGATTTTCATACGATCTGATTCTTACCCCTACAACAAACAAAATTGGTGGCTGTCAATTGGTAGTGTATGTTATATCGTATGGAAACCATTGTAGATATAACACAATTCTAGCATAAAATCAGCCTAACTACAGGTATTTAGTTCCCACATTTAATTACTAAATTTCTCTAAAGTTTAACTTAGATGGCAATTATTTCAAGGAGCATGCTCAATATTTTTGAGTTAACATGATCAAGATGTGTCATTTGTTCAACGTGCAAATGAGTTCACACAATTCTTCCTTAATATTAACAACAGGAGTCAATGTTCATATAGTAGCTTAGTTAATTACTCCCTCCGTTCCTAAATATAAGTCTTTGTAGAGATTTTATTATGGACTACATACTGAGCAAAATGAGTGAATCTACACTCTAAAATGCATCTACATACATTCGTATGTGGTTCATAGTAGAATCTCTCCAAAGACTTATATTTAGGAACGGAGGGGGTAGTTTTTTATTTTGAAAAGATGATGACCCCGGTCTATGCATCATGGCGATGCATGCAACCATTTTATTAATTATTCATCAAGACCTTACAAGTAATACATCAATATGTATGAAGTCACCATCTTGGCAACATCTGTCTCTACTCCTATCCACTTGATGAATGGGTGCAGATTGTCGGGGCAGCATACATAGACCTCACACCAAAATAAAACATCTAAAGTTAGAGGCCCTAGGCAAGCCGAATTGCCAGGATCTGGAACACACACCAGTCCCACACACTCTCAGTGGGCACTGCATGCGCAGGCTGCAAAGGTTGTCACTACCATCTTCCGCGGATCCATCTTCGGATGAGGTACTAACGTATCGACCTTACCATGTCTGCCATCGATGCCACCACTGTGATAGACAATGCCACCACACTATACGCGTCCATCATCACGCATCCGTCACCAAGACCGTGCATCGCCATGCCGCAGAGACTCCACGTCGTCAATGCATCACAGGAACCGCCGCTCCACCACAGAAGCCATCCACTGGTCCCTTTAGTCTATGCACTTCTCCAAGGGGGAAACGACACAACAACGCTGACGTCATCTGATCGATTGATCTAGGGTTAACCCCGGAGGTAACGGATAGAGGTCTGGAGCTTCTCCGCGGAGATGCCTTCAAGAAGAGACTGGAAGAAAAGAGTGATCCCCTGCTTTGACAACTAGCTGAGAGCAAGGTTTCCACCCAGATCTGCTCTACGAACCTCCATCTAGCATCGTGTGCATGATCCACCACCGATCTGTGTTGCCGCGAAGGGAGCATGCTGCACCGGCCAGATCATACCTGATCGGAGGCTAGACCACGTATGCTGCTGACCCGTCCACTAGGCCCTCCATGCCGCTGCC
>NC_041393.1:722999237-723006456 GCF_002162155.2 Triticum dicoccoides | reverse complement strand
ACAAAAGAAAAGTTGGCACACTAGGATTGCAGTGAAAATGTTGCACGTGGTAAATCAATGAATAAATCACAAGTAGTACTCTATAAATGTTCAGGAAATATATCTTCGTATACAAGTTAGTTACCATGTCAATGTTCTTGTTGAAGCTCGAGCTTTTTCCTAATTTCCTGAGTCGAAGCAATTGTAGGTTGAGGCAGGAGCCAGTCCCACTCTTTCATGGCAGGCCAGTCTTTTTTTTTTAACAGAGAAAGGCACCCGAAGGTACCAATATATTCAGCTCACAGAACATTTTACAGTCAAGATTACACCATCTGCTAGAATAAAGAGAAAGAAGAACTGCACGTGTAAAGAAAGAAGAGCTGAATAAAGACATATGAGAGAGCAAGGAACAAGATCCTTGCTGAAGAACAGCATGTCCTAAGAAACAAAGGAAGAGTAGGGGAAAAGAAAATTCCAGCTTTGATAGCAATCTCTTCCTTTCCAACAACCGAGCATAGACCATCAGATCATGTTGAGATGAGGAACTTCCCAGAGCTATCAACTTTCTCCTAAAAGCAATACACCTTATGAAGCTGAATTCCTGCAAAATTAAAATCAACAAGAGAGGCAGCTATAGGACATGATTCAGTGACATGAGAGTGAGAAGAGCAATTGAGTGTAGGTCCTCCAGCCATTTGAAAAACTTGATGAGCTAAATTGTGAGCCACCCCATTCAAATTCCTAGAAATATGAAAAACTTGGGGATTAAGATTAGAAGTAGAGTTTACAAAAGAAGCCACTTCTTTTCTAATATTCCAAGGAGTGGAAGAGTGAGCAATATTCCTGGCAGCAGCAACAGTGGCAAGAGAAAGAGAATTAGTTAAAAAAGCAGGAGCTTGAATGTTAAGGCAAGCCGCCAATTGAGTTGCACAAGCAAGAGCAATAGCTTCAGCTTGAAGAGGAGTGTCCGTCGGAGGGCCTGAAGCTTGAACCTAAATATTTATTTCCCTAATAGAAGAAGGAAGACAAAAGTAAACTCCCACACCTGTGCGCAATTGACCTTGCTGAAATCCTGGAACTCTGGAAGTTCTGAAAGCAGAATCAGAAAACACTTTAGCACCATTAATGAGAAGGTCTGATTTGAGAGTATTGCCTTGCTTAGGAAGAGGAGAATTATCAGGTTGAGAAGCCTGCAAAGACTGAATATTAGTAGAAGGCAGAATCTCCTCTTGGAGAATATTATTCAAACTAGTAGCAGCAATTTTAATTTGGTAGGGAAAAGAAAATTTCCTCTCAAAGAGGAAATCATTTCTAGCCTTCCAAATGCACCACATAAAATTGAAAATATTTTGCAAAGATGCATAAGGATGGCCCATAGAAGCAAAGTTAATCAGAAGAGAATGCATTGAAGAGTGACCTTGCACAAGGATGTCAGATCTAAGAAACTAAGGAGCAGAGAACCAGGCCGCTCTAGCAAAGTCACAAAGAAAGAAAAGATGAAACTCATCTTCTTGCTGAGCACATCTACAACAATTCTGCGAAATGTGAATAGAAAAACGGCCTGCTCTCATTCCTGTGGGCAAAGCTTTGCTAAGCATCCTCCAAGCAAAAGTTTTAACCTTGGGCAATAAATCTTTCTGCTTCCAAATAGTTTTAAGAAAAGCTTTCAAATCCAAAGGAACATCCAGAGGAGCAGTTCTAGAATTAGTATGAATGTCTTGTAAGCAAAGTTTATAAGCAGCTTTGGAAGAGCAAATACCATTGGGAGCCAAAGGCCAACAAAGAATATCAGCATTATCATCATCAAGAATATCAATGTTGATAATCTGAGTAGCCAAAGGTTGCTGAAAAAGAGAGAAAATGAGCTGGCGGTTCCATTGCCTTTGCCCAGGCTGCCAAAGATCCCTAACCAAGGAGGGATAAATAAAGCCTGATGGTTGAGGAATGAGAAAATCATGAATAGAGTTCCAAAGATTGCACCAAGGCATGCTCCAAATAGAAACATTACCTTGGGTGAGTTGATAGAAGGCATGCTCTTTAAGTTTAGGAAGCATTTTTAAAATGGAAGACCAAAAGGCAGATTTAGGTGGATTATTAGTAGCTTTCCAAATAGAAGTGGTAGAAAAATATTTGGCTTGAAGAACACAATATAATTGGGAGGAGGGGTTTTTAGCCAACCTCCAAGCCGCAGCAAGAATAAGACTCTCATTGATGGCTTTTAGATTTCTGATTCCAAGACCATCTTCAGACTTGGAGTTGGTAATATCCTTCCATGCTCTGAGACAAAGACTCCTCTTAGAATCTGTTTCTCTAATCCCTGTCCATCAAAAATTCCTAATGATAGAAGTGAGCTTGGCAATAAATTTTTTTTAAAACAGAATGTTTGCCATATAGTAAACAGGGATAGCAGAAAAGACAGAGCGAATAAGTTCAAGACGGGCAGCATGAGATAGCATGTTAGCTTTGTAAGAGGGGAGCTTATTTAAAAATTTATCCAAAACAAAGTTATAAGCAGCACCCCTATTCTTAGGAGGCAGAATTAGAGGATGACCAAGATGAGTGAAATTAGCATCAAGATTAGCAACAGGAAAGACTTGCTTAATATCATTAATAATATTCTGAGAAACATGATTGCTAAAGAGAATGACAGATTTATTCCAGTTAGGAGTTTGACCAGAAAGAGCACAAAAGTGTTGAATAAGACTAGCCATCGTCTGAGCCTCCTGATAAGTAGCCTGCCCACACAGCAGAAGATCATCTGCAAATAGAAGAGAATGTACAGAGGGGCAGTTTGGTCCAAGAGAAATTCCCTGCAATTGGTTGGCCTGCAAAGCTTCATTAAGCAAGATGGAAAGTTCATTAATTGCAAGAACAAACAAGTAAGGAGACATGGGACGGCCTTGTCGTATTCCTCTGAAGCTCTTAAATTTAGGAATGTGTGTGTGTGCGTGTGTGTGTGTGTGTGTGTGTGTGTGCCCACACACACCAACATACTTTTACAAATATTCAATACTGCATATAATATTTAAGGAATTAAAAAAATAGTGAGTAAAATGTAATGATTTTAATTTAAAATTCATTATTATACAGGATAATATATTGATAGTTAGACAAAGATGCTATATACTGAAAAACATTAAAAAATTCTAACGTAAAGATTGGAAATAAAAGTCACAACATTACAAAAATGGAATATATATCGCATATTTGTAAAAGAGGAACAAAAATACAAGAAATACAATAATATAAAGGTCATATTCCAAGTAATAATATTTGAAAGGAAACATGCAATGCTCGTAATATGTACTGACTAAATAATAAAATAGTTAATTATAAGTTATGTCAAGTTTAATTTAATTTAAAGTATATTTCTAATTTTGTAATGTTGGTAAATTTTAATGGACAATTTTATTGAGAAAAATCATGATATTATAGGTGGTGATATTCCATCGGAAATATATATTTGCTAAACTTCTTATTATAAAAGGATAATTAGTGTGGAGAAAAAAATATGGTGAAAACATATTACATTTTGAATTCGCTAAATAAAAAACATAAATGGTGATTTGCCTAGAGAAAAGTTAAATATTGGATTTTTTTAATAAATATATGTGCTAACCTAAGAGCTAATTAAATGTTGTATTTTGATAGGTATGAAACAAGTGAAATACAGTATCTCATAATAACAATATATAATATCATCATGGAATAAATAAATGTATAATTGACAAATAATAAACCATAAAAATATATTTTATAATATATGATAGAAGTTTGCATAGAAAATATAAATTGTATTCCACTCCTCACATATCGCGTGTTTCCTGGAAGGATTCCGATCTTCATTGCTCGCTGCCTCGCATCCTCCTCCTCCACCTCACCCTTCCTCTTCCTCTTCCACCTCAGGTCGACTACATGAGTAGATAGTTGAGCGGTTCCCCTGGCCTCTCCACCACACCTCACCCACCGACTATGGGAGCCAGCGGCGTGCCGCCTCAGATTCCAACTTGCAACAGAGAGAATGAGCTCTTGACCATAATGTGTCCGATCTTTCTCCTCCGACGAGATATTTCACACGTCTCCATGCCCACTGCCCATCCATCCCTCCTCCTGTGTCGTCCGCGACGTTACCTCACGAGTGGCAGTGGCATGTACATCGTCTTTTCCCTTCCTATCGACCATGGGCAGTGGAGGCGATGATGGAGCTCGTGTCCTCCACATCCAATGCACATGTTCTCGTCGTGCGAAATTCGTCAATGATGAAGCCCGATGGTGTACCTCTTGGTGAGGGGAACACTGATGTCCATGGTGATGTAGAGTGGCACCCATTTATACAATGAAGGCCATATTGGTCTGGATACTCCGGGAAGGAGATGGAAAAGGTGGATATCGCCAGGCAGGGCCGTACACACATATCCATAGCAGTAGGCCACCTGCTGGCACCGTACACACATAGATGTAGCGGTGGGCCACCGATATGTGCTACTGCTATTGTGTTACTAGTAGCGTTGATTCCGACCAACCGCTACTAATATGCGTAGCCCCAGTCGGGTGGCGTTGGGACCACTTAGCAGTAGCACTGCCTGGTAGTTAACGGAAATATCTTCTCCCACCGAACGTGTATCGCCGAAAATTATGAAATAAATTCACAATATATTCAAGCACCAGGACTTGAACTCTGGTTCAACAAGAATCAAATTGGCCTTTACTAGTACATAGTACACAAGGGAAGGAAGGACATACAGTACGCATCATACGTTGCAAAACAATCAGCTGCACGCAACAGCTTGTTCTAGGGAGTGACATGATTCAAGCCTATCTCCTCTTCTTCGCATGTGGACCAATAATTTGACATGCATGGCAATGTGTGGTGAAAATATAAGTTGCATGTAGAACAACATGTAAGGGCGGGGAACTTTTGGTCGATGGGTGTATATCACCGTGTATGGAAAAACAAATTGGTAATTAAATAAAGAGAAATGTATGTTTTTGATCCCTCTAGTTTACAGAAAGTATACATCTAGTCACTAAAGGTTTTTCGGTGATATTTCATCCCTTGAGTCTCAAAACCGGGTAAATTTCATCCAAAACCAGATCTGAGGAGAAAACCGGCCACATGGAAGCGGTTTCTCTCTTTACTCGCCACGTAGGACAGGAAATTCAGTCAAACATTGACCCATCCCACCATCGACAGCCTTCTTCCTCCCAATGCCACCACCCCGGTCTCCCTACCAGCAGCCCGACAACCACTGGTTGCACTAACCCTCCTCAAGCCGCCACTATGCTCCTCCTCCACTAGGTGCTCCACCCCGCTCTTCCGCTGTCATTGTGTCGTTCCTTCTCCACAGACCCCGATATCCAGGATGTAGCGGCCAAATCCGCCGCACCAACAGACGTAAGGTGGGGATGCGCACATCCTTCCCTCTCACCCTCGACCCGCCGCGCGTCGCCAGCATCACCCGTGCGACGCCCCCCAATCCCTGCTGACAGCAAGCTCAACCACGAGATGAGGGCGAGGGCGAGCCGCACTTCCCCTCCATTCGCTTCGCGCCCACCTCCCATAACGGGATTCGGCTCATGCGCCACCGCCCTTCCATTGCTCCCTTCATGTGTTCTCTGGTGCAGCAGGCTTCGGTGAGCTACACCCCGACAAGCTCCAGCGTCGATGCCCTAGCTTCCTCTTTGCTACAGTGGGAATCACCTTCCCCGGATCTGAGCTCTAACCATCTCTGTCTCTCCCTCGTGGACGAGGTCCTCATCCCAGGACCTCAAATCCATTTTCCCCTACACCATTGCATCTCGTCTCCATGGTGGAACTTCCCTCTTTTTGCTTGCTGACAAGCTTACGTGGCTGACCAGATGACGACAGGAGCATGGGCTCGAGCAGCGCAACAGTGAGTGTGTTTGACTAAATTGCTCGTGCTATGTGGCAAGTAAAGAAAAAGAAGATTGCCTCCATGTAGCCGGTTCACCACTCCGATATGGTTTTGGACGAAATTTAACCGATTTTGGTACTTGGGGGATGAAACATCACCGAAAAAATCTTGAGGGACTAAATGTATACTTTTGTGAACTTGAGAAACCAAGAACATACTTCTCTCTTAAATAAAAGATAAAAATTCTGAAAATGTTTTTGAAATAAACTTGACCTTTCATTCTACTTGTGGAAAAAAATCCACAAAAAGAAAAATCCCCTTTAACTTCTTTAAAAAACAAATTTGGCCAAAATAGTGTGAACAGTGTTCTGTAATAACAAATAAATTTTGTTTTCTTGCCCTGAAGTTAATGTTGGTTTTTTATTCGTGAGAATTTACATACTAGTGCAAAAGAAAGTCAAATTTACTCTAAAAAATTTCTTAATTATTTTGACTCTTATTATTATTATTAATTTGTGTCCATATATGGTGTAGATACAACGAGGAACCAAGGGTTATTTCCCAACATGTAAGCTACTTTACACGATGATAAGGTATAATTAAAAGCACATGTGGTGCATAATGGAGTCATAGTTGGTACTTCTAAATAAAATGGTTAGTTCTTAGTTGGAAAACCTGAATGCTCTTTCCTTGGCAAGTGCACTTTGAAGGGATACCCGCCCAAGAATTGCGACAACCATTTAGGATTGTTGAATTGTAGTGGCAGTTTGTCTAAGAAATTAGATCACTTGTTAAACATTGTGGATATGCTAAGTAGCTTCTTGATCTTAGTAACCTTATCAACCAATCTGTCCATGTACTATAGTGCAATCTTATCACAGTGACATTTTAGCCCACAAACCAAATCATTTATATCAGGCTTTATGTAGTACAATCACTTCACTCTGATCCAACTTTTTGTCCGCTAATTTGTTGTGCTTCGCCTATTTTCAGAAAGTGGAAAGTTAATTCTTCTGTTGAGATGCATAGATTGTTCAATTGTGCATATCTATGTACTCCCTCCTTCCAAAATAGATGACTCAATTTTGTATTACGGCGGGAGTAATAGCTAAAATTTGCAGGACGAAACCTAACACAGGCAGTCCGAAACTGAACATGCACAGGGTGTCCAGGGTGAGACACAACACATCACTTGTTGGATTATTAAGAATTAGGAAGAAAACTATACCGGAAGCCACCACCAAAGCAGCAGTGAGATGATTGTACAGTATCCCACGTGTAGTTGACAGTAATCAATCCTGCATCTCATGCTTAACTCAACGTTCGAAGCATTGAAGAATCGATATTGTTCCAACCGATAACTG
>NC_041393.1:722986373-722998778 GCF_002162155.2 Triticum dicoccoides | reverse complement strand
TCAGCAGGCAGATTACTACCAACCTTGTCGAATGCTTTGCACTATGCAGGGACCTAGGGACCATCCATCCTAAAGGCTGTTTGCAAATCTCCATAATGAAATATAATGTTCTTCTCAGCAAACCCAAGACCGCACACGTCATAGTAGATAGAAACACTAGTCCTAAATATGCAAACAAATCCCGCATCTTAGAAGGCCCGAGTGAGACATCTCTTGCAGTCATAGGCCTCTGTGTCACCATGACATCTTGCCAGAGCATATGTTTTTTCCTGGCTGGAGCCCACTATCTGCCTGTAGAACAAAGATGAGGAGGAGACGGCTGCCTCAGGCAGCGTGGCAGACAACTCTTCTAGACGCGAGCTGTGTGGCCGGATATGTAGATCTGGAGTGTTCATTGACGCAATCCGACTGTTGAGAACGTCAAATCGCTGTGGAGGCTCCTAGCTAGCTGCATTATACTTTTTCTTAATAATAATAAAAAGAATTAAAAAAAGACCGATTTGACTCTTTCTTAGGCCATCCCCATCTCATCTCCGCACTAACAAAAATACTGAAGAAAGGCCTATTATAGGTCTGGCACATGCCAAAATCACATGACAATATATAACACCCAGGGCAGAGACTGAATCTAGATGTATCTACATCCGATGGCCATGCACTTGACTGAGACTTTGTTAAATTTTAGCCGACTGGGATTTAGCAGATCTGTAGTCCAACTTAAAAGGATGAACGTACCAACTAGAACAATGTATCTTTCGCATACAAAGCTATCCCGTGGATGCCGTTTTTGGAGCCCGAGCCTTTTCCTGATTTCCTGAATTGGAGCAATGGTTGGTTGAGGCCGGAGCCAGTACACGTCCCGTGTATTGTCTGCAGGCCATTCCGATGGAAGGTGCTCAACGAGCTTGGCCTTCGCCTTAATGTTGATAAAGTTATACCTGAACACGTTGTTGCTATTGAAGACGAAGTAAGCACATCCACCGTCCATGCCTAGTTGCGCGGCATCCAGAGCGAAGCTAGCATGGGAGCCAAGGAAGAGCACGCCATGGACCAAGCTCCGGCCATCCCTCATCAACGATTGCATCTTGTCTTCATCCCATGCATGCACCACCAGAGATAGCGTGGGTGTTTCTCTTGTGTGGCTAACGTGCACTAGGACTGTGCCCCACAACAGCTGACCCTATAACTCTAAGGCGTAGGGTGTCTTCCTCCAGTACCCGCTGCCTTTGTCGACCCATGGCATCGGCTCGAGCCTGCGGCTGGCACCGTCGTCTTCCAGCGTTAGGATGCACCAGTACAAACCTAGGCACACCAAGATCTTGCCGTTGTGATACACCGCCGCGATTCCACCATCGCTGCTGACATTTAGCAAATGTTCGAATGTCGTTTGCATCAGCGTCCATGCCGTGTCGCCTCGACATAGGAAGGCCGTCCTGAAAACGAGCTTGCCACCCGCCAGAAAAAATATTGTAGAGAAAGACGGTACTGTCGCAGCAGATGTTGCCATGAGGATTCTCCATCCGCCGCCGCTCGTCTTGGTATGCCGGCAGCGTGGTGAAGGCTCCGGTGAAAAGGTCGTGCAGTCCCGCTCCTGTATCCGTGGTAGAGAGCCAGGCGGCCATGCCATCTGTGCTAGTCAGCCAGTTCCTGGGGGATGATTCGCCCGGCGGCCGCACAAGAAGGACGCCCTCGTAGCGGTACCTCGTCCGTGGCTTCCACTCGGGGGAGAAGCTGACGGTGGAATGCAGGATGAGGCGGCCCTCACACGCAATGAGCGTGAGGAGCAAGGCAGAAACGCGGGGCGGCCGCACGCCGGCGTCGACAGCACTAAACGCCATGCCGTGCAGACGGCGTGGAAGCGTGTGTAGTCAGCGGCGTTGTGCAGGCAGCCGGAGACGTCGCCGAGCAGGTCGGCCCACCGTGACGGCACTACGCTGCTGGTAGCGACTCAAGAGATGCTATTCAGGTGGCGGCGGCGACGGCCGTGGTGAGACATACGTTCGATCGATCTAGGGCCGTGGCCATCTGGTTCCTAGCCACACCTTGTCACGTTTTGCCAGGCCTAACCTTAGGCAAGTTTGAGCAAGTTAGGTAAGTGTCTGGTTCTAGCCACACTTAAAAACAAGAATTATTTTATGACCAGTGAACCCCACATATCATAGGCACAAAAAGTGTGGCAAGATTTTCTTAGACAAATCAAAGTGTGGCTAACAATTTGAGCAACTCAGGTAAGACAAGTATGTCAAATGTGGTAAAAATTATGTGGCAACACATGGCAAAGATAGTCACAATCCAAACAGCCCCAGTATTAGTGTCCGGCCGTATAGCATCAAAACTTTTTCTTTTTTTTTGAGCATCAGTACAGACACAAGCCTACCCCTATGAGCATCTCCGAGAGACTGAGCCGGCATATCATCTTGAGATTTACGAAGTCACCGTAGGCGCCTCGTCGTCGACGGGAACGTCTCCTCCCACTGAAAGCGCATCGCCGGAAATCCTGAAATAAATCCAGGCATAATGCGAGCACCAGGATTTGAACCCTGGTAGGTTGGGGATACCACTGTCCACCTAACCAACTCAACCACAGGTTGATTCGCCAAAACTTTTTCTTTTGCGGGGTATAGCTTCAGAGCTTAGGTTCCGTATATTGGATTGCGTGTCGCACGTGGCGTACGTATGGTACGGACGTATTTAACCAGGATCTAATCGACCTTTACTTTCCCTATAAAAAAATGGCCTTTACTGTAAGGGAAGGAGAACATACACCATGCATCAGGCATGAACATTGCAAAGCAAAACGTTCAAGTGCCATGCGCGCAGAAGCTTTGTTCTAGGGCATGACATATCACGCCTATTTCCTCTTCTCCGCATGTGGACCAACTGATTTGACGTAAATGACAATGCCAATGTGTGGTTCAGATATGAATTACGCTAGACTACGCGCAAAGAAAAGGTAGATGAAAAAAATTCATGCACGTTTGAATATGAAAATGCTGCACTTACGGAATTCTAGTACGGGCTGGGTTTACGGACTGCTCGCTCGCCAAACAACCCCCCTTGATTTTCGCTGGTGGGACCTCTCCTCCCTAATCTTCTCCAATCACAGCTCTTCCGTGAGTCCGTAACAGAAATCCTGCTAGAATACGCCCGTAAGTCTAGCATCTCTCGTTTGAATATGAACATATAGCTACATCACGCGATCAAATACAGTCTCCGCGAGTCCTGATGCTGTACGCACGGTGACCAACTTGCTAATTGGATACGTGCACGACATGCCCTTCGATATGTCTTCTCTTTCTCTTTTTAGCCATCCCGCAGCGGCCGCCATTAAACTAAAGTGTACACGTCACCCGCCGCTACCAGCAGCATGGCGCCGATGTTGTGGGCCGACCTCCCTCTAGACCTGCTTGTAGACATCTGTGGCCGCCTGCACGACGCCGTCGATTTCACGTGTTTCCACGCTCTCTGCACGGCGTGGCGTGACACGCTGCCAAGGTCCCGCGGTCCTGAGTTCTTGCCGTTCCTCCTCGTGCCCTCGTCGTGCAACGGGCACATCCTGCACTCCTCCGTGAATCTTTTCCCCAAGACGACGAAGCGGCGACCGAGTTACTACCGCCGCAGCTGCCATGACATCCTTCTCGCGAAGCCGCCGGGCGCATCACCCGCTAGCAGCAACTGGGTTGCCAGCGCCAATGGCACGGCCACCTGGCTCTTAGTGATGATGGATACAGGAGCAGGACTCCTCGACCTTCTGACCGGAGCCCTAACCATGCTGCCGGCATACCATGACAAGATGTGGCAGATGGAGAGTCCCCACGGTATCATCTCTACCGATGGCACTGTTTTTCTCTACAACTTTGCCCAGGATTCCGGCAGGATTGCTTTCACGCCGGCCATCCTGCGTCCTGGTGACGTGGCTTGGACACAAGTGAAAACGATGTTGGATTACATGCCATCAATGCGCACCAATTCTTGCCCCGTGGCGGCGTATCATGACGGTAAGATCCTGATGTGCGCGGATCTAGACTACTAGTGCATCCTCACGTCGGCTGATGATGGCATTAGCCGCGAGCTCGAGTTGTTGAGCACGTGGTGCGGCAAACATAGGTGCCGGATTCAAAGCTACACCTCGGAGTTCCAATGTCAGCTATATTGGGTGTCAGTCATGATCCGCCTCACCGAGATTGACCCATGTCGCATTGTGTATCTGATAGTGCATGCATGGGAAGAAGATAAGATGAAGTGGGTGGCGAGGGACGGCCGGAGCTTGAGCGACCATGTGCTCTTCCTTGGCTCCCATGCTAGCTTTGCAGTGGATGCCTTGGAGTTGAGCATGGACGGTGCGTGTTCCTACCTCGTATTCAGGCAAAATGCAAACGTGTTAAGGTACAACTTTATGGACGGCAATGTCAAGCTGGTGGAGCGCATTGAGCATAAAGAAGAATGGCCTGCCGCTAATGAGGCACAAAACATGTACTGGTTCAAGCCCAAGCCTACTATTTCTCCGGTCCAAGAGATCAGAAAAAGGGTCTCTGCAAAGTATTAATTTTGAATTTATATTTCATCATTAGTTTCTATCTTTAGCCTGTACTATTGTTTTTTGGGGCGCACCCCTCTAAAAGTGTTTATGAATTCTCATTATTCTATAAAGTAAATATATATTTAAGATCGAGAGGATATCAATAACAACCATCAATGACGGCAAACCCTAGGCATAGAATAGGTGCTCCAACAACATACCTCTAGGAGCGGTATCAGGTAATCGGGGCCGACTATCTCAAAGAACAATCAACGACTCAAAAATTGGGACCGACTATGCATCAGGTGCTTGCAAAAATAATAATTCCGACCTTTGTCCAAGGGCACTGGACCAATCGCGGCACTCAAGTTACTGTACAAGTCGGACAGTGTAGCCAACACATTCGGCCATACGCTCGCGACAGGGTTCATGTTATGGGCGCACATCACTTGACCTGAATGACCACCTCCCATGTCAGGTACATGGGTTCCGGAAGGACGTGTAGTCACGCAGGCAATGACTAATCAATGACACTCACATATATCTCAATCATTGATCGTCCGAGAGAACCCCACCACACGCGGCCCCCCTCTCAATGCAAGAGCACAGGGGCAGGCCTCCCTGGAATGAAAGCTCATCAGAGGCCAAGAGACAAGGGACATGACATCTAGCACACTCAGATTTGGCGCCGCCCAATTGCCTCGTGATCGATAACCATTTTGGTATTTGCATGTGCTTTAGCCTTCAAATACCTTATAGATGGGGCTCATGCATGCAACTTTTCATAGATCTTGGTAGGTCCACCCATCCCACGTCCTATTCTATTTCTTTTGACATCCAAATTTGAATATACTATATCTTTTGAACCAAAAGTTTAATTTATATTTCGTTTGTATATTCACGTTTCTTGCTATGAGGCTTTCAAACAAGATCGATTTTGAATATGTTTTGACGTGTTTTTAAAAGATCGTTAACCTTTGGTACGAGCAAATGACGAAAACATAAGGTTCAGAAATTGCAACTTAAAATTTGGTGTGCCCTCATGTGGAATGCACAACATTCAGGATCACGAGCCAAATCGGACGGCCGTGTAAGTAAACTTTATAAATTTAGCAAGTTTCAAAAATTAAAAACCTAAACCATAGACCCTAATCCCAGAACCCTAAAACCCTTAAACCATATGAAACTTGGTGAAATTAAATGTTACGAGTATGTTTCACAATTTGAAACTTAGTTTTTTTAAGTTGTCGAAATGTATTCACGGTTGATCTTGTTCGAAAGCTCTCATCGCAAAGAACACAAATATGCAAATAAAAATAAAGTTGGACTTTTGATTCAAAAGATATAATAGATTGAAATTAAAAGATGAAAATGAAAAATATAAGAGGTGGGACGAATGGCACATGCAACTCTGACAAAAGCTATCAAAAGCATGCATGGATGGACTCCGGCATACAGTAATTAAAGGCCTAATACTAGACAAGTTTACGAATATTAAAGCAATCAAATGGCCGGAAAGGACTAGGCAAGTTCGTGAGATGTACGTTCGATTGATGCATGAATCCATGCTCCATGAACGGATAGTTTAGATCAAAGAGGCCGCATAGTATTAGGATGAGTTATGATTTTTTTGAAGGGTATGACGATTCTTTATCTAGGCAAGTTCAACGGAATCGTTACAATATTATGTGATTGAAGGAACCACACATTAAGGACAGTATAACCGAGCCTAAACGGAGCCCTCTCACGCGCTTAGCAATTTTGGCCGTCAGATTTTAGTTATCGATCATTTGTGGCCGTCCAATTGCTAAGGAATCTCATGGTTTCCCGCTAAGTGGGCTGGCTGTCCTGCGAGCAGCTACTCCGGTGGCCAATCGTAGCATTCTGGTTTATTGGGCCCAACACCCGCAAGAAGCCCACGTAGTCCTCTATTTCATTTGACGCAGTGCCTTGCGATATCCTGAAAAGAAAAAATATGCCACGCCTCGTGAACCCTAATGGAGGAGACGACACACGACGATGGCTGATGATGGCGCGGCGGCGGCGCCTTCCCCGACGACAACGGCGAGGCACCACGTTCCCGGCGATCTGGATAAGAGATGGCGAACCACCACGTTCCCGGCGATCTGGATGAGCACCATGATAACGGCGCGTCCCCCTCTCCCGACCTTGAGCTCAATCGGCAGAGTCCACCATGTCTTGCGGCGCTGCTGGTAGAACCGACGTCCCCAGGCGAGGAAGAGGGCCGTCATGCTTCCGCCCTCCCTTCACGCCTGTTGTTTTCTCTGCAGGTATCATTCGATTTCATTGCCATCCATCGCACTCAGATGCTCTCAGATCCGTTAACCACTTCTGGGGAAAAGAAAAGAAAGCGTGAAGGTTGATCTCTAATATTTGAACATATGGCTTTTGGTCAAATGATCTTATGTATGTCTTTCACACAGGAAAAGCGGAGGCCGACCACCCTTCACTTCAACTGCAGCATCCATGGATCCTGGATAGATTAGCATGTTTCCTGGTGATTCCTTTTGCTCCTTCCTTTCACGTGCATCAAGTACATCTGAGGCTCTTCTCTCCATATTTTGTTATTTCTGGCCCAGTATATTGGGCAAATATGCAAAAGCCCTTCGGATGCAACAAATCATGCACTGGAACGTGATTGCCCACCTGACACCACAGACCTAATTATGGACAACAAGATAGAGACAGATGGCGCACAGTACATGATTACAGGCTTGCTACCACTTCACAAACATATATAGAGAAGAACAACCGGGTTAGATCTAAATATGCAGCTTCCTTGAAAGATTCCTAAGAAATATCGTTATGTTAGGTGCATCAAATGAACCACATTAATTGTCAGTTTCCTACCAATCAAAATATCAGAATCAGCTGTTCCAGTGGAGTAATCAAAAATCGTTTTAGTCCAGCACACTGAGCCTATACCAGCAACAAAACAAGTGGAAATACTTGCATGGCTACAAAGCTTGCACACGCAGTTTCTTTGGATTCCACTGTTGGCATTTTTACAATGGATTTAGGGCATGTAAGTGTATATGGAATATAAAATTTGGTACTATAGTGTGTGCGTTCAAATCATATATGACTACAAATCATACTATTTCACTACAAATCTTACATGAATGTGCCAGCTATGTCAACATCAAGGTTAGCTACTCTCCTTACTGTAACATGACTTCTTATTGCAAAATTTACATCTATGTCCAGAAATTTGTTGTTCATTCATTTTGGTTATCTTCAAATCTGCTGCGAACAAACATAAAATTCTGATTATTTTTTTATCATGAATTCAATACTGAAATCTACTTATTGTATGTGATGACCCCTATGGTAGTTCAGTCTACTCATGGAGTCATGGTAAATATTTTACCATAAGCTTCATCAGCTCATTTTGGTGATCTTCAAATCTGCTCCGAACAAACATAAAATTATAATTGTTTTTTTTATCATGAATTCGGTACTGAAAGATACTTATTGTATGTGATGACCTTGTGGTAGTTAAGTCTACTCATGGAGTCATGGTAAATATTTTACCATAAGCTTCAGCAGCTACCCTAATTTTAACCATTATTTATGTTTTCATATATTCCTTGGCCCCACTTGTGTAAGACCGATATTTCTGGTCAATAGGCAATAAATCAGTGTACACAAGAATTGACCGAACAACTGAATGTGTGTCGTATGATAATTTGAGTCATTTCCAGGTTATGTGTATGATAATAAATTGTAATGCAATTCTCTATGATGTGTTGTTAGATGTGGTGCTGGAAATTTGCAAATATGTAAATACTAAATTTCCTCTCTGTCTTTAAGATTTTCTATTGCAGAATATGTGGTCAAATCGTCATCCCCACTCTATTCACAAGTTTGCAATCATTGAGTTCGCTGATGTAAGGCAGGCTAGAGTTTAGGTAGTGTTGTCGATTTCCCTATTTCTGAAATAACAGTGGTAATTTCAGGCTTAGTCAACAACATGTCACAAATAGCACTTAGATGGAGTAGCACTACTTGCTCAAAGAGCCAGATTGGAAAGCCACATTTTTAAGTGACAAGCACACATATGGAAGGAAGACAAACACAAATAAGGAACAAAAGATCCACAGACTCTGTAGACATGTTTTGAATGTACAATCACAGGTCACGGAAGTAGTTCTATCGGTGGTTGCAAAATCCATGTGATGTTGATGAAAGCTTTTCAATCTTCTTGCTCTATATGTATAATCACTAGTACAAATGCCCGTGCGTTGCAACGGGCTTGAGCTGTGATTTATTAATCAACATGATAACTCACACTGGTGGGACATGGAACCATGTTTTACAAAGCTTATTCGTACAACCTTCTTAGTTAAATATGGGCAACTTTGTTTACCAAACGACGCACCCAGCAAACCTTAGACTCCGCAAAGTCCTATTGAAATTCTTTGTCATTACACACCATTATATATATTCAGTTCTAATAAATGTCTATATTAATGTTGCACTGATTATTGCTTCTCGGTTGAATTTTTTCATTAAGAAGCCAATTTGGCATTCTTCTGATTGAAGAGTAGTTCATGGAATAGTCTCCGAATCAGTTTTCCCTTTTTCCTTTCGGAAAACAAGGTTTTTCTTGATAAAAACAAATACTTTATTAAAAAAATAGAAAATAGTGAGTTTGTTTTAGCATTTCTAAATGCATTTTTTAAATGGAACAACTTTTGGGAATTTTGATCGGTTTTTAAGAAGTGTGAATATATATAACTATGTACTTATTATAATACTATTTTTACTAAATTGAGTTTTTTTAGATATATACGTTTGTTGTTTGGTTGGGAATCGTTATTCTTGTATTTTTCATTATTTGGGCTTGGCCCAAACAAAGCACTTACATAGACACTTCACGTACATAGAGAACACTTTGGTATTAAAAAAAGGGAGTGTCTATATTACAATCGACTGAAATTGAATTGGCCTTCAATCAAATATGCCAACCAGTAACAATCAGACACAAACGGAAAATAATAACTTGACTGGAAATACAGGCAGTACAAACATGGCACGTGTATGTATGACCTATGCGCTCTATGATCCATGAGCAAACAATGGAAGGGCCCAAAAAGCAACACCGCCATGTCAGTACTCTCACGACCTTCTCCAGGTTATTGACAGTTTTGTTTTCTTCACAACACTTTTGGTAGAAAACCTGTAATTCTCATGACATTATCAAGGATATGAAGTTGCTTGAAACAGGAACAATTCACAGAAAATAACTGACTCAACTACCAGGACGGACAAGATGCTACATAAAACCAGTTTGATGATACAGGACTGTATAACCCTGAAACTGTAAGTTACAGAAATGTACAGCAAGGCAGCAAGCTACAGAAAGCTTCTTTTAATTTATTTTAAAGAACTAACCTTGTACCATGTTTCCAGGTCCCGCAACAAACACAAGGAGATGAAGCCAGTATTGATCCAGCTTCTTTAAATCCCTGGAAAGTAGGACTTCTCGACAATCTAAGCTTAGACAAGGTAATTAAGAAACATCAAGTAGAAACTGAAATGTAAACACATATTCAGGTTGCATCAGCAACAAAATTCCTGAAAAAGGAAAAAAAAGCATACACTTGTAGCAGGTTAGCTGAAGATGAAGGATCCATCATGTTACGAGGAAATTCATACACTTCAGACAATGTGCCACATGTGTGGGACATAAAGAGAGTAATAATGAAGCTGAGAAAAGCATGGATAACCATCAGTTACGGCAGACTAAAAAGGAAGATGAGTATTTAAATGAAGAGGGTATTGAGAATTTATTGGAAAATGGAAATACTGGAGCCCACGAAGGAAATGTCATGAACATTGAGAGCATTATAATGCCGCACCTGGAAATGGAGTTCAACACAAGAGAAGGACAAGAATTCTTCGACTTATATTTGAGCATCGAGAGCAGCAAACAAGAAGAGGAACCATGAATATTAAAGAATCACAATGAACTTTAACAAACATGGCAAAACAAAAGAAGTAGAAAGAGAAAGTATAGTACCTATTAGAAGGACAACAGTTATAGCAAAATCAAAGTGCTAGGTAGTGATGGTGATCTCAGAAAGAGGTGGCCACTGGAAAATTCACTATCAGCTCACTGTAAAAACAACAGTCACAAAAGAACTACTAAAATTTACAGAAGCTATAGGACCATAAATCCATAATCAATGTATTATAAATTAAACACCAGGAAACTCTAATATACATTCAGACAAATTCATGTGATCAAGCATTCTATATGAATTCACTGTACGAACAACAATGACACACTATATGGAGCTACTACAATAAACTGCAAAATCTGTAGGGCAGTGTAAATCCACCATCACCATACTGTAAATTCAAAATCTATAGGACAGTGTAAATCCACCATCACCATACTGTAAATATGCAGCCAGATTAGTTTGTCTGATGAAGTATTACTCGAGCAGTTTAAATGATGTACCTTGCCTACATGGGCGGATGTAATTCCGATGAAGTCGGCAGTACGGAGAAATTCCGGCCAGGTTGGCAGAACAATGAGATTTCCATGGCTTTGGCAGAACGGCAAGACACCAATGTTGAGCACGGGCGAAATTGAGATGTGTTTAAAGTATGACCAGCAGCTGCATTCACCTCAACTTAACTCAGAAAACAAATCCGCGCAAAGGGATATTCAAAAGAAATATAATAATTGATAGAAACCTAGATGACACTGAGTAAGAAATAGCTCAGATTAAGCATTCATAATTTGATTTTGCAATAAGAATCATAACTTGGTCAGAAATAAAATACCTAAGACTCTGATGTATGTGTTTGCTCCAACTCCAGAAGATTTTTTTTTGGGGCAGTGTTTTCTATTGTAGGAAGTCTAACACAAGACTGTGCATCAGTTTTATGCCAACTATGTATGGATAAAGTAATATTTACTGAATACAATTCAGAAAAAAATGCCGCCAACTACAGGTAGTACCCAGAAAGCTAGTAGCTACATAGGTTCATGGCATAGCAAGGAAATTCCAATACGTACGTATCAACCAAAAACTCTAATTTGCAAGATTGAAAAGCTACACCTGAATGCATCTGTAAGACAGGACGAAAAATAATGTTCTACAAGGGAAAGAAAGAGGTCGCGGGTCAGCAATCGCAAGATGACCTGGGGCTTGGTGTGACCACATGATGCGAGGGGCTGCAACTCCGGCTAGCCACCGGCGAGCAGCATCAGGACCACCACTCCCTTCTCTCTCCCTCTAGCCTCCCATCTTCTTCCCGTCCTCTCTTTTCTCCGCCGCTCATCTTCTATTCTCTCACCGGCGTCGGCCATGTCGCACCCGCCAGCCTCGTGCCACCAATATTAGCATTTGCAGCAGCTATAAGCTCAGCAGAATTGTCATCAATCATGTCTATGTCATCTTCCATCTCACATTCACCTGCTAGAAGTGGACGCAGCAAGAGAGGAGACATACAAGTAGCAACTGTTGATGGAGTCATTCGATTCTCAGTAGTATGAGAAGCAACAGTGTGCATCATCCTCAAAATTGTACAGACATCATGTTTATGAGCTAACTGAAAAATTAACCTAATTACTGGAAAGGAGAGCTCTCCTCTATGTTGCACCCATGAAAGGGGTGGATCCAGATCGAGCACACACACACACAAACAGAGGAGGATCGGGAGGCGCTACCTCGAGGGAGTTGGTCGGTCGATGGAGAGCGGCAGCGGTAGAGGAGGGGAAAGATGAGTTGGGGAAGGTGCGGCGCCGGCGTTGATTGTCTCCGGCAATGGAAAGCCACAGGGGTGGAGGCACGTCGGGTAGGGGTGGGCGCGGCAGCGTTGGCCGGCAGTGGCGACGCACGGCGGAG
>NC_041393.1:722976314-722986113 GCF_002162155.2 Triticum dicoccoides | reverse complement strand
CGGCGGCGTTGGCCGGCAGTGGCAGCGCGCACCAGAGGGGCGGGGGCGGTGGTGGCGGCACACGGCGGCATGGCAAGGGACGGTGGCGCAAGGCGGAGGGGGCGGGGCCCGGTGGTGGCGGCGCGCGGCGGCGTAGCAGTGGGCGGCGGCGCACTATTGGTGGAGACGGAAAGTAAGGTCGTGGGTCTCGGGTCGTTTTCTTTTTCTCACCCGCACCGATTCGGCTCGACTGTAATAACAGGACTGCGGGTTGATTTCGAAGAAACGCAGGAACTTTTTTGCAAAACTGCAACGACGGACGACCAGAAGCCATACCTAGTTTATTAGTAGGTAAAGATATGCTGGCAAACTGATAGATGTTCGCTAGATTAACATTTTTTATTTGTGCCTGCCTATGTATGTGCAAAAATGCTGATAGTGTGGAAATGTGAGAACAAGAGCTTGATATGAGATAATCATGTTCATTTATGAGAACGTAAATTCGGCTTTTTACTTTGTTCCTGTCGACATATGCTATCTCATAAGCATGCCTGCAAAACTGAGATGCACAAAATCTGGCTTCAACAAAAATAGAATTATCTTCCAACTTAACAGTCAATTTTCTATAAATTTGGAAAACTTCCGGTCCTTAAATTGTCAAAATGGATGGGCGCAGCAACGCGCGCCTTTAATGATCTAGTGTCTACCTACACCTAGAGATAAAGAAACTTTAGCTATGCTATCAGCCTCGTAATTTCGAGATCTTCTTTCGTACATGAAATCCCACTCCAAAAAGTCTAACTTGTTAGCACTGATCTCTTGAATAATGGTTGCATGTCTTCCTCCTTGATTTATCTCAATATCATTAATCACCGTAGCACAATCAGAAGATACAAGGACCCGAGAAATGTCCAAATCTTTGGCCAGAGACAAAGCCTCGTGGCATGCCAAGGCCTCCAAGGATGGCAGATCGTTAATACCCAAATAAGTTACAGACGATGAGCCCATGTAATTACCAAGAAGGTCCTGGCATGTAGCAGCCGCAACACCTCTATTACCATCTCTTCCTACTGCCCCATCAACATTGATTTTCATGTAACCTTGTGGTGGTCTGCCCCGCGGCTCACGGATATTGACCCGAGCTCACTGGACCCCTGCACGCTGTGGACATGAGGGGGAATTCATCTCGACCAAGTAACGCCTCACGAAAAGATGTCTAGACCTGGGATCCTGAAATCCCAGCTGATATATTGCCTGTCTTCGCGCATACTGCACTGCCCAAAGGGTCACTACCAACTCTGCAAAAATATCTTTCTGCAACGAGTCATGCATAATAGCTACCCAGAGTTTTGCATTTGGAATTGTAGTCATAATTGTATGTTCAACATGTCCTCATTTGCAAGCGCAGGCCAAAGAGCAATCAACGAGTGCGTGCTTCCATGAATCGCACATACCAAACAGCAATCAATACGGAGAGTCGACATATTTCCATGATTCAAAATGTCCAAAGTAGGGATTGAATGCTTCGCAAGACACCACAGAAAAACTTTTGAGTTTAGAAGGTACTTATAAGCCACATAAATTGGTCCACTGATTCCCTTCTGATTCATGGTCTGAACTTCCACCATTCCCATGAAACTAGCCTCCCCTTGTGATCTTGCTAAATTCAGAATTCACACATTTGATTAAAACCTTTTTCTAAATTATAACTTAGATGCCAATTCTTTCTAGGAGCGTGCTCAATATTTTTGGGTTAACATGGTCAGGATGTGTGATTTGTTCAATACGTAAGAGAATTCACACAATTCTACGTAATATTAACTACACTTGTCAATGCACATATATATACTAGTAGCCAAGATAGTTGCCACACTAGGATTCCAGTGAAAATATTGTGCGCGGTAAATCAAGGAATAAATAGCAAGTATACGGCAAAGAGAGAATCTAATGGTAAAATATAAATTTAAAGTAAATACTCTGTAGAAATTCAAGAGGTATATCTTTCATATACAAAGTTATCCTGCCAGGGTTCTTACTGGAGCCCGAGTCTTTTTCTAATTTCCTGAATCGAAGAAATCGTAGGCTAAGGCAGGAGCCAGTACATGTCCCGAACAGTGTTGGCAGGCCAGGCTTGAGGAAGGTTATCTATGAGCTTGACATCACCGTCAAAAAAGTTGTACCTAAACACATCATGTCGGAAGATGAAATAGGCACACCCGCCATCAACACCCAACTCGGCAGCATCCATAGTGAAGCTGGCGCGGGAGCCAAGGAAGAGCGCTTGGTCGCCCAAGCTCGCGCCGTCCCTCACCACCCAACGCATATCGTCTTCTTCCAAACCATGCACGGTGGTGGTAATTCACCATGACAGACACCAACAACAGCTGCCCCTGAAACTCCAAGAAGTGGTTATTTAGCCGGCACTTGCATTCGTCATACCGCATCCTCGGCAGCTCCATCCTGCGAGTGATGCCATAATTGTCCGGCGTGAGGGTGCACCAATAAGTCACGTCCGCACACACCACCAGGATCTTACCGTCGTGATACGCCGCCTTGGCGCTGAAATAAAGCTGACTGCGTGGCAAATAATCCAGCAGAGCAAACACTTGGGTCCATGCCATATCGCCAGGACGCAAGAAGGTCGCCATGCAGTTAAAGCCGTAGAGGAAGATGGTGCCGTCGCTGGAGATTATGCCGCGGGGATTCTCCAGCTCGTCATCGTACGCTGGTAGTGGGGTCAAAGTTTCAGTGAAGAGGTCCATGAGTGCTGGTCCTGTATCTGTGGTCAAGAGCCAGGCGGCGGTGCCATCCATGCTGGCCAACCAGTTCGATGAACCGGGCGGATTCGTGAGAAGGATGTCACCGCAGCTGCGGCCGGAGTTGATAAAGGAGTGCAGGATGGGGCCGTCGCAGGCCGTGACCGTGCACAGGAGCCATGGTAGGAACGCGGGACGGCGGTACAGCGGGGTCGGCAGCGCGTCGCGCCATGCCGTGCAACGGCGTGGAAGCGCGTGAAATGGCGGCGTCGTGCAGGCGTCGGGAGACGTCGCCGAGAAGGTCTGGCGGAAGGTCGACCCACTGTGGCAGCGCAACACTGCTGGTACCGGCCTGAGCGATGCGATTTAGGCGGCGGCGGCGGCGGCCACAGCGAGACATCCGTTTGGTTTACCTAGAGTTTCTGGCTGACATGCGCGGGCTGCTCGAACCGATTATTAGCATTGGTGTCCAGCCGTAGGGGAAAATATCCTGTGCTCCGAGGGATTCCATGCTCCGGCTGCACCCTGCACATCCCAAACGTTGGGTACGAATGAAGGGACGGGATGGGACCAGAACGCCCCAGTCTTAAGTTTTTGCAAAAAACACCCCAGCTAAGTACAGAATAGGCGTAAGTTTATCCAACCTGTGCTGCCCCAAGCTGAGCGAACACGAACAGATAGGATCCGGGGCTCCGGCGGCGGACCTGGCTGTGTGCTGTACTGCGACCTCACCGGCGGCTGCCCTGCGACCTCGCCGTGGTCCGACGTACAACGGACAGCCCGCCCCATCCCCGCGCCTCCATTCTCCACCTCCGCGCCACCCCGCACCACACCCGGCGCCTACCTCCGCGATCCGCCGGCGGCTAGATCCGTCGTCGCCGGAGAAGAGAACTCCAGCCTTCAGGTATCCTTTTAGATGTTACAGACCTGCGTTCTTATTTGTGTATTTTGGTTCTAATCCATCAACCCTTTATGCTGATTGTGTTAGATGTAGCTAATCTTATTTGAGTAAATTGTGGTGATCTCTCTCTCTGTATCAGGGCGCAGGCAATATATCACTGAAATAACTTGCTATATTTTGCTTAGACTACATATTCGAGAAATTATAAACAGAAAAAATGTCTGCAACTTATGGCCTGAAATGAGTTTGAAGTAATTTTAACCGAGTTCGAAGTAAAAATGTCAGTAATTTACAGAAAAATGTCAGCAACTTAGAACATTTAGTTTTGTGTGTGTTGTGGATGAAGCACGTAGAACTTGTACAAATTAATGGAGGTTAATAGTAGCAAGTCCATGCACATCTAGTCAGATCATCTGGATGTGGTTGAATCGCTGGTTATATTGTAGAATCAATCATGCTGACACAACCAAGAGAGAAAATGCAGTATGGATAAGCAAGATAGTTTTCATTAGAAGGAAACAATAAGAAAAGACAAGTTAGATGTAGCATAATCCATATTTCTGCAAGTTTTGGTTCAGATTCCTTTCATTTTCTTCATGTTCATCCTAATCCTATGTGTGTTTGAAGACTGAATAGTCCGAAAAATATAAGCTACTGCTTGAACATTTATGTTTGTTTGTTCTGAAATCAGTGGATGCAAGCAATCATACAACAGTTAATTTCATTTCATCCTCTGCTACTATCTCTCTCTCAAGGACTGACCACCATTCCAATTAGGATGGAGTTAGTAACCGGCATATAAGCAATGAATCTGCACTTAATTAACTAGAAGGAGCAAATTAAGCAGCGCATGAGATGGTTTTGGTGGCGTACGGTCGTTGGGTCCATGTAAGTGGACAAAGAACTTGTGCGGGGAAATATATACTGGTGTACTCAGGAATGTTCTTCATTAGCACCGTTTTCTCTCTTTTTCTATAGTACATCTAAATGCTGCATTAGACATTTTCTTTCATCGCTACTTACTTTTTAGACCTCATTGACAAGCTAATTAGGGGCACCTGCATGTAATATCTTACACTTTTTGCTGCCTCTGATGGAGTCAATGACTAGTATTGCTCCAAGTGTCGGGTCAACTACAGCGATGGGACTTGAAGATGATGCCAACAATTTTTCCATGGTATTTCTTTGTCATATTACTCATGTTTCATCTGTGCGTGTCACACTTGACTTAAGTTCAAACAACATTGATAGGTCCAAACGAGATTCGGCATACATGATGAAGATCGTTACAGCACACCGAAAAGAACCAGTAGCCTACCCGCGTGTGTAAGTTTATTACTTAGTGATTTCATTTACTAGTTTCATGGGTTTCAGTTCTGGAGCTAATCCATTGTGTACGCAGGGGTCAACTTACGAGCCAGAGTGTGATGACAGCCTACAACCCTCAATTGGAATGCGATTTGATAGCTGGGAGGCAGGTTTGGCATTCTATAGAATGTATGCTCATGAGGTTGGCTTCTCTGTACGCATATGGACACAACACAAAGGAGAGGGTGGTGTAATAATCTGGAAGAAGTTTGTTTGCGCAAGACAAGGTTGGAGGAAGAATAAACCAGTGGATCTAGGTCAAGTTACTCAAGAAGTGGGGAGAAAAAAGGCTAAAAGAAATATCAAGATAAGCAGATGCGGTTGCGAGGCGATGATGGGATTGAAAAGGCAAGATGACAACAAGTACGAGGTCGTCCAGTTTGTTCAATCGCACACGCACCAACTTGTCTCACCAAGTAAGAGGCATCCCATCAGGTCAAATAGAGAGGTAACTAGTGATTTGAGAAACAAATTATTTACATGCAGTAAGGCATTGCTTGGCACTTCAAAAACTTTTCGCTTGCTTAGCATAGAGAAGGGTGGGCCAGAAAATATCGGTTGCACAAAACGTGACTTACAAAACTGTCAGCGTGATTTCAAGGCAGCGATTAAGGGAGCAGATGGACAACTTATAGTAGATATAATGGAAAATAAAAAAAGGCCAATCCAGCATTCTACTATGATTACCAGGTAGATGAGAACAATAAACTGACAAATATTTTCTGGGCTGATAGTATATGTAGAAAGAACTATTCATTATTTGGTGACGTTGTATCCTTCGATTCTACATATCGGTTTAACAAGTATGACTTGGTATTTACCCCTTTCACTGGAGTTAACCATCACAAATCTTGTGTTACATTCGGTGCTGCATTTTTGTCGAACGAGAAGATTGCATCATACAAATGGTTATTTCAGACTTTCTTGAAAGCAATGTGTGGGGTTGCACCAAAGCTAATCATAACTGACGAGGATCAAAGCATGAGAAGAGGAATAGAATCTATATTTCCGAACACAAAGCATCGACTTTGTATGTGGCATATTCTGATGAAACTTCCTGAAAAGGTTGGACCCATCTTGAGAGACAATGAAGATTTTAAACCACGATTCATGGCATGTGTCCGGGGATCAGAGACTCCAGATGAGTTTGAATCACGGTGGTCCTCAATAATTTCTGAGTTTGGCCTAGAGGATAATGAATGGTTGAAAGAGAAGTATGGTTTACGGGAATCATGGATTCCAGCATACTTTATGGATTTCTCCCTTGGTGGAATATTACGTACAACATCTAGATCTGAGAGTGAGAATGCATTTTTTCGACACTTCACTAACCGAAAGCTTACCTTGATTGAGTTTTGGGTAAGATTTGAAACCGCTTTGGAAGAGCAACGACAAAAGGAATTGCAAGAGGATAATTGTGCACTTCATACCTTGCCAGTACTCGAGACTTGCTGGGGAATTGAGGCTCATGCCAGAGAAGTGTATACTCACAATATTTTTGTTGCTTTCCAACGTGAGGTGGTGGCTGCAAGGGATCGTCATCATGTCAAAACCATTGAGCAGGTTGGTGATGTCCGAACCACGAGCATTGGTGACCTTAGTTTAAGGATAAGAACAGTCCGCTTCAACACTAATACAAAGGCTTACATGTCGAATGTTTGAATCATTGGGCATCCTTTGCTCTCACAGCATTGTTGTCTTAAAGAATGATGGGTGTAATGAAATTCCTAGCCAATATGTGCTGCATAGGTGGACTAAAATGGCTGCACGACATCTTTGCTATGATGCCAATGGACATGAGTTGGAAGGGTCATCTACTTCTCTTTCACCTATCATCAAGAAATTGTACTCACAAACATGCTCGCGGTTCAGCTTGGCATTGCATGAAGCTAAACATTGTGAGGACAAGATGGAATACTTGAACAAAGTTTTTGCTGATGCTCTTGCACACTTGAGTCAGACAACGCCACTTGACGAACAAAGTAAAGTTCAAGAGTTTGAATCCTTTATTGGAAGAGGTAAATACACCAGAAGTCACAGAACTTGCATGTGACGGTCAGTTTGATGCATAAACTTGTAAAATACGTATTTCTGGTCATCTAACTTGTCGCCTCGTTCATATACGGTGCTTCCCATTATACCCAGTCATATCCATACGCGCGCCAACATGGCAGGGCCACTGTCAGTGGTTGAGGCCGGTTTTTTGTCAGAAAGGACCCTTACATTCTATTAATTTATGCAGAAAATCCTCAAATAAAATGAAAAAGTAATGGAGAATGGGATGGGATTTGAACCAATGACCTGCTGCCCTTCGCCTCGCATGGAAAACCACTAGACCAACTAACGTTTGATGTGTCAAATGTACAGTTAGTGCTATTTATTGAACACGTACCGCACTAATTAAATAGAGATAAGAGTGCTATGTATTATATAGTTTGAAATTTATGTATCCCAGTGCTGGCAAACTATGTATAATTTTCTTTCTGCACAGACAATATTTTTTGCACATAGTACCTAACTTTAAATATATATTCCTGAAAAAAATAGTGTGGGATGAATGAGCGTAAATTATTTTGGACAAACCAACAAAATTTTGTTCCAAATTTCAATAATTTTAAATTTTAAAATCTAGATCAAAAGGAAATACAATATAGAATGAATGTATGTAAATTCTTTTGGACAAATCAACAAAACTTTTGTTTGAATATGAATAATTTAAATTTTTTATATTTATATAAAAGGAAATATAGTGCGGAATGAATGTATGTATGTTTTTCAGACAAATCAACTCAACTTTTGTTTGAATTCAAATACATGTAAACTGAAAAATCCAGGTAAAAGAAAATATAGTTCAAAATGAATGTATGTAAATTCTTATGGACAAATCAAATAATTTTTGTTCGATTTCGAATAATTAAATATTTAAAATCTAGATAAAAGGAAATATAATGTAAAATGAATGTACGTAAATTTTTGGGACAAATCAACTATTTTTTTCAATTAGAATATTTCTAATTTTAAAATCTAGATAAAAGAAAATATAGTGCAGCATGAATGTACATAAATTTCTTTGGACAAATCAACATCATTTTTTTTAGTTTGAATAATTTAAAATTTGAGAATTTAGATATACGAAAATATAGGTCAAAATGAATGTACATAGTTTTTTAGGACAAATGAACGAAATTTTTGTTTGAATATGAATTATGTACATAAAAGAAAATATACTCCAGAATGAATGCATATAGGTTTCTTTTGGACTGCGCCCTCAAGCTCGAAGCGGGGATTACCTTGTCTCCGTTTTGATTTTACTTTAATTCGATGGTCTAGTTATATAAAGATAATTTTTTCTGTTAAACGCAAAGTTGCAGTTGGTCTGGTGGCTTCTATGCGGGGCGAATCATGGTCGGTCGTGGGTTCAAATCCCACTGTGTGCAACAATTTTTTTTACTTTTATTTGAGAATTTTCTGCATATAAATAAATAAAATGCAAGGGTGCTATCTGAGAAAAAAACAGTGTGTGCGGATTACCACCACCTCAGCCACTGACTGTAGGCCCCATCACGTTGGCACCCGTAATGATACAGCCGGATACGGTAGAAAGCACCGTATATGAACAAGAAGACAAGTTAGATGACTAGAAACACGTATTTTATAAGTTTACGCACTAAATTGACCGTCGTGTGCAAGTTCTGTGACTTGTGGTGTATTTACCTCTTATTGGAACGACATTCCCAAGCATCATCAATATTCATCCCCCTGATATTGCAAATACAAAGGGCAGAGGAGGCCATTAACAATAGGAAAAAGGTCAATAGACCATAATCTAAATAGTATATCTTCTTTCATGTTTTCATAATCTGATTTCCTTGGGTTCAGAGGAGGCCATTAACAAAAGGAAAAAGGTCAATACACCATAATCTAAATAGTATATCTTCTTTCATGTTTTCATAATCTGATTTCCTTCTTGTTTGCAGAGCAAGTAGCATCCAAGAAGGTTCAACATCAGCATATTGTTCTACTTAACGAGGCAAACATGACAGGGGTATTTATTTTTTGCTCCTCATCAGTTAAAACATGTTTAGTATGTTTGCAAACCTTTGACTTTTACTTGTTTAATATTTTGCAGCACAACCCACCAAAGGGAACGGACAACCTTTACTTTGCGTTAAATAATGGATGAAAAATGTGTTCGTTAATGTGATATATGGACCTAGTTCAGTACACCATGTTGAATCTGTCGCAATATATGTGTGCCTACTAATCCTCTATACATTGCTTGTAACTGCTGGTTGCAACTCTAGTTATGTGCATGAGACTAATGTGTATTGTCATGAATGTCGTTCACAAAGCATTCAAACTGTCTTACTATGAGCTATGAAATTTCGAGATGGTTGTTGATGTGTTGCCTTCTGAGTTCAGAAAGGTGTTTAACAGACCTGATGTTCTGGTCTTTCCATCTTTGGTGCAGGATTTATGAAACCAAATCTTGGTTCATGGACTTCCTATCTCTTTATTTTCTTAGAACTAGCTTTACCTTCTCAAATAAACTTGCTGAATGAGGTTCATGTTATGCACTTTGTATGTAAAACATATATATACATATGTTTTCCATCTTCGAAAGTCATGATACTCTCTGTACCATGGGGCTGTTGTCGTATTTATACGTGTTGGATGAATGCATCATCATGAGACAACAAGCTACAGAGGCACATAATGTCTCTGTTCATTCTGTTCCAGAACTGGGGTGGCACAGCTTTTCAAGATAATGTATTAAACGTTGGTGATTCTGTAT
>NC_041393.1:722961197-722975959 GCF_002162155.2 Triticum dicoccoides | reverse complement strand
CTGCAAATTTGACAAGCTGAGTACTCCGCGTTACATCCTGTACCTAGATTTTCAATCCGACAGTTGTGCAGCACACGGTGCAGCCGGAGTACTACATCATCGGGAGTCTCCAGCCGTATAGCATCAGAACTTCGACCGGGTGGATTGCGTGTTGCACCTTGCACGTGTCATGCCTATCTCCTCTTCTCGCATGTCACCAACAATCCACGCACGGACATACCAAGCAATCAAATACAGACTCCGAGTCCTGATGCTGTTTGTTGGACCAGTAGAACGCACGTTTGCTACGAGATACTCACTTCGTTTCTAAATATAAATCTTTGTGGAAAAATCACTATGAACCACATACATATGTATGTAGATGTATTTTAGAGTATAGATTTAATCATTTTGCTCTGTATGTAATTCATAGTGAAATCTCTACAAAGATTTATATTTAGTAACGGAGGAAGTATAATGCATATAAATGAATCAAACAAATAATTAAGATATTTGAAACTCATTTTTCCTCATATGTCTGGATGTGTTTGGACATCAAACGGACACCCAGCAGGCTCTTCAAAATTCAATCTCCTGGCTCCCCGAAATTCTGCCAATATGTGAGAGGAAACGTGGTTATCCAGAGTATCCACCATGTTATCTCCAACAGGTGCTCCCAACATAAAAACCCCACCCCACCACAAACCCTTCCCTTTTTCTGCCGGACGCTCCCCTTCCTGCTCGGTTTCCTGCCGTAGCGGGACATTTCTCGCTAAGCCTTCTCCTTCAAAACTGGAAGACGCCCACCTCACCTTCACCATGATGCCCTCTCCGTGATACCATACTTCCCCAGACAGCCAAGGAGGAATCCCTTGCCAATCACCCAACTCTCTGCTCTAATCCCCTCCCCATGTTCGTGTCGATCCGCCACAGCCTAGAAGGAAGATTTGAAGTCTCTTTCGCCATTGCCATGCTATGACATACAATTGAATGTCATGCATTACCATCATATAAATATATGATGTCCGTTGTTGGGAAAACAATTGATAGGCCACCGTGTCCGTTTAACTCTTCAAGCAACAAACCAATGCATTCACCTTTTTATCCTAACCAAATATGACTTGATTAAAAAAAGGTGCATGAACCGCTCAGTCATGCAATTTGCGACATTTGATAAAATAGGGAAACTATTCCGGTCAGACAATCGTAATTGAACAAACCAACCCCAACCCCAACCCGCTCACTCTCAACCCTCACTCTTATCACAAAATCCGTTAACCCGTGTTCTAAGTGAGCGAATGATCGATGTTGTCGTGACAGTCAGCAACAAGGGACAAGGGCGGAAACCGCCTTCCCACCTTAGTGCTAGGTGGTAGGAAGGGATTGTTTTCTTCCAGTTGCATGCCTAACACTACATATGCAACCGCAAGTGTTGTAACCCTACTAGAATTGCAAGAGCCTCAAAGCAATTGTAATTGAGGGTGATATTGGGTTGTTGGCCACTTGCATGTCCACCACGATGCAACCGCAAGTGTTGTAACACAACCGAAATTGCTCATGACCGATAAAGTGATCTTAATAACCAGGGCGACAAGTGGTTCCTGTCGGCCAGTTGCATGTCCAACAGTACCCATGCAATTGCAAGGCTTGTAAACATGATGAACATCTTTTTAGATATGAGATGACCTTTTCTAACAAGCGGTGAATATATTTTTTTGTGGGAAATGCGGCGAACATTTTTATATATGCGGTTAAATTATTTTGAATATGCGGCAAACATTTTTTCAAATACGTGATGAAACATTGTTTCAAAATAACTGACAACGTTTTTTCCAACTACATGGTAAACATTTTTTTAGAACCAATATGTGAAAATTTTCATTTTATGCATTATAAATATTTTATTTGTGCTGTTTATCATTTTTAAAACAATTTGATGAATATTCTAAAAATAAATAAATATTTAATGTCTGGGACAAAACTGGGATTGATCCTGCGACAGAGGCATCATGCTGACGACTACTGCAGAATAGAGTAAAAACTGAAAATACATCGAATACAATATTCTCCTTTTTTTGAGACAGCAAAGAAAACACTCGAAAACTGGGTTCAACAACTAAAAACATGTTGTACAGGCAGGCACACTAAGGCGTACATGCTTCTCTTAAGGACACATACGTTTGCTCTAGTACGAGTGATAGGAGAAACAAAAGGCCAAGCCTAAAAAAAGACACGATACATGCAAATCGTGAGGAGAAGAAATAAGTCTAGCCGACATATGTGATGACGTTAGGTGAATGAGACCATAGATAAATCTCAGCTTGCAGAGTTCCACGTGGTCTCTATCTTAAATTCAACTTACTACATAACCATAAAATAGATAATTATTTTAAACTATGATACAAATACTAAGAACTTGCTCACTCATTTTGCGGTCAATGTGATCTAGATGTATGAGTCGGTCATCATTTAAGAAAAATCACCACAATTATTTCGTAATATTAGCAACACGATTTTCATGTGCATGGTGTATACGGGAGGAGAAGCCGATGGCAATAAATCATGGAAGAAACGAATAGTAGTAAAGAGATAACTAATGATGAAATATTAATTGAAATGTAAAATCTGTCAAGTTAATAATATGAAATTTTGCTGAAGGTTAAATCCCTCAAGCCTTTTTCTGATATCTTGGATTGGAGCAATGGCAGGCTGGGGCTGGAGCCAGTGCATGTTTTGCGACTCGTTGATAGGCCAATCTGGATCATTAATGTGGTCCACGAGCTTGGTCTCGTCGTGGACAAAGGTGTATCTTAGCAAGACATTCCCGAAGAGGAGGTAGGCGCACCCACCGTCTCCCTCCGGCACAGCGGCGTCCATGAAAAAGCTGGAACGGGAGCCAAGGAAGAGAACATGGTCGGCCAAGCTCCGGACATCCGCCATCACCCACCGCATGTTATCTTGCTCCAGCGCATGTACCACCAGAGATACAGCGCGTGCTGGGTCAGACTCCCCGATGCGGACCAGGACAGACACCCACAAAAGCTGACCGCGGAACTCCAAGATGTAGCTGTCACTACGGTACCCGCGCCGGCCGTACCACGCGCAAGGTTTTGGTTACCGAATGAGGTAATTTTACCGAGGGGGACTGATAAATGTGGTTACCACGGTTACCGAGAAATACCGACAAATACCGAGAATATTTCGAGCGAATTTTATAGTTGAATTTTGAATTCAAATAAGAAAATGAACGAATATTCAAACCAGAGACCTCTCAAAACAGGAACTAGGTTGCTACCAACATGCCATAACCAACTTTCATTGCATTAATTAGACCCTACATACCTTACTGTAAATCGAGTGTTTAAATTCAAAAATTTCAAAAAAATGGTATTTTTTGCTCGGTATGACGATTTACCGAGGGGCACGGAAATACGTGGTAACCATGGGAAATCTTGAAATTTCGACTGGTAACCAAAACCTTGACCACGCGCTCAACGGCTGGAGCTTGCGGCTAGCATTATCGTCATCTGGCGTGAGGATGCACCAGTGGTCTAAATTCACGCACAGAAGGATCTTACCGTCGTGGTATGCCGCCGCCGCGGGAAATAAATAGCTGCCGACGATGTATGTCGTGTAATGCAGCATTTTATTTACTGTCGTCCATGTCACGTCGCGAGGACGCAGGATTGCCGCCATGAAAGCCAGCTTGCTCCTGGACTTGTAGGCAAAGCTGTAGAGAAAAACGGTGCCGTCGGCATAGACAATACCGTGGGGATTCTTCATCTGCCGCATCTTGTCATCGTATGCCGGCAGCGAGGTGAAGGCTCCGGTAAGAAGGTTGAGAAGTCCTGATCCTGCATCTGTGGTCATCAAGACCCAAGCGTCCGTGCCATTCGCGCTGGAAACCCAGTTGCTGCTGGCCGGTGATGTGTCGGGCGGCTTGGAGAGAAGGATGTCACGGCAGCTGCGGCGGTAGTAGCTCAGCCGCCGCTTCGTCCTCTCGGGCGAGAATTTGACGGAGGAGTGCAGGACGTGGCCCTTGCACGCCGTGAGCGTGAGGAGCCCTGGTAACAACCTGAACCGGCGGGACGTTGTCAGCGAGTCGCGCCACGCCGTGCAGACAGCATGGAAGCGCGTGAAATCGACGGGGTCTTGCAGGCGGCCGGAGACGTCGCCGAGCAGGTCTGGCGGGAGGTCAGCCCACAGAGTCGGCGCCATGCTGCCGCTGGTAGAGGCCGGCGTCGACATACGCACAGGTTAATTTGATGGCGGCGGCGATACGGTGGATTGACCAGGAGTTCAGGACTCCATGTGCAGCTCGAATCCAATAGCGATCAGGAGAGGACTCTATGTGCTGGTCAGATTCAACAGCATCACGACTCAGAGAGTCCGTACTGGATTGCGTGGTGCACGTATTAAACCAGCATCAAACATACAATTTACGTACTTGCCGCGCCCTTCTGGCCAACTATGTGATGTATATTGTGCAGTATATCATCCATATATGTAGCTTTAAATTTCATATTGGTATATACCATAAATTTTGTATATTGATATATAACATAAATCGAGATCAGGAGTATACGGTTAGTTTTCCAGCAAAAAATATAATGTTATTTTAATAAATCGAAAAAAATTCTAAAAATGATTAGGTCTTACAAAAAATAAAATAATGATTGAGTTTGTGGGCACATCTAGATGTGTCATAATTATTGCACATCTAAGTGAAACAATCATGCATAAAGAGAAAAAGAATAAAGAAAAATAAAATAGTAACACGAATCTCCGCGTAAGATCAATGAGACAATGACATAAGACTTATATCTGCAACATATATGATGCATCTAGATATATTTTAGCAAAACTGATAATCTATTGTATAATTATAAAATAAGAGACTAACAAGACATCATGTTCGTCGACATATGCTAAAAATATGGGAAAACGCTTACCATCACCCGGCGGATGACAATGGCCGCGTCCGCCGCCTACTCCACTCTACACGTGTCGCTGAGTCTTCTTCCCTTTTCTCAAACCTTATCTCCTCCACTCGTGCGTCATTTTTCCTCCTTCCCCGGTCTACATTCCAATCGTCCCTTTCTCGCTCATCCCCAACCAGTGTATCGTTGCCGGTGGGCATGCCGAAAACCAGGCCTCCGTCAGTCATGCCCCTCCTCTTCTTCTCCTCCCTCCATCCTGCCCAAGTTCCTCCTCCGCCGCATCTCAAACAAGATCTCGAGCCGCGTCTACCATCCCCGGGAGCACCAGCATCTGCGTTCGTCGTCGTCCTGCTGCTCGGGGAGCACCGGCGTGGACAGCCATGGCTGCCGCCTCCTCGAGCTCAGTTTTCTGCAACAACGGTGCTTCTACAACCCCAGCAGCCACGGATTGGCGGCGCTACTACTCTGTTGCGGTTGGCGGCGACGTGCTTGACGCATGCAACATGTTAGTTATTTCTACAACGTAGCCGTTGTTTCAGGAATTGTTTCTGCAACCCGGCCGTTGTTTCAGGAATTGTTTCTGCAATCTCCAAAATTTTGCAACATGGTAGTTGTTTCTGCAACGTAGTCGTTGTTTCAGGAATTGTTTCTGCAATCTCTAAAATTTTGCAACATGGTAGTTATTTCTGCAACACAGTCATTGTTTCAGGAATTGTTTCTGCAACGCGACCATTGTTTCTGCAACTAGTTTGTTGTTTCGGGAATTAATGTGCCGGGAAGGCGATGCGCACGTGCGAGGAGTTAGATCAGACGGGCTCGCGCGCGGAGATCCGACGGCTGTCGAGGTGGTGGATCGGATGTTTACTAGACATCTACCTGCGGACGCGTAGCGGCTCCCAAAAATATGTCATCCATTGATCTTAATTACAATAGATGAGATGAAAAGATAAAAATGTTATGTACAATATCTAACGCGTACAAACAAGTCTACAATTTTTTTTGAAAACATTACAAACATAAGCGCTCATACACTCACCCCTATGAACACACACAGACCCTACCCCTATGAGCATCTTCGAGCATCTTCGAAAGACTGAGCGAGAAATTCTAAAATAAATCCAGGAATAATGTGACCATCAAGAGTTGAACCCTGATAGACCAGAAATACCACTGTCCCTCTAACTATCTAACCACAGGTTGTTGGGTTGGTTGGTAACAAGTCTACAATTGACATGTGCAAACTTGATGCAATATAAATGTTCTAAAAAAAGCCAATATAGACACGTACAAACCAAGATCAGGTGGGACATTAGATGTAAAAAAAAAAAGAACAAGCGGACGGTCCTTTCCAAAAAACAAAGAACATGCGCACAGTTTCGTATGGCAAGGGGAAAAACAAAGTCACTAGTCTCAAAAAAGGATGTCCTACGCCAGTCTAAAAAAAGTCATATGCTTCTCTCCTAGACACGCCATTTTCAACCAGGCCGATCAATCTTTGTAATGTGTTATATAAAATTGCTGCAAAAGTTCTTGCCAACAGGTTGAAAATTATCCTTCCAGTGTTGATCTCCGAAGAACAAAGTGCCTTCGTACCTGGGAGGCTTATAACAGATAATGTGCTCGTGGCATATGAGAGTGTTTATGCAATACGGACCAGGAAGAGGAAGAAGCCCTTATGTGCAGTCAAGCTTGATATGATGAAGGCGTACGACCGAGTAGAGTGGCTGTTTTTAGAGCAGATGTTGAGGCGTTTTGGCTTTGCGCAGGGATGGATAACAATGGTAATGAGAGGTATAACATCAGCAAAGTTCGTGGTCAAATTAAATGGAGGATGTTCTAGGGGATTTGTACCTTCGCGAGGCTTGCGTCAAGGAGATCCTCTGTCACCATACCTGTTTCTTTTCTGTGTTGAAGGTTTTTCAGCTTTGCTAAAAAAGGCACAGGAGAAGCGAACTATTGAAGGTGTCAAGTTTGGGTGCACGGGCCCCCATGTGACACACATGTTATTCGCTGACGACAGCATAGTGTTCTTAGAAGGATCCCAGGATAACTTGACAGCCCTAAACAGCATCTGGGCAGAAAGTTAACCTGCAAAAATCAGCTATATTCTTTGGGAATGGATGTGCGGAGGAAGAAAAAGGACCACTTAAGCGAGTCATTGGGATCCAAACTGAGGCGCTTAGTTAGAGGTACCTTGGTCTACCAACAGTGGCTGTGAGATCAAAGGACGGAACTTCTAAATATGTCACGGAGAGTTCGAAAGGAAAGGTGTCGGGATGGAAAGGACAAGGACTCTTAAAGGCGGCAAGGGAGGTGTTAGTTAAATCCGGGCTTCAGTCTACACCAACATTCAGTATGAGCTGTTTTCAACTCACAAAGAAAATGTGCGGGAACCTGTCTTCAATTTCGTCAAACTTCTGGTGGGGAGCAGCGAACGGTGAACGGAAGGTGTACTGGCTGTCGTGGGAGAAGATATGTACAGCCAAGCGAGAAGGAGGGTTGGGGTTCAGAGATCCTGTTGCGTTCAACCAAGCTTTGTTAGCTAAACAAGCGTGGTGGATGCTACAATACCCTGATTCGCTTGCGCTAGAGTTTTGAAGGCGAGATATCATAAAGATGGAACAATTCTAAAAGCAACATGTCCCGACGGAGCATCCTATACTTTCAGGAGTATAATCTTTGGCCTCTGCTGAGAGAAGGCACTATATGGCGTATTGGAAGTGGGTCAAAGATCAATATACACCATGAGAACTGGATATCGAGGCAGGGAAGCATGAAGCCACTTGGGCAAATTTACGTACATGGGGTGTCCAAGGTACATGACCTCTTGATGCCAAACAGTAAAGAATGGAATGAGAGTTTGATAGATGACATGTTCTCACCGGAGGACGCCAATGATATAGCACAAATAGCTGTCGGGGGTCCAAACATGGGGGACTACGCCTGGAACTATACGAAAACCGGACAGTTTACAGTGAGATCATCCTACCACTTGCGAATGACGCTAAATGGGGTGAAGACCGAATGGCCGGGCCCTTCTTCCTCGGTTCATAAGCATAAGGGATGGCTGGGATTGTGGGACTCTTCTGCTCCAAATAAAGCAAAGATCCACATGTGGCGGCTCATGCAGAACGGACTAGCGATGGGAGCGGAGCTTCTAAGGCGATGTATTAAGCCTGGGGTGTTCTGCACAGCATCTGGAAGAGAATAGACGCTACTGCGCAGGTTTTGGACGTGCCCACATTCGGCGCTTTTTTGGAAACTTATGCGCTCGGAGAAAGGAGTCGCGGTGGCAACACCACAGAGCAACATTGACTCCTCGAGTGCATTATCATCATGGCTACTGGGATGGTTTGCGGAGGCGGGGGTGGACGATCAGGCAGCGATTGTTCAGGCGTGCTATGGACTATGGATGGCTCGGAACAAAGCGAAGGACGGACAGAAGATTGCAGCACCACATGAAATAATGGCCTCAGTGTGCGCGTACATGTCGGAATGGAGTACTGTGCATAGAAGGGAGGCACCGGAGCGGAAAACGAAGGAAGCATGCAAGTGGACAGCACCTGAAGAGGGCTGGATCAAAGCAAACTCAGATGGAGCGGTGTCTAAGCACGGACAGAAGGGAGGAGGAGGCGTGATATTGAGAGGCCATGCGGGAGACTTTCGAGCGGCTGCTTGCCACTTTTATCAGCATGAGTCTGAACCTGAGATGGTAGAGATCCTAGCATGCAAGAGAGTTGTGGAGTTGGCAGCAGAGATTAACGTGCGGAAGCTTCACCTGGAGAGAGACAACAAGGCCGTGGCGCTGATGCTATTGAAGGAAGAAAAGAACCTGACTGCTGCGGGACCAAGAGTGGAGGAGATTAAATCAATGTTTCAGTCTTTTGATGATGTCAAAGTGTCTTGGGTAGGACGCTCTGCAAATTCAGCCGCACATAAGCTTGCTAGGGTAGGTGTTGGAGAGGAATTATGTAAGGTTTGGCTTATTGTGCCACCAGACTTTGTTCTTAGTGTGGTCTCTGATGGGATCCCAGACCTCTTTTAATTAAATAAAGTGGCGTTTACCCTAAAAAAAACCAAAGGGCCCACAAAGTTTGGAAGGAAGAAAAGTATTAGACACATACATGGAGCCATAATAAACTGTGTATATGAGATTAACACCTACACGAGGGAGGGACTATATCAGTGTACCAGACGGACACAATATATTCCGGAAAATAAATAAAAAGGATCAAATGAAAAGGACGGCGATAACGCCCACACGTGTGGCTTAATAGAAATCCGCCCACACGCCCTGTGTGGCATAAGCAGGAGGCAGCCCACATGAGCCGTGTGTGGGCGAACATTAGAAGTGCCCACTGATGGGGTTATGTACCTAGGGTAGGGTCATGGACCTGATCCAAGTAACTTACCCTAGGACATCCTTAGAAGAGGTCGCCTTCCAGTCGACCAAAGAGGATTCACTCGACTGGCCTGAAGGACTCGACCACGAAGACCCACTCGACCACCAGGAGGTCAAGAGGCACTCTGCACTGCAACGGCCTGCAATCAAGTAGACTTTATGATAGTAAAGGCCTTTATGTGGGGCGTTACCAGTAACGCCCCAGACTTAACTCACCTTAAACCCTCTCCTACGTGGGCTGGCTGGGGTCCTGGCGCACTCTATATAAGCCACCCCCCTCCACAGGCAGAAGGGTTCGGCACCTTGTAATTCATACATTCATAATCCACTCGACCGCCTCCGGGCTCCGAGACGTAGGGCTGTTACTTCTTCCGAGAAGGGCCTGAACTCGTACATCCTTTGTGCTTACAACCTCTCCATAGCTAGGACCTTGCCTCTCCATACCTACCCCCCACTCTACTGTCAGGCTTAGAACCACGACAGTTGGCGCCCACCTTGGGGCAGGTGTTTTAGCGATTTTGTGGAGAAGTTGCGATTCTTCCGAGTACTCTCATCATGGTGTCTGCTGGAGTTTTGGTCAAGGGTCAAGAGATCCGTCTCGGCACTCTCACCTTCATCGCCGACGACTCCGCATGGCTCCAGGAGGCTCCACTCGACGTAGACGCGCTCCCCGTCCGCGGTGCGACGCATTTTCGCGCATGTGTCCGCGGCGTTCTGCTGCGGCAACCGTCGACCCAGTATCGGTCGGCTCCTCCATCGTCCACCCTCCCGGTCTCCCGCCAGCGCAAGCGCTCAGGCCGGTCGAGGCTTCAGCGATGGGTGAGTCACGCGGTGGCTCGCCAATCGGCCACTACACAAGTTGCGGCAATCGAGCCCAACGAATCTCTCTACGGCTTGTTCGATCAGTCGACTGGCTCCGGAGAGACTGCATCCGAGTGCGGAAGCAGTGATCCAGCGGCGGAAATCTTGATGGTCGACGGGCCCCACAGCCCTCCTGGCTTCACCCGTGGTGGTGGAGCAGGTGACGGCGGCGACCCTGCACGAGACTACGAAGAGTACCAGCCCGAGCCACTCGACTCTCTGCAAAGAGAAGAGCTTCGCCGCAGGAACGAGGATCCCCTGCGTATTCCCATCGCAGGAGAAACCCCCGAGGCTCGTGCCTTGGAGGAGGCGCGTCTGGCCAATTTGGCCAAGCGCACTCGACTGGAGAACCTTCAGCGAGCACTCGACGAGCGCGCGCGGCAACGAGTTCCCGACACCAGTCGACGTCAACTCTTCCCGCCGACTCAGGTATATCGAACCCCAATTCAGAATTTAGCAGCTGCGACCCGTATAGCAGAGTCCATTCAGCCTTCGCAGTCGGAAGCTGGCAGAGGTTTGCTGCAGATCAGGGATCTGCTCCGGGCAGCAGGAGATCAGAATTCAGCCGTGTCTCAGTCGCGCAACAGAATTCACAGTCGATCTGTCACTGTGAATACGGTTCAGTCGGCTCACAGCCCCAGATCGCCTCCGCGGCGCGAAGGGCGTGAGAATCGGCGAGATCAATATGGCTACAGACTCGACCGAGATGATAGGCGTCGAGTGCCCTATTCCCCTCCGAGGGGTGGGTCTTACGCTCCTCGGCAGCCAGATGATAGGCGTCAGTACAGTACAGGGCGTAGGGTTCCAGTTGACCCCAGAGAGCCAGGCTTCGACGCGCGATCCATTATCGTGCAAGGGTTGGTCGACCGGAACAGAGCCCATCGAGGCGCACTCGACAGAGATGTACCCACGAGCAGTCGAGTACATGTTTCTGGTCCTGAATGTTTCAGCAGAGCTATCAGAGCCGCAGTTATCCCCCCCAATTTCAGGTTGGCAACAGGAGTCAGCAAGTTCACTGGTGAGTCTAAGCCTGAAACTTGGCTTGAAGACTACCGAGTGGCAGTTCAGATCGGTGGTGGGAACGACGAGGTGGCCATGAAGCATTTGCCCCTCATGTTGGAAGGTTCTGCCAGGGCATGGTTGACTCAATTACCTCCTAGCAGCATTTACACTTGGGAAGATCTGTCCCGAGTGTTCGTCAGAACGTTTGAAGGGACTTGCAAGCGACCAGCGGGACTGACAGAGTTGCAAGTCTGCGTGCAGAAAACTAATGAGACTCTAAGAGAGTATATTCAGAGGTGGATCACTTTGCACCACACTGTGGAAAATGTCTCTGATCATCAGGCAGTATGTGCCTTCAAAGACGGCGTCAGGAACAGAGAACTGAGTTTGAAATTTGGTCGAACCGGTGACATGACCTTGAGTCGGATGATGGAGATTGCTACCAAGTACGCCAACGGCGAAGAAGAAGACCGACTCCGAAGCGGCAAGCACAAGCCGAGTCAGTCGGAAAAAGGAAACACCAGTCGGAAACAGAAGCGGAAGGCTGAACCGGCAACTCCTGGAGAGGCTCTGGCCGTGACTCAAGGAAAGTTTAAGGGGAAACCAAAAGGATCCTGGAACCCCAAGAAGGTAAAGGATAAAGAAGGGAACGACGTGATGGATATGCCGTGTCACATTCACACGAAGAAAGATGAAGAGGGGAATATCATTTACCCAAAGCACACCACTCGCCAATGTCGACTCCTGATCCAGCAGTTTCAGGGAAAACAGTCTAAGGACAAGGAGAAGGAGTCGGACAAGGCCGAAGACAAAAAGGACAGTGAAGGAGGATATCCGCATATCAACTCCACTCTGATGATCTTTGCAGATGTGGAAAGCAGAAGTCGACTGAAAGTGATTAACCGAGAGGTGAACATGGTTGCCCCAGCAAAGGCAAATTATCTGAAGTGGTCTCAAACACCCATCACATTCGACCAATCTGATCACCCGGCTCATATTGCCACCCCCGGGAGGCAAGCTTTGGTGGTCGATCCAGTTGTCGAAGGCACTCGACTGACAAAGGTGCTGATGGATGGTGGAAGTGGGCTGAACTTATTGTATGCAGACACATTGAAAGGTATGGGCATTCCGATGTCCCGACTGAGCACTAGTAACATGAGCTTCCATGGAGTTATACCAGGGAAGAAGGCCGAGTCACTCGGCCAGATAGCTTTGGACGTAGTGTTTGGTGATTCGAAGCATTTTCGCAAAGAAAAGTTGACGTTTGAGGTCGTGGATTTTCAAAGTGCATATCATGCCATTTTGGGGAGACCAGCCTATGCACGGTTCATGGCTCGACCATGTTACGTGTACCTCAAATTGAAGATGCCCGGTCCCAAAGGTGTGATCACTGTCACCGGTGATAGGAAAAAGGCAGAAGAGTGCTTTCAGAAGGGCTCCAAGATTGCCGATTCCCAAGTGACAGTGGTCGAGTTCGAAGAATACAAGCAAAACGCAGATCCGAGTGACTTGCTGCGATCCAAGAAGCCCGCCACAGAGTCTGCGTTCCAGTCGTCCGGTGAGACGAAGCCTGTTCACATTCACCCGACCGACCCCGAAGCAGCTCCGACCCGCATCTCCACAACACTCGACCCAAAATAGGAAGAAGCGCTCATCCAGTTCCTCCGTGAGAACTGGGACATTTTTGCATGGAAGCCCGCTGACATGCCAGGTGTTCCCAGGGGACTGGCTGAGCATCGCCTAAGAGTCGACTCGTCTGCAAAACCAGTCAAAGAGCATCTTCGGCGGTCCGCCGTCCAGAAGAGAAAGGCCATCGGTGAAGAAGTGGCTCGACTGTTGGCGGCAGGATTTATCTGAGAGATATACCACTCCGAGTGGCTCGCTAATGTCGTCATGGTTCCTAAGAAGGACAAGTCGCTCCGAATGTGCATTGATTTCAAGCACATCAACCGGGCCTGCCCGAAAGATCACTTTCCTCTCCCTCGCATAGATCAAATTGTTGACTCGACCGCGGGATGCGAGAGGTTGTCTTTTTTAGATGCTTACTCCGGGTACCACCAGATCCGTCTGTACGGGCCTGATGAGGTAAAAACAGCTTTCATCACTCCATTCGGGTGCTTCTGCTATATCACCATGCCATTCGGCCTCAAGAATGCCGGAGCCACATTTATGCGAATGATTCAGAAGTGTCTACTCACCCAAATCAGTCGGAATGTGGAAGCTTATATGGATGATATTGTTGTCAAGTCACGAAAAGGTTCCGACCTGCTCGCTGACCTCGCCGAAACATTTGTCAACCTCAGAAGGTATGATATCAAGCTCAATCCATCAAAGTGCGCATTTGGAGTTCCTGGTGGCAAGTTACTCGGTTTTCTCGTTTCCGAACGGGGAATCGACGCTAACCCAGAGAAGATTGGCACTATTCTCCGAATGAAACGCCCTGTGCGAGTGCACAATGTCCAGAAGCTTACTGGATGCTTGGCCGCATTAAGTCGATTCATCTCACGACTCGGTGAAAAGGCACTGCCTCTTTACCGACTGATGAAGAAGGCTGACAAGTTCGAGTGGACTCCAGAAGCTGATGCAGCGTTTGCCGAGCTAAAAGCTCTGCTCTCCACCCAGCCGGTGCTTGCTGCTCCAATCAGCAAAGAGCCTCTGTTGCTCTACATCGCAGCCATAGGACAAGTCGTCAGTACTGTGCTAACGGTCGAGCGGGGAGAAGAAGGAAAAGCTCTCAAAGTTCAGCGCCCAGTGTATTATTTGTCTGAAGTCTTGACTCCATCCAAGCAGAGATATCCTCATTATCAGAAGCTTGTGTATGGAATATACATGACCACAAAGAAGGTTGCTCATTATTTCTCTGACCATTCCATCACAGTCGTCAGCGACGCTCCACTATCAGAGATTTTGCACAACAGAGATGCAACTGGTCGAGTGGCCAAATGGGCGATTGAACTTCTTCCCCTTGATATCAAGTTTGAGGCAAAGAAAGCCATTAAGTCCCAGGCGATAGCAGATTTCCTCGCCGAGTGGATTGAACAACAGCAGCCGATTGAAGTTCACTCGGAGCATTGGACCATGTTTTTCGATGGCTCTAAGATGTTGAATGGTTCCAGTGCTGGGGTTGTCCTGGTTTCCCCCAGAGGAGATAAGCTCAGATATGTGCTCCAGATTCACTTTGATTCCTCCAACAATGAGGCAGAATATGAGGCCCTCCTATATGGGTTGCGCATGGCCATTTCACTCGGCGTCCGTCGCCTAATGGTCTATGGCGACTCTGATTTAGTGGTCAATCAGGTGATGAAAGAGTGGGACGTGAGAAGCCCAGCCATGACTGGATACTGCAGTGCAGTGAGGAAGCTGGAGAAGAAGTTCGAGGGGTTGGAGCTCCATCATATACCCCGACTGAAAAATCAAGCAGCTGATGATCTAGCAAAGATAGGTTCCAAGAGAGAAGCCATTCCGAGTGGTGTGTTCTTGGAGCATATACACACTCCGTCAGTCAAAGAAGATCCTTTCACCGAAGAAACTCCGCAACCCAAGAGCGCCACAGATCCGACTGAAGTTGAAGTCCCAGC
>NC_041393.1:722953181-722959547 GCF_002162155.2 Triticum dicoccoides | reverse complement strand
CCGAGTGGTAAGCCAGCCTTCCACTCGGAGGCTTAGCTGCAGCCGCGTGCTCGCCTAAGTTATAAAAATCCTACCGAGTGGAGAGCAACCCTCCCACTCGGGGGCTTAGCTGCAGTCCAAGCACTCGCCTAAGTTGTGAAAATCCTACCGAGTGAAGAGCAACCCTCTCACTCGGGGGCTTAGCTGCAGCCTCGTGCTCGCCTAAGTTATCAAAATCCTACCGAGTGGTAAGCCAGCCTTCCACTCGGAGGCTTAGCTGCAGCCGCGTGCTCGCCTAAGTTATAAAAATCCTACCGAGTGGAGAGCAACCCTCCCACTCGGGGGCTTAGCTGCAGTCCAAGCACTCGCCTAAGTTGTGAAAATCCTACCGAGTGAAGAGCAACCCTCTCACTCGGGGGCTTAGCTGCAGCCCTGTGCTCGCCTAAGTTACAAAAATCCTACCGAGTGAAAAGCAACCCTCTCACTCGGGGGCTTAGCTGCAGCCCAGTGCTCATCTAAGTGGACTAAAGAATAAGTCGATTGCAGCACAGGCACCTTGCTTTGAACCTGCAAAAGACATTCCGAGCCGAAGGCAATCGTATTCAAGCACCAAGTCCAAGTTTGAATCGACATCTAAAAGAACCGAAAGTGCTCAGGCGTCAAGCCTGTTAAGGTTTGTCGGTTACAATTTCACTCGGTATACCGAGGCAAATTTAAAGCGTCGAGCCAGAAGAAGTTTTTTACCCCTCCTGTGGAGGGCTGGAAGGTGCAACAAATTCATCAAGGTCAATCCCGTCGGCGATCCGAGTGGCAGCTGCAAGGAAAGTTTCCATAAAGGATCTGAAGTCGTGCTTCTTGGTATTGGCCACCCAAAGGGCCGCCAGCTTCTCTTCTCGCGCATCTTTGCAGTGGACTCGGGCCAGACACAGAGCGACATCTGCACCACACCGAGCCGAGGACTTCTTCCACTCCTGCACTCGACCAGGGATCGTGTTCAAGCGGGCCATCAGCGACTCAAGGTCATTCTAAAGAGTCTCCTCAGGCCAGAGCGTCGAGTCGATGCGAGATGTGGCGGCCTTCAGCCTTGCGAGATAGTCCACGACAGCTGCAACACGAGACTCCAGTTGGAAAACATCCATGGCAACTTCGTCGTTCACCGGAGAATTGACGGGGTCAAGGTTTGGCTCCAGTCGGCTGGTTTCTTCTTCAAAGTTTTGACAAAATTCTGCAAGGGTGATCACTAAGTCAAGGAGATAGTCGAATGGGAAAAGCCACAATTGGAAATATTTGCCAAACATGGAGGTCTACCTTCAAGCATAAGGAACAACTTTTTGGCAAGGCCACTCAGGAAGGCCTCCAGTTCAGTTTTCTTCTCAGTCAATTTGCTGACTTGGTCGGTCAGGGCAGCTTTGTCAGTTTTCAGTCGACTGACCTCCTTGTTGGCAATCCCAAGAGCAGCTTTCAGATTGGTATTGTCTTGTTCGAGCTTGGTAACTGAAGCTAACTTCTCGTCAGCAAGCTTGATCTTCTCAGCTAGCTCAAGGTCTTTCTTCTGCTGGGCCTCCCTTACCTTACCTGCAAGTTACAGCAAGATCAGATGCTGAAACAAGCAAGGGGAAAAGCAGTCGTCAGGGTCTCACCAAACATACCTTCGGTCTCCTCCTTTGCCTTTGTCAGCTTCTCCTGAACCAGCTTCAAGCTCAGCTCGACTTGAGTATGTTTTTGTTCCAGCTCTGAGTAGCGAGCCACAAGATCACAGGAGTTCTGTGAAGAACCAATCGACTAAATGTCAAATATAATTCACTTCCGAGTGAAAAAGGGATAAACACACGTTTCTAAGACTACAGCCAAATACAAGCATTCGACCGTAGTCTCGGGGACTACACCCAGTGGGTGCACTCAGCGTGCCCCCACTAATCCTGTTGAAGACAAAGTCGACCAGTCGACCTAAAAAAAAAGTGTGCGAGATGCATTCTCTAAGACTGTGATCAACTGCAAGCAGTCGACCACAGTCTCGGGGACTACACCCAGTGGGCGCACTCAGCGTGCCCCCACCGGTTTGTGAAATCCAGTCGACCAGTCGACTGACAGAAAGATTGACATTATAAAGCCTAAGGCCGACTGCCAGCAGTCGACCTTAGCCTTGGGGACTACACCCAGTGGGTGCACTCAGCGTGCCCCCACCGGTTTGTGAAATCCAGTCGACCAGTCGACTGACAGAAAGATTGACATTATAAAGCCTAAGGCCGACTGCCAGCAGTCGACCTTAGCCTTGGGGACTACACCCAGTGGGTGCACTCAGCGTGCCCCCACCGGTTTGTGAAATCCAGTCGACCAGTCGACTGACAGAAAGATTGACATCATAAATCCTAAGGCCGACTGCCAGCAGTCGACCTTAGCCTTGGGGACTACACCCAGCGGGTGCACTCAGCGTGCCCCCGCTAACACGGAGTTTATTCGACACACCCAGTGGGTGATTACTATAAATTCCGGAAAAGAAAAGTTTTTGGTAGCATATCCAACAGAACAAACAGCGGTCGACTGACCTGGACATTGCTTTGGAGGGCAGAGCTGGCGTCATAAGCTGCCTGGATCGCGTCCCGGATGGTCTTCAGCTGCTCCATCATGAGTCCCGCCTGGCGTATTGCCTCCTTCGCTGCGCCAGCTTGGTCCTCTGGGACGTGGTGCGTCGTGAAGAGGGAGGGCTGCTGAGCACTCGTCAGTGGATTTGCGAAGGACACCGTGTGTCGAGTGGTGTTCTCTTCTTCCACAGTCAGAATCTCAGGCGCCGTCACATCCTGAGGCACCTTGCTGGCGGACGCTTTCCGACTCCTCCTGCGTGCCAGTGGTTCTTCATCCTCGTCGTCATCAGGGAGATTGATAACAGTATTGGGTGGAGCTGCGGAGAAGAATCAGGATCAGAGATCGCGAGTCAGTCGACTAAGAACGATGTTAAGAATACAGTACCTGGGTTCGAAGTTGCTGCATCCTCCATCTCGTGGTCATCAGCTCGGGCCGAAGTCTCAGAAGTAGCAGCACTGCAACTCCAAAGGATCAGTCGACTAACTTCAGCGTCGACCAGAGATAAAGTTCGCACAGAATAAGAAAATATGAGCAGCACAATTACCCTGATATGGTGGGGATGGACACCTTCATCTTCGGCAGGAGCTTGGTCGGCTTTGGCGGAGCCCCCCTAGGCTGCTTCGGCGCCTTTTCAGTCGGCGCTGGAGAAGTGGTCCTAGGGCGCTTGGTCGACTGCGTCGCAACCCCCTTGCCACGTTCAGTCGAAGGGTCGTGGACGAGCTTCGACCGCCTTTCCGAGCGCGGTGGCACGACCTCCTCCTCTTCCTCCTCGTCTTCGGCGTCATCATCATCGCCGTCATCATCATCATCGTCGTCGTCGTCCCCTGCAACGTCCGAGTCCCACTCCTCCTCGTCCTGGCTCTCGCCCCCACTCGCCTCACCCTCCTCAATCGGAGTTTGTGCCCCATTGGGCATCGAGTACAGCTCGGTGAGGGCCTAGCAGATATCAAGACAATGATCAGTCGACCAGTCGGCAGAGTGGACAGAGATGAATGCGACAAGAATGCAGTGGAGAGCAGGGCAAGTGTACCTTATTTGGATCACTGTTGTGGTCGAGTGGAGGAATCCTTCTGGCTCCGCGTGGGTTGTCCTTGTTTCCGGTGACGACTGCCATCCATCTTTCCAGAGTGACATCGTCGACTGCTTCTGGATGGACTCTAGTCTCGTCTTCGGTCCCACAGTACAACCACATGCAGTGGCTCCGGAACTGGAGGGGCTGGATGCGACGCCTGAGGAAGACCTCCAGGAGATCCATGCCCGTCACTCCCTCCCGAACCAACTGCACCACGCGCTCCATCAACATCTTCACATCAGCTTTCTCCTCCGGGATCAACTTCAGAGAGGAGGGCTTGTTCACTCGGTCCATGGTAAACTGTGGGAGTCCACTCAACTGTCCCGGCGTCGACTGGTCCCGGCAGTAGAACCAGGTCGACTGCCAGCCTCTGACTGACTCGGGAAAGGTCATGGGCGGAAAGGTGCTCTTGTTCCTCACCTGGATGCCCAAACCCCCACACATTTGGACGACTCGGGTCTTTTCGTCGCCTGGACTCGCCTTCTTCACGGTCTGAGAGCGACACGTGAATATATGCTTGAACAAACCCCAGTGCGGTCGACAGCCCAAGAAACCCTCACACATGGACACGAACGCAGCAAGATAGGCAATGGAGTTTGGGGTAAAATGGTGGAGCTGTGCTCCGAAGAAATTCAAGAAGCCACGAAAGAAAACACTCGGCGGCAAGGAAAACCCACGATCCACATGGGTGGCCAAAAGCACACACTCACCCTCTTCTGGCTGAGGCTGCCACTCCTTCCCCGGAAGCCTCGCAGCTCCGTGGGGGATCAAGCCCTCGTTGGCCATGTCGAGAATGTCATTCTCAGTGATGGTCGACTGGATCCAGTCTCCTTGGACCCAGCCTTTCGGCAGGCGGGATCTGGACGAGGACCCTCCGCGGCTGGTGGATCTCCCCTTCGCCTTCTCCGACGCCGACGCCTTCTTTGCACGCTCCAGCGCCACCGTCTTCTCCTTGGCCATGGTCGCCGGCGAGATGCGCGAAGGGAAGTGGTGCGGAGGCGAGAGCGAGCACGCTGAGCAGGGAGGAAGGAAGCAGAGAGAGGGGGAGAATACTAAGGCGCAGCACAGAAATCCTCGCCGGGCACATTTATAAGGTCCCTTCCGAGTGCATGACAGGTGGGCCCGGTCGATCTAATCATATCTGGAACAGTTATGCAGACGGGATACATGGCGAAAAAGGCGGCGCGGAGATCGAGGCGTCCATGCCCCGTCCCATCCGAACGCCGCGGTCCGCCCCGCTTCGCGCGCGCCCCAAAATTTCGCATCCCGCGGAATCCGCGAGCAACAAATCAGTCTGTCAGGCGCGGTGTTTTCGGCGATCCGTCGCTCGGAGATCGTCGAAGCCTGAAAGATCACTCGACGCAAAAACAGAATGGATCAAGTCGACTGAAGGCAAGTTGTTTCCTGTCGACAAAGGGATTCTTTGGTCCAGAACAGCGCACAACCGGAGCGCAAAGGTTAATCGGAAACGACATCAACTCCTTCTTCACTCGAAGCCTCAATCCATTCGGGGGCTAATGATGGGGTTATGTACCTAGGGTAGGGTCATGGACCTGATCCAAGTAACTTACCCTAGGACATCCTTAGAAGAGGTCGCCTTCCAGTCGACCAAAGAGGATTCACTCGACTGGCCTGAAGGACTCGACCACGAAGACCCACTCGACCACCAGGAGGTCAAGAGGCACTCTGCACTGCAACGGCCTGCAATCAAGTAGACTTTATGATAGTAAAGGCCTTTATGTGGGGCGTTACCAGTAACGCCCCAGACTTAACTCACCTTAAACCCTCTCCTACGTGGGCTGGCTGGGGTCCTGGCGCAATCTATATAAGCCACCCCCCTCCACAGGCAGAAGGGTTCGGCACCTTGTAATTCATACATTCATAATCCACTCGACCGCCTCCGGGCTCCGAGACGTAGGGCTGTTACTTCTTCCGAGAAGGGCCTGAACTCGTACATCCTTTGTGCTTACAACCTCTCCATAGCTAGGACCTTGCCTCTCCATACCTACCCCCCACTCTACTGTCAGGCTTAGAACCACGACACCCACATATGTAGGCGCAGCTATTTCGTGCTACACGTCCAACAAGTACTAGTTATCCCACACTCCGTGCGTGTGGCACGAAGCAAATATGCTCACATGGCCTGGCACAGCTACTTTAGTTACGCGCGGGATGATGCTTTAGTTACCCCGGGGATGGCAACTATAGTTATCCGGGATGGCAAATGTAGTTGTAAAACCATGGTAAATATCTCTGTTTTGGTTAACTATAGTTGCCATGTCTAATTTATGGTAGTCGAGGAAGTCCAGGATTAGGGAATCCTCGGACAGTCGGACTATATGCTTATGCCGGACTGTTGGACTATGAAGATACAAGATTGAAGACTTCGTCCCGTGTCCTAGCGGAACTCTCCTTTGCGTGGAAGGCAAGCTTGGAAATTCGGATATGTAGATTTCCTTCTCTGTAACCAACTCTGTGTAACCCTAGCCCCCCTACGATATCTATATAAACCGGAGGGTTTAGTCCATAGGACAAGCATAATCTCGAGTATAGATGATTTTTCATATAAAAAACTTTTTCATCCGAGTTAGTATGCAAAAGTTATGCCCATTTTTACAAATTCTCGAGAGATTTTGCAAATAAAGTCGAAATTCATATTTGCAAATTTTCCCAACAACTAGACCACATATCACATGGGAAACTTATTTTCTTTTATTTTTTGACATTTTCAT
>NC_041393.1:722943402-722952982 GCF_002162155.2 Triticum dicoccoides | reverse complement strand
GGGGGCACGGTAGAGACTGCTTAGTAGTAGCGAGGGTTAAAAACTCGCGCTACTGCTATCAACTTAGTAGTAGCGAGGTTTAAAAACCTGCGCCCTAGTAGTGTACCTGCACCAGCTTTTCCCATGCTCTTTGTATGACTGATGAAGCACAAAGTTCTACCACAACACGATGCTCCTAAACAATTTCTGCAAAATATATTTGTTTAAACAGCAGGATCATCAGTGTTAGGTATCTCAAAGAATTTTTTAATGGTTTGAAATGACAATAAGATGTAAACATAAACTACTGGCAAATTTGACCCCATTATAAAATTGATGGAGATGTCAAAAAGACACAAGGTACATATAAATTTGTTGAATATTATATACGATACTCTTTATAGCAGCAATGGTAGACACTTCTATAGGTGGATCGTGCATATCACTGTAACAATAAAGCACATCATTATGATAAGTAAAACTGAATGCATGACTATATAATATGCTCAACTTGGAGCACCGTTCTATTTGTGATTTTCTCAAAATACCAAGGACTGTACAAAGGATACTAACATTGGGGAGCCAAATACTTCATTGGATCTAACAAAAAGAGCCAGAAAATACGGAAAACTTGATGTTTTTCAGTGACTGGTACCGCAAATATTATGAGTTCTCAGCTTATTACCTCTTCGTGCAATGGAGGCCAGATATTGGATCCCCTGGCAATCGCTGAACTAAAAGCAAGCCTGCAAAAAAAAAGACACAAACATGGATAAATATTTCTAGACTTGCAGTAATATAAATCAGAACATCCCACTATTATTGCAAACCATGGAAGCACGGCATCCTTTGACTTCAAGATTGCATTCCCATTTGTGACTAATTCCAGCAGCAAACATTGCAAACAGGGAAGATCACAAAATCTGAATTCATCCAATTGCATTCCCATCTGTTTTTTTACTCTATGTTTACTAGCTACAATCTATTGGATATAAAAACACCTTCCATTGTACGTATTACTATGTAGCTTGTCTAAATAATCTCAAAGTGTAAAATGCACGCTCAGCACTTGTGGTACAAAATGTAAAATCAATTGTTTTGCCCTTAACCATTACTGTCTCTAAACAACACTTTTTATTTAGCACAAAATCCGTGACCTAATTAGAACTTACTCAAAGAGTTGGATTTCAGTATAGCAAGATTAAATTCCCAGGGGGAGAGGGTGAGCAGATTGCTCTTGCTGCTGACAGGCTAACATGGACGCGGCGCTGGCGGCGCCTATGCATAAGCACGGCCGTGACGAGACATCAGCGGCCGAGGAGGCATCGGTGGTGGGATTAAACGCAAAAGAAATGTTTATAAGGTGATGATAAGTCATTACCAAGCAACCTGATAGCAAATTAATTCTTCTAAGCACAAAACAAGATAAAATTAGTATGCATTTTGGTCCAATTGGTCAGGGCCCAAGATGCAGGTCAAGACCAACTATATCAACATCTATAAGTACCTCTCCCGTATGCATGCCTTCTATGCTACCGTACAAGAATTCCTACAAACAGTGCACACAATTAAGCCAGCAATCATTCAGAATACTCTAGTACAGTACATGGAAATTGGTAGTAAACCAAACAAGTCACGGACATAATGAATGCACCAGCTCAAACATTCAATCGCTAGCAACCTAGTACAGCACCAAACGCTCATTCTTTTCAATTAAGAAAAGGCGGACAACCGATGCATCTAGCCTGCCGGCCGCAGATCAGCCGGAATCCAACCTTACCCGCCCCAGAAACACACAAAATCAAGCACCCAGGACTCGGAACAGTCGGGAGGGGGAGGAGACACAAGCGGCACCTCGTGCTTGACGAGGGGCTTGCACTGCAGGAGCTGCTCGATCTGCTCATCGAGGCCGCCACACGGATTCCCCATCCTCCCCTCCGCCCACCAGGCACGCATCGACTCCCCCCCACCCCACCCACCCCCCCGGCACGCCTCCGCTCCCCCGTCCGCCGACGCCGTGAACCCTGGCACCAGATCTATCGGGAGAGGCGACCGCGAGTGTGGGGAGGAGGGAGGAGGAGGAGGCGTGAAGCGGCGAGATGTGCAAAGAGATAGAGGAGGACGCGAGTGGAATCACCATCGTTTGGGGGCAGAGAAGGCACTGGCAGCGACGGGATTGGGAGGAGCGGTGGTGGGGGAAAGATTTGGTGGGATGTGAGAGGGAGAGGGAGTGCCACATGCCGATTAGTTTGTAGCACAGGGCAAGGGTGCCGCGCTGTAACTAAGGGGGCTGACCCTGTCTATCATAGTAGTAGCGAGGGGTGGTATACCCGTGTTACTACTAGCAAACTTACTAGTAGCGCGGTTTTTATACCCGGCGCTACTACTATGGTCCGTCTCCGGGCTACTGTGAGGATCACTTAGTAGTAGCGTGGGAACGATAAGCCCACGCTACTGCTATTATCTAGTAGTAGCGCACTATTTTTACCCGCGCTACTACTAAGTAGTAGTAGCGTGGGGCTGTAATCCCTCGCTACTGCTAGACATCTATCTATAAGGTATTTCCTAGTAGTGTGGTTGAGGGCCCGTAAGAAAAGGGTAGGTTGGGCTTATGCGGAAGAGTGGGCGACGCGAGGCTGGCGTGCGACCGGCCGAGCGCTTCGACTGGCGCACCGGCTCTAAACATTTCCCAAACATAATTATATGTGCAAACTAATTAGTAGCCGAAATAAAAGGAAATTGCCAGAAAAAATAAAACTGCCGCCTATGACGTGCGTAGTGAGCACATCCAACAGCGATCAGGCAGCTCGGACCTAATGCTAAAATCCTCACGTCCGTAAGTTACAAATTTCCAAATCTGAATTAGTTAATCCTTCAATTCCAATATATAATTAATGAGCCATCGTGGTCAGGGTCTGATCGTAGTAAGATGGCCTGCACGTGCATGGAGATTCTGTCCGCCCCTATGTATTGTGAAGAGAGAGGCCACGGGGTCGTCGGACCTGTCTAGCCTGGGCTCGAGGAGCGGCGCCTCCACCATCGTCGGCACTTGAGTGAACTGGACAGGGAACTCCGGCAGCCCCTGGTGCTGGTGCTGGTGGCCGTCGTGGTGGTAATTGCCGTGATGATGACCTGGCCATCGTGATGGTGATGATGATGGTCGGGCGTCATTGATGGAGATGCCAACAATCGATGCTGATTGAGGGCTTGCTGGGTGGAAATAAGACGCGTACCATTGCGAGGGTGTGATGGACTACGGTGGATTGTTTTGGGTCATTATATATGTTGGACGATCCGGGTCGGGTCATGAACGAATAGGTCATGGCTTGGAAACTCAAACAGTATGTATTGTACGTTCTTGTGCCCTGTAATATACTCCCTCCGTTCCATAATGTAGTGCATATAGATTTTTGTAAAAGTCAAACATTACAAACTTTGACCATATCTATAGAGAAAAGTAGGTACATCTAGAATACCAAATGCACATCATTGGATACATCGTGAGTTATATTTTCAGAATGTACATGTTTGGTATTGTAGATGTAGACAATTTTCTCTATACACTTGGTCAAAGTTGGCAAAGTTTAACTTTCACAAAAATATATAGGCACTACATTGTGAAATGGAGGGAGTAGTTATCTGCCGGGTCCCCAGCCGTTTGATCATGCGACCTAGGATTGTTGGATCAGCCTTTTGAAGCACGACTCTATTTGCAACACCACCATTGTTGTGGAAGCATTGCAACTCCACCATAGTTGCCGAAGCGTTGCAACAGCATCATTGTTTTGGAACATATCACCGTGGTTATGGAAGCACCGTCTCGCTGTATTGCGGCAACAGCATGCAGCGCAGCATCGTGATCGTTCGCCCTGGCCTTGCAGAGGCACCGACGATTGCAGCATGGCGGATGTTGTCGTGAGGCGTATGCAATAGTGGTAACTGCAATGCCCTTCTAGTTTGCAGCATGTTCGATGATGTCGACACCACCCTTGCGAGTGTCACACCATCATTATTGCGCTGTTGCTGTTGTAGTATCTTCAATTTCAGAGCTTGTCGCAGCAGCACCGATGTTCCTTTTGCCATCGCCGCAGAAGCTGAACCTTCACTATTGCAGCAGGTTGGGGGTGGGGGGCTAGAAAGAATCAATATCTACTACGCTGCAACAACTACCGATGGATCTGGACCCGCACGGTGGCAGAGCCATGTCTTGTAGCAGCGGGTGTCCATGGATCCAATCTTCTTCATGTCGAGTCAGACACTTGAAAAGGTAGCAAGGGGAGAGAGATGATGTGAGAGAGAAACGGGTGGATGGGCGGTTCACTTGGAGATAAGGTTTGATGTAGAAGCGATGCATGGGCCCAACACAGGCACGTGACATGAACAAGACGCGACTGATGCTACACAGAAAATCGGCGGTATGAGTTTTAGTGTTTCCATATAACATGGGCACCCATAGAATTATACATGTTCTATCTAGAGAGTGAGAAGTTGTTCACCCTAAAGCCAGGTTATATCTTCTTTACAGCTCCATTGTGCGTTGGAAAGAACATAAACGAATTTGTTTGAGGTCAAATTAATGGTACAAAATTGGATCAAGTTCATTTAAAACTATCAAAAATTAGAATACAAAATAGATTCAATATGAAAATAAATTTTATATTTTAGTAGTAGAGCTTGTTTGATATACTTGATCAACTTTTCCACCAATATGAAAAAAATTGTATACTCTTTTTTCAACCACAAAGAGAGGACTAGTTAGAAAGGCGTCTCTTGATATTATCCGGGGAGTAGTCGATGATGCAAACCATTATTGATAGTATGGGTTTAAAATTTTATGATGTATTTTCTAGAAGGTATAGTCAACTCATATATACAAGAACTGTTAAGAAAAAGACACCCGATAAAGTCTATGCAGATTCTTGATATAAGAAAAGAATGTCAAAGTGATTTATGTTATATATCTTAATATGATGTTGAAATCTCTAAACCTTCCATGAAAAAATTACATGCAAAGGAGGTTACAAAGGACTCACAAATCATGGTCACTGCATGTACATTGATTGTATGGATATACAATTACATAAATATTGTGTTGGAAACTTTTACATGGATATGAAACTAACTAGGTCGGATAAATCTGACCTTTATGGTTAGCATTTCTCATTTCAGGTGTTTCTCGAACCATCCAACCATTAGGGCAAGAGCTTGTTCAGCGGTTTTGACTTCGAACAGGTTGGTGATATTGTACCTACAAGCAAAGCTATGGGCAACTCCTGGAAAGATCTTCCCAAAGTAAGGTATCTGCAACAAAGCAATATGATATGAGGCTAGGTAGAACTTGGGTTAAAAAGAACTTCTGACCAGTCATGTGAATTCACTTATGAGATGGTGTATTGAAGTCTTAGGCTGTCTTAACACCATTTTCATAGGCCTACCCTTTTTTCCATAAACCTAGCAAATCCAGTCAACAAAGTTCAGAATTACACATCCATGGTTGTACCTCCATTCTCATTTACTTGTCGAAGAAATGTTACCGCGTCAATCTTTCTCATGATACAAAGTAACAATGTTTTTATTAAAATTATTGTAAAATGTGATAATTTGATTAGCATATCCTAATCTAAATTAAAGTTGAAAGCCAGACTGAGCACGACTATCAGTACATTATAAAAACGTAAATTTGATAGCAGAGGAAATAGGGAGCAATTGCATACTTCAAGATCAATCCAGCTACAACTATGTCAGGAAATATGAGGCCTTATTCGATAAAAATAGTTATATTTCTTCATTTCGGTAACATTAACATGTGAGATGTGTAGCAATTATACACACTATGATATCCTAAAAATAGATCTTCTGCTTCAAAAAACTATATTACTTTGGAATAACAGTGATAGCATAACTATGTTAATGGCTTCAAGAGTCAACAAAATAAAAATTAACTCACCTTATCACTTCTTTTACGAAGGACATTCAAGAACTTATATATTAACTTTGATGGTGTAGTTGGGTCATTTTCACCTCCAAGGATTTCAATGGGACACTTGACGTCTGAGTTCCAGATAAACTTCAAATGTGAACACGAGGGAGTCACACTGAAACTAACAACCTCATAAGTAGAAATAAAAGTGCACCTCTCATATCGCCGACAATGACTGAGTAAGGATGGGAGATGACAATTGCCTTCACCTCATTCATTTTCGCTATCTCCACTGCGAACTTTCCTGTTAGTGCAACATAACAAAAGGATTATCGGATTAAGTCTATGATGAAAGATTTAAAGTTGACTGTATTATGATTACTTTCAATAATTTATATCGATTTCACTGACCACCCCAACAGTATCCTCCAACTCCAAGACTAAATTTTCGCTCTTTTCTCAAGGTCGCAAATATTGGTTTGGCATCTTGAGCAGCTTTTACCTGTTAGGTAAACCAAGCAAATAAGATATCATTTGCAAAATTATCTTGACAGTAAATCTATTTCGGCCCGAACCACTACAAAACTTCAACAAAATATATCGGTTTCTTTTGGAACCTACCACTTTGATGATAGTATACTCCAAGGTGTATTAGACTAATAGTCGAGAAAAGCAATGTAAATATTTAATAAGAAGTCAAGGGAATGTTATTATTGGAATATATTACCGGAGAGTGTTCACTGAGCCATTGTGTGAGGTTTTCACCTGGTACCCCCGTTAAAGGTTGCCCATTAAAGAAATCAGGGACCACGACATAGTATCCAGCTTCACCAACTTTGTCTGCTATCTTCCTTCCTTGTCATGTTAAACATTATTCACAACCATACATGATTCGAAATTGATTCATGGACGACACTTTGGACACGGTCCACGAATGATGATCCGTGTCCAACAGCACTAGCATCAGTTATTAAAAGAAAAGAAAAGAAATAACCACCTCCCTACAGGCTCTCTGCTAGCCTCCACGTACAATCCCGCACTAGTCGGCAATAAACTTGTCTTGTGTATAGCAACACTCTACATGATTCCTACTTATGCATGCATAGATATGGGGATAAAGAAGTTATTGATCGGCACGACACTATATGCATGCTCATGTTACTTTGTACGTACTATTTAATTTAAACAGCGGTGTTACTACTACCTCCGTCTAGGTGAATAAGTCATTCGCGTAGTTCTAGGTCATCAATTTGAGGATTTCAATGTGTGTTATATGTCATGAAAAGTATATTACTAGATTTCTACACGGATGTATTTTTTAAATATATATTTTTTGTCACATATAATACATATTTAGATAGTTAAATCGTCGACCTAGAACTACGCGAATGACTTATTCACCGAGACGGAGGTAGTACTTCCTTTGGAGGACGAGAATATTAGTCTGACCTAGGAATTTATTTAGGTAGTCAATTCAACTAGCAAAACATGTACATAATACTTAGAAACTTTTTTTGAAGACAAATCTATAAAATACCTTCGATGACATGCCCATTTTTCGTTAATGAAATCAAACACATAAAATCCATGCATGACTTATATCCCCATCCGAAGGAAGTATCTTGCTTATATAAGAGGAAGAAAGGGAAAGTTGTTTTTCTCGAATATGCACGAGTGTGCATATCATTCATTAAAAAAAAGGGGAAAAGAACCCCGAATCCACGAGTCCACAATTACACCAATATTTACATGCGGACTTCGTCCGACACCACCCCAAATTTACTAAGGACTACTCACTAGTGTCCCGCGCTACCTGCTCTACTTCGAATCCTACCGTGTCACCTTTGAACATTCCGGCCTTCGCCCATAATCTACCTTCATCTTGAATGCGTTGAATGGTTTGCGGAACGGACGGCCTCTCCCCATTAAAGACCACATTATTCCTCTGTTTCCAGATCATCCACATCCCCAGGAGGCATTTGGCTTTATGGGCACGTCCATTGGTTGAGCTCCCGTCTTGCCTTATCGCCCATTGTTGCAGTTGCTCATTTTGCCTCGGCTCTAGGTCCACCCTCCTCGTTAGTCGGCCCATGAATGCCCAAATCTGCCTCGCGAATACACAATCCAACATCAGGTGTTGCATGGTCTCATCATGTTGGTTGCACAAAGGGCATGAATCCTGATGGGGCAGTCCGCGGCGAGCCAGCCTATCCGAAGTCTAGCATCTGTTCCTTATCGCCAGCCAGGAGAAAAAACGGCATCGCCTTGGCGCCTTAGTCTGCCAGGTAAACGTAGCAGTTGGGGACACCTCTCTCCCCATGAATCTCGCCGCATACGCCGAACGAGCCGAGAACTCGCCATTCTGCTCCCACGTCCACCTCACCGTGTCATCCATCCCATCTATCAGTTGCACCTCCGCTACCCTTGGCCAAAGATTTAGGAACTCATCCATAGCCTCCAGTGATAGGTCAGTGCCAACATCATGTGCCCAGCTGTTATTGCCTATCGCCTCCGCCACCAGCTTAAGCTATCGCACCCTCTTTGGTACTTGGCTGTAGATTCTCGGGGCCAGTTCAGCTACCCGAAAACCGTCAATCCATCTATCTTACCAAAAGAGTGTGTTCCGACCGTTGCCGATCGATGTTCTAGTAGCTGCTTGTACCAAGGCTTGTGAGTCAGGTGGCACCATGATAGTGAATTCTGCCCAGGGCCTTTCCTTATCTACCCTTTGAAGCCATGGCCATCGTGCCCGAAGTGCTTTATTCATCCAAAAACGGTTCGGAAGTCCCAAACCGCCTGCCCATTTGGGTGTACAAACTTCGTCCCACGCGACCACACAGGACCCTCCATGAGCATCATTCTTCCCACACCAAAGGAAGCATCTACAGATCTTTGTTAGCACCACCAGTGTCTTCCTTGGCAGGTCTAGAGCCAGCATCGAGTGCACCGGGACGGCACATAGTACCGATTGGATCAACAACAATCTACTACTTTTTGGCAGCATGGCTGCCTTCCACATGGGTAAACAATCAGCCACTTTGTCCACCAGATCCCGAAGCTGCGTCACGGTGGGCTTTCTTATAGTGAGCGGCATGCCCAGGTATTTGCACGGGAAGTTGGCATTATCACATCCAAGGGAAGACGAGACCAGCTCCATCTCCACCTGAGAGCATCGAATCGGAACGGCCACACTCTTGGCCATGTTGACAGCAAGGCCAGAAGCCTATCCAAATAACGCAAGCACTTCTCTGCACGTCCTTATTTACAGCTCGTTCGGTTTGAAGAACACCACAACATCATCCGCGAACATAGATACCCGCTGCTGCAATCTGTTCTGCACCAGAGGTGCCAACAGACCTCTCTCCATGGCAAACATGAACATGGCTCTTAGAGGCTCCATACACAGGATGAATATCATTGGTGATAGGGGATCACCCACTAGTGCAGAACCGGGCAATAGCACCGGTTCGTAAGGCCCTTTAGTGTCGGTTCCACAACCGGCACTAAAGTGTGGGCACTAAAGGTCCCCCCCCCCCTTTAGCACCGGTTCAGCACGAACCGGTGCTAAAGGGAAACCACGTGGCACGAGCCAGCTCCAGGGGCCTGGAGTCCTTTAGTACCGGTTGGTAAGACCAACCGGTACTATAAGATTTGGGGGGTTTTAGTTTTATGATTTCTTTT
>NC_041393.1:722920638-722943011 GCF_002162155.2 Triticum dicoccoides | reverse complement strand
ATCATCAATGTCTCACAAACCATCATATTAATTAATTCACACAAACAGACATGTATAGCTATATACAATTTCTCCTACATATGCATGTTGCCTTCGGAGCCAGTGGCATTATAGCCTAATTGGTGCCTTCGGAGCACGATGACAATTGGAAGTGGTTTTCATTGGGCGGTAGCGGGTAATAGTATTCTCCCTTCGGATTTATGACCTGGTCGAGCAAAAATCCCGCTATTTCCTCTTGAAGTGCTTCTACGCGCTCCGTTTCTAGGAGCTTCGCCCGCACCTCTCTGAACTGTTAAGAAGGAGATCAATATGCATGTGTATTAGTTGTGTGACTAGATACCGATAATGGTGTAAAAATTGTGAATAGTGTTTTGACAAGCGTACCCATTCCTGTCTTTGAGATCTGCTCCTTTCGGATGCCATCATGCGAACGTTCTCGCAAACGCAGAATGCACACAGATCAGTCCCCTGCGCCTGCTTTAGGGCCTTTACGAGAATGGAATTTGATCAGATAATAATTAATCAAGCATGATAATTAAAGAGATGGCAGCTAGCTAGCTAGCTAGTACTACTTAATTACTTACCTTGGGTCTTCCCCATTTAAGCTTTTCTTTCCATTCGCCGTCCGTAACCCTGATGAACCTTGCCCAAGCCCTGCCCGCCGAAAAAGAAAATGAATAAAGGGGTTATTAAATGGTTCATATCATGAAATGACGAACTAAATAGGCCGAGATATATAGTTAATAATGATTGAAATTACCTGTTGACTATCCCAAATAAGATGTTATAGTCAGTTTTTTCTTTGAGTAGTGAGTCCAGTATTTCAATTGTTCCGGCGTTAACTTTAATGATACACAAGACCCAGTGATATCTGCATGCACACACGTTTGCATGTCTTAATTAAGCGGGCATATGTAAGCAAAAACATGTAGCTAGCTAGTAGGCAAAAACAGAGAATTTGTAGTACAAGACAGTGTGACTCACTGGAAGTTGTAAGGAAGTAGTATATCTTCATTGTATTTGAGGCGCTTCAAGAACTCTAGAATGCTGTCCTCTACGGCCTTTTGATGACGTTCATCTATTTTCCATGTGTATTCATTAACGGTGTTTGGGTCAATGAACCCAATGTCATAGCGTCCACCTTTTCTCATTTCATACATCTTCATCCTACATATAATACCACAGAAAAGAATATAGTGAGGATAATTACAGGTAATGATAAGGATCACAACAGCTAGCTTGAGACTTAAATTACAGAAAGAAATCGCTTACAGACAATAGCAACTGACGATAGATTTGTCGAGTGCGTCTTGATTGTATAACTGAAACAGTTCAAAATACTCAACGGACACAGCTTTCTCATGGTAGTAATGATCCTCCTTGACATTCACCATGAGGCACAATCGATCGGAAATCTTGGTAATGTTCATGTACCATTGATGCAATTCATACATTCTCGTTGGGAGGTTCTTGACCTTGTCTGGCTCGACCAAAGGTTGGTCCCGGACATATTTCCGTTTTATTTCATCCTCTCTAAGCACAGGCATGGGCTCGATCTCGAGGAGTTGTCCAACAGTGATTTTGAGAACTTCAGCCTGCATTATATGCTCCTCCGTTATTACCACATTGCCCACCTCAGGAACGTAAACTGTTTGCCCACAATAATATTGGGCGCGCGTACTGTCACGTGTTGTTGGCACAACAAGCGAGGGGATCAATTGCGCTGCCTGTTCTCCCAGCTGGGGAATGATTTTCCCGCATTTTTTGACAGCTGCTTCTTGTTTGCTCGATCCCGAGCTCGCCTCCTTACGTACACGTGCTCGATTTAACTTCCTGATGTGGCGCTCATAGTTTGTGTCAACAGGCTCGGGAGCTGGTGGTTGAGCCATACGAATGAAGTGGTCAATCGTTTCCTCAGGCACTTTCTCCCTTGGCGGCGGTGGCGGTTTCGGTGCAAAATGGGCTTCCACCTCGGACTTCGATATGGCTGTGATTTCCTCCTCGGACCTGTCATAAGCCCTCTGCGGAAGAGGCGTGAGGCTTGGACCATATTTATATCGCTTGCCTCTGCCTGTACTTCCTGTACTACCTCGACTCATACCGCTACGCACCATAGCTGCGGGGTGTCTCTTCTGTGATTGCTGAGGCGGCGGAGACGGCTGACGGGGCTGATTTGGACGAGGAGGAGTGGCCGCCTGAAGCTGTGCCGGACTTGGAGGAGGAGTGGCCTGAGGTTGTGCCGGACTTGGAGGAGGAGTGGATATCTGACGCTGTGGCGGACTTGAAGGAGGAGGAGTGGCCTGACACTTTGCCGGACTTGGAGGAGGAGTGGCCTGACACTTTGCCGGACTTGGTGGACTTGAAGGAGCGGGAGACTGCTGACTCGGTGGCGGACTTCGACGAGGAGTCGGCTGACGCGGTGTCGGTGGCCTTCGAATGATGATGCAATCCTTTTTCCATAGGATGATACGATGTTTGGCGTCTTCGAGAAAGCGCTCGTCGTCACCTCCAGGATAGTCAAGCTCTAGCTCCGAATATGGGTCCACCACCTCATCAACCAAGACACGAGCATAGCCTGCTGGAATCGGGTTGCAATAGAAGGTTGCCTCGGGGGGATTTGTAAAAGCAACGGCGTTCGCCACCTTCATGGATATGTTCTTCATTTTGATGTGTAGCTCGCAGCTAGTGTTCTCCGTGATGTCATCCACGGGGTATCTACCCAGCATTGCATCGTCCGGGGCGGAACCCACGCTGCTTCTCGGCATGGATGGGGCGGTGCTATCCAATGCTGGATCATTCGCTAGCTGTTGCAGCTGCTGAGACCCCCTTTGCTGGGTAAGTGAGTCGATCTGCTCCTGGTGCCGCTGGAATTTGACTACCAATTCCGCTTGACTTTCTTCTAGGTCTTGAAGGCGTTCATAGTCCCGCTTCCTCTGCTCCTCCTCCATCTTCCTCTTCTTCTCCTCCGCAATCTTCTTTCTCGCACGGGTTCTGTAGTCGGTGTTCCAGTCTGAGAACCCCTCATACCACGGAATAGCGCCCTTGCCTCGTGTTCTTCCCGGGTGTTCAGGATTTCCCAGGGCACGTGTAAGCTCGTCGTTCTCTCTGTTGGGCTGGAACACCCACGATCGTGCCTCTTATATTGCAACAAGTATCGCATCGTCGGCTCCCTTCAGACTTGCCCTCGTCGAAACATTGCCTGTCTTCGGGTCCAACTCCCCCCCATGCGCATAGAACCAAGTCCTGACCCTGGGGGGCCAGCTCTTAGTAACCGGAGTGGCACCTGCATCCTCCATCTCTTTCTCAGACTTATCCCACTTAGGCATTGCCACCGCATAGCCACCTGGCCCCAGCTTATGGAACTTATCCTTTTTTTCGGCATTCTTCTTGTTTATTCTCGACCGTTCCTTAGCTAATTCCGAATCCTTGAATTTCACGAAATTGTCCCAATGAGCACGTTGGTTCTCCAGTGTTCCCTCGAATACTGGAGTCTTCCTTCCTCCCTTGACGTACTTGTCCCATTCACGATTCTTGTGGTTCTTGAATGCAACCGCCATCTTCCTAAGAGCAGCGTCCTCGACTTTCTGCACATCTGCTTCTGTGAAATGATCCGGTAGGGTGAAATGTTCCATTAGAGTATCCCAAAGCAGATCTTTTTGATTCTTGTCGACAAAAGTAACATCTGGACGTGGAGCAGCGTCCTCTTTGTCTTTTTGTCTTTTGTCTTTTGCTGGCTCTCTCCATTCTTGAAGGGAGATCTGGAGTTGGTCCTTCACAAGAACTCTGCACTGACGAACGAACTTGTCCGCAATCTTCTTAGGCGCTAATGGTTCGCCACTAGGTCTGATTACCTCGATATTGTACTTTACGCCCTCCTTCAACTTTTTGTTCGGGCCTCGTTTCGTCCTTTTGCCTGAAGATTTGCTCGATCCGGATGGCTGAAAGAACAAAGATCGATTCGTTAATATATCTTCAAGTCATTTAAAACATGTGATGATCACCAGATACCTGCTTATATAAATATATATACCTCGCCGGTCTTTGTTGTTTCAGGATCAACATGTTCTTCGTCATCGTCATAATCATAGTTCATGACTTCATCAATTCGGTCGTCGCGATCGAATATCATATCACTCCTCCCAACCAAACAAAGCCAAGATCGCCTTGACATGGCAATCCATGAGTGGTTTGTCAAACAGCCTCGCGTATGCTTCTAGGGTGTCATCGCTTATCAGGTCAGCTTCGTTTGCGAGGCATAATTTCTTAATCAGGACAGCCTGCTGTTTCGAAGCTCGAGATCCACGTCCTCCCATGGATAGCTGCACGCTTCGTCTGGGCGTAGGCACAGGCGCCTTCTTCCGGTGTGCCCTCCGTTGTCTCGTCCCAATGCCCCTCGATGCTGGCTGCTCCAGGATGGGTGTGGTGTTGCCCCTGAGCTCTGCACACACCTGGATCACCCTATCGTGAGGAGATGGGTCCGGAATAGCGGGGGTAGGCGGCAAATCCGGTTCCTCAATATGCTCAGAAAGGCTCACCAAAAACCATCCATCTCCACGTATGCATGGCTGCGTCCCATCCACATGCAGCACGGGCCCCACTAGTCTGTCCTCGGATTCCAGATGGCGAGGCGAATCCACCAGTAGAAAACTGCCACAGTTGTCGCAGTCCAAATCCTCCTCGGTCGGGGCGCATGTCTCCCTCCTTGGGCTTTCCTCCACCTGGGAGAGGCACAGCACCCAATCCCCAACTTTGATCCCTGCCGAATCTCCTGTGACCACCGGGCCACCAGGCACCACCATCTGATTCGACACTGGCTGGCCTAGCGCTGTCCGCCCAGACCTCGCCTCGGGCGGCGCAAACCCCCCTTCTGGTTGGTTGATCAAAGCCACAGAGTTTTGTCGGACCAACAGCCTTGGCGCATAGCCTGCACGCCTCCCCCCCCTTGATGATAAGAGGGACCAATCCTGCTTTCCACCGATGGGGCCTCCGTGCAGATCGAAGCTCCTAGAGCCCGCTCCTCCACCAACGGCCGTTCCACGCTGACCTCACCCACGATCAGGGTCGCATCAGCCGTATCGCCCGTACAGTCCACCCGATCATGTTGACCGCCCACGTGGTTTCAAAATCCACCACCCTGCTGCGGTTGCGCCGGCGAAGGGGCCGAGTCCACCAAAGAAGATTCCGGCGATGCCCTGGATGGCGGCGCCGGCGGACCCCGGTTCGCGCCACCACGACCGCCACTACCATCGTCATCAGCTGAAGGCGGGGAGGGAGGCGGCGGTGGAGGTGCCGCCCAGGCCAGATCATCCACCCGCATCGCATCACCGATCTGCCTGACAGAAGCTGGGTACCACAGAGCATCATCCTGATGCCCCGCGGCCATGGCATGCTCGCCTCGCCTGCCCTGCTCCTCCACTACGAGTATGCGCTTGGCAAGGATCCTCGCCGGGTCATCCGTCCGCAGCCAGACCCTGAACTCCACCATATCGCTGCGGGACGCCGTGGAAGACGCAACCTTGATCACCAAACCGAGCCCATGCAGCAGCACCTCCGCATTCCACCGCGTCCAGGCATTCGCCGGCACCCCTCGGAGCGCCAGCGGCACCAAGAAGGGCATGGCGATGCCCGTTGCCCATGAACGGCGAGACCACGGCGAGAACACCAGGTCGAACAGCGGCGTCCCAGTGTGGCCACGCCTGAGCACCATGTTCCTCAGCTCAACTGATCTGCACAAGACGAGAAAATCCTCTGGGTAGTACTCTCTGATTGACATGTCGCCGGGCAACAACTCGAGCTCGTCCACCAAAACAGCTGCCGCCGATGCCAGATCTGTAGCCTGATGTGAACCCACCACGGTCACCACCGCCGCCCTGGACAGCTCCTCCTCCAGAGCGCACAAGTCCGGACCGGACTCCAAGAAGACGCAATCTACTGGATCTTCCACCTGCGAGCGCGAGAGCATCGGCGACATCACCGGCTCGAACGGGACCGAAAAGCCCGGACCTTGAACACTGTCCGCCGATTCCTCACGAACAATCTGGCTCCACGAGACGCCGAGGCGGACCGCCCCCGCTGGCGGAGGCCCAGGCGGCGGAGAGGGCAGTCGCGACGGAGGCGGCGACTGCCCACTCGGCCGAGCGACCACAAGGGGCGGCCCCGGCGAAGGGGGCGCTGGCGCAGCGCCGGGGGCACGCGCGGGGGGGAGGGGGGGGAGGGGGGATCCACCAGCGAAGGGCTCCGAGGGCGTCGGCGGGTTGGTGCATAACCTGGAGATGTGGCCGTGCTCGCCACAACGCGCGCACACCGGCGGATTCGTGCACTGGGCAGAGATGTGTCTGTCACTTCCACAGTTGTAGCAGCAGCCAATCAGCTCGGCTGGGATGCGGCTCCTTGGGGGCCGGGAGGAGGGGAGGATGCTCGGCCAGCGGCCCGGCGGCAATCGCCTCGCCGGAGCCGGGGGCGGACGCAGCTCCGGGCCAGCCATCCGGCGCCCAGGCCGGGATTGCCACGCCCCGGCCGTCGCAGCAGGCACCGACGCAGGGGGACGAGAAGGAGCACCGCGCACGATGGGACCCCGCGCCGTGCCGACGACGTCCGGGACCACGACGAGCGAGCGCAGCGCCGGCCTCGCCGGAGCAGGAGGGGGGAAGGGACGGTAGAAGAGTCCGACGAACCTGCCAAGAGCGACACCCGCGATGCCATGGTGGCCGCCGGGTCCGGAGCGGAAGCCGGCGGGGTTTGGTGGGCGCCGAGGCCGGAGTGGCCGCCGGCGCAGGGCAGGTGCGCTGGGGTCGGAGGGGAGGGGAGGGGAGGGGAGGGTAGTAGGAAAAAAAGCGTGAGTTCTAGTTACGGCAAAGTAGACAGCTTAAAGGGAAAGTTGTTGCCGCCACGGCAGGGACACACTATATCCAGGACATCCATTTTTGCGTTGAATTCCGTACGCATAAATTTACTTTTCTTTTCTTCGAAACAAAACCATGTATACACTTGAAACTTAACAAATAGTGGTCAGGTCTTTTTGATGGAACAGAAATACTTAAAATGATCGGCAGTGGATTGTCGAACCTGAGCAACGGCGCTTCGAATCCTGAAGAAATGAAAATGCAAAAGCCATGTTCATACGTACAGTTCTCCTTCACACAACAGGAAAACAAGCCATAGGCAAAAAAATTGCACAAATATAGACTGAGCCAACATGTTCCATGTACAGTTTAGTCAAATAAACTAACCGAAGACGTCGGAGGCCAGGACGACGGCGCGGTCGGAGTGGATGGCGCCGGTGACGTAAGCCTTGTAGCCGGCGAAGTCATGGACGACCTTTCCGGACTCGACCCTGGCGGCCGTCAAGTCCGGTGGGTGGTCTAGGCACCGCGAGTGTGGTGGGGCGGAGGCTGCCGTGCCGGCGAGCACGGCGAGGCAGAGGAAGAGCGGGTACAGAACCTCCAGAGCCATGGCTCTCTAGCACACTCTGCTTGATGTGCGGTAGGTGGACTACTTGACTTCACTGATTTGCAGCTAGCGGTACGGTAGGTGGCATGGAGGTTTTCCTTTCGGGGCAGTGGTGTGGAGGTTGCCACGTTGCTTCCTCCTTTCTGTTCGACTCCAGGGCTGATGAGTGCGATACCAGGTCGTTCTGTTCTCGCATTTAATTGACCTGACCAATCCTAAAGTGGCAGACCACGCAACTGCACACAAAAACAGGTGTGCAACTGCTCAACAGAGCGAGTCATCGACGCTGGGCAAGGTGGCTAGGCTAGGCGACGTCGTCGACTGCCGAGGCGCGGAGCGATGGTGGCTGTACCGAAAATCGTCGGCGCCCTTAATCACAAAGAGTGAAGCCTGAAATAAACCTCAAGGTTGTAGAGGCCGACACAAATGGACCATCACCTTTAAATCTCTGAAATTGGTATCATGTACTTACAGATCCCGGTCAATCTTGACAGTGCATGAATAAAATCTTGTTTGGTTTAATTGGAAGGGTCTGATCCCAATCGGGATTGATTTCTACAGTGACTTACTACATGGGCCCACCTATCATATGCATCTCCCCATGAGTTCGCTCCCCAACTAAGTACGTGCAGAGTTCCAAAAGAAAAACTAATTAGGTGCAGTGCAACGGTGATCGGCAGTGGCGCCCGACGAGTTCCTCAACAGGATGCTACAGCTGGGCAAGCCCGACCCGATGGTAACCATGGGCAAGGACATGAGCGATGGCTACGGAAATCCTCTCATCAAGCTCAAGACCGCGCTGCAGACAGACTCATGCATCCGACCTGATCAGTGTGCCGGACGGGGCCGGCTCGGCCGTCGGCGCCATTCCGGGCGAGCTGGAGGCGGCTGTCGTCGACGCCATCAAGCCTTGGTGTGCCAAGCGAGAGTAGCTGATGAACCCGGCTGGGATTATCTCTTTTCCCAATGCGGCAAGCGTGTCAAGGGTTTGAAAAGACCGGGATCAGAGAGGTTAGGGTATCAACTTTAAGGATTTGGAGGTGAGGGTTCATTTACGTCGGCCTCTACAAAGTTAGGATTTATTTCAGGCTTTACACAATCACAAAGGAGAGCTCGTGACTCGTTACTGGCTAGTCAAAAATGTATCAGATTTTTATTTATTTATTTTTTGTTTCTCTCTTTCCTTTTTGACCGAGTTTTGTAATGTTTTCCTTCTTCTTGATGGGAAAAAATAGAGCACTTGCTGTCCTGAAAAAATGCAACCCAACAAATATTGCTCGCCACAGCCAAACGGTAGGGTGCCTAGAATCCATGAGACATATTTAGGACGGGGTACTAGGTCCCAGGAAAATGCTGCCGGGGAATTTTTTTTTTTTTTGAAGGGATGCTGCCGGGGAAATTTAGTTCAATTGGCAACCTCTGTTTCAGTCTGGGAATGATGAGTACAGGATTAGAGGAGGAAAATATGCATAATGACGAGTAATGCTACATCTGCAAAATATTACTCCATTAGTTTGGTAATAGGGGATATTAGTTTGGAAAGTTGAGTAAAATATTTGTAGATTTTTGTAGGTCTAGCATTATTTGACTCTAGTATCCATTAGACCTTTTTAGGAGGGGCTGTATCAAAGTATGCCTCGTTCCTATATGTGATACACATAATCCAAATGAATAAAATCTTCTAAAAAGGGAAATACTGAATGTGTAGATGTAAATTTTGGATTAGATAATCACCGTAGCGAGGATGGTACTTCTATTACAATTACCTCTCGGAGAAACATTGGCTGCATAAATTGAAAAAAAAACCCAGGTCTCACATGATAATTATCATGACTATTCGCAAAAATATGATAATTATCATGACTGCCGCATAGCATCTATCAGTTCTCACATGGCTACCAGCTCACGTAGTACTACTCTACAGTATTTAGGTTCAACCAGCTAGCCAGTACTACCTCCGTCTGGGTTTATTACTCCATTTTGTTTTTTATGTCAAACTTTCATCACATGTTTGACTAATAAAATATAAGTTGTAGGTCACATGACGTATATTTTTAGATTTCATATGATACTATTTTTGTGGTATATAACCTATTTTTTGGTAGTTAAATTAAAAGTCAAAGTTTAATCCAAAATACTAAGAGGACGTGGGTAGTAGCAGTGGAGATTTACTACAATATACAGATCTTAGTTTCCATATGTGCCAACATCCCAAGAATTAGATAGTCCTTGCAAAGTGTTAGCAATGAATTACATGAGCTCACTCACGCCTAAAGGTCCAGTACGAAAGAATGATCACATGTGGAAAAAACCGGGAAATTGGATGGTGAAGATAAATGTTGATGCCTCCTTTCAGTATGAAACACTTTCAGGTGCTTGTGGTGCAGTGACTCGTGATGAACGGTGTGACTCCATAACTGCAGCTGGTTGGTTTCTGCCTAATATATGTGTGTTGATTCAGCAGAGCTAATCGCAATAAGGAACGGGATGTACTTGGCGAGTCAGATAGGCTGTACTAGGGTGGAAATTGAGTCAGACTGCTCCTTTGCTGTGGATTCTATTAACAAAATAGAGGACTATTTAGGACCTGAAGTCGCAACCATCAAGGAGTGCAACCATATGATCTTGGACTATGCAAAGATATCCTTCAAATATTGTTTCAGGGAGGCCAATAAGGTAGGAGACAAAATAGCAAAGTACTCTTTTAGTAAAAATAGATCTTCAGTTTTTGGGGAGGATGAAATCCCTGATTTTATTTCTCATTTGCTTGTAAATGACATGTCGATTATGTGAGGAATAAAATCTACTAAAAAAACTTCATTTAGTCTATTTTGCTCTGTGTAAATATTTTTTATATTAATGAGAAAATTATCATAGAAGAGTTTTCTACGATTCTGCAGTTCAATAAAAAAATATACAGTTACTTCCTAGGTCTGCCAAGTACTCCCTCTAGTGATGTAAACACTTTTATATTTCTTTACAGAGGGAGTACTAATTGAGTAATCTGCGGGCTCCAGTGCAGTGTCATCAAGTCCGTCATTAAAGGGATACACCACAGATCGTGGTTAGGAACAAGACGATGAACATCACGATCAGGACCAAGCCGCCCACACACTATACCACAAGCATCAAAAAACGGTCAATCGAGTTAGTTAGTAATTAATCCATGGTTATAGAAATTAATCGAGTAAAACGTGCATGCGCATGCACATACCCCGAGAACCCGGCAACACGCCGGCACGGGTTCAACGACCGGCGCCTGTACCGTCGTCAAATTCAGGACAGAGGACGGGCAAGCATGCGCGACCTGCAAACCAGGCGCCGCCGGGTGCCGGCCATGATGATGATGGTGGTGGCCACCGTCGTGATGGTGGCTGTGCATCATCGACGAACACGTATCCGGCATCGAGACACGATGATGGTCGTGCGTCATCGGTCGGCGCTAGCTGGTTGAAGATCGATGAAAAGTACGTAAATTCGTATATAGTGGATTGGCTCTCTGTCTCTCTCGCTGACTCGCCCGCTCGTACTCGTATATAGTACTCCCTTCGTTCAGAATTACTTGTCATAAAAATGGATGTATCTACAACTAAACTACATCTAGATACATTCATTTCTTGGACTAGTAATTCCGAACGGAGGAAGTAGGTGTGAGCTCGATTATAGGCTGGCGTTGGGATGTTTTCACAGTGACTTTGCTTTGCGTCCAATATGTAGAGTTTGTTCATGTTACCAGGTACTCCTACAAGTCGGTCTACAGTGGGTCTGAATTCCAACAAGTTGAGTACGTACGTATTACGCGCAGAGTTTGCGTTGGACTCGTGTACCGCGACCCGAACGTTTTGTCAATCGGCTTTGCTATTCCTCATGCAACTTTTTTGTTAGTTTTGTGAAAATCAGTCAATTCCAGCTAAAGAGGAAACATCACGATAGAGGAGCAAAGTTGGATTCGTATGAAATGGATCAGACAGAATCGACTAATTACTGAAACATATTCAGTCACCCCGTTACATAGGTAATGCCTTGGTAAATCAGCTTTGCTATTTAACAATTGCCTGTTTTCCCTACATTCAAAATCCAAGACAAAAATTCCTTCCTCCTCTATCCCCACGTCCATATGGCAGTCTTCTTTTCATCAGTTCGGACAGTTAGGTGTTTATAATGTACAACGGGCACGCGATCTTAGTAGCACGCTGGAAAAATAGCCTTTTTTGGGCGCGCAGCCGGAATTGGCGCTTCCGCAAACGCGCAAAAAACGCGTGTGCGGTATAGTTGGTTCAACGCGCGGAGCAAAACGGCATCGCGCGCCACTTATTTCGTGCGCCCGCTCCCGCGCACTGGACAATCGAGTGCCCGCGACCAACTGCCCCCAATCTCTCCAGCCACCCTGCCCCGCGCAGCCGCCGGCGATATTCTCACATGCGTGGCTACAAAAGTTAATTGACTCTATTCAGTTAAACTAGCTAGCACTAGTAATACTACAAAATTGATCCATCCTATACTAGATATACTGAGGGGAATGCAAGGAAAGTGAAAGGGGGCTTTCCTCTTTGGATTGATGAGAAGTGTTGCACCAAGTCTTCAGTAATTTTAATTGGCATTGTGAGGATTTATGAAAGTTAACTGTTACAGAATGTTATTCGCCTGGCGTTCTCCAAGAAGGAATGATAAGATGAACATTTTTGTGGAAATTTTAGTTGCCATGAGGATGGAAAATTTAGTTAGCAAACATGACGAATCCTAGCAAAAAAAATAAACTTAGCGGATTTTTCGTACTTGTCCACTAAACTTGCCATCCGCGGGCAACAAAAATTGCTATGAAAAATGTTCACAATTGCCATGCCTCCCAGCAAACGTTTGCTGCTTACGAAGGTTCTAACTTTTACCCAAAAGCACATGTATATCCATCCAGCACAGACTTGAAATGAGTGAGTTCCTGTGTTGAGGCATTCATAATCAGCAAGGTATCATGTGCATACCGAATTGTGGGAAAGTTGCGAGGCGAAACCGTTGGGTCGCATCTGGGCGATCCCCCTTCCCCCCTACTACGGTTGCCAGTGAGTCCGTTGGTTCTCTGAGATTGAGTCTGTTTTTGCTCTTGGTTCTCCAAATCAGGTGAGATCTTCGTTCCTCTGGGCGGTCGGCATGGCAATGACTGCTCTTTTGAGTTTTTTTGTCCGTCGGCTCCTTCGTCGCTGCACCAGTGTTTCAACCGGGTAGTTGTGTGGGGCTGGTAAGGTGGTGTGTAGGAGGTAGTTGCCTGGTGGCCTGCAGAATGTCAGCGATGGTGTCTCCGGCGATAGTGGCATTGGAAAATCGTTGTTCTTCATGGGATCAGGCGCCAATCTCGACAATGACCACTTCTCCAGGGCAGGCCTTTTGGCCAAGCAGTGACTTTCCGTCTGCATGGATGGCCGACTCGAAATACAAAGCAGACGAGCGGCGACAGAGGCACTCCACCAGCATGTTCTGGATGTCAAGGTCACGAGGCTCCCAATGGACTTGGCTGTAATTTTCTATTCTGGATGTCAAACGTTACTTTGTTTTTTCTTGTACGGATTTCCTTGGATGTTATTTCGCTACCAAATTTTGCAAGCACATAAAACATTTGATCATAATCACATCCATAAAGTTTCAGAATTTTTTGAAATGTTTTGTTAAGTTTTTGATCGTGGGTGCACTAGGGGTGCAATGTGCGTGGGTGCACAAAAACCACTCTCAAGAGGATTTGTAACACCGGAGTGCTCCACATCCCATATGAACATTAAATTCAAATAAATACCAGGAAATTTGAAGAAAAAAATCTGGGATTTTGACATATCAAACTTGGGTGTCCAATCTACTCCCGTGTGGAATTTCGTGAAAAAAATACCAGGAAACGTATCTGTTACATAAAAGATAAAGAATTCCTATGTATAGAAAAACTGTTTGGATGGATTTTAGTTCGGACAGTATTTCCTTCACCATGGATACCTTTCCTGGTATTATTTTTTTCATCAAACTTCACAGAGGAGTAGATTGGGCACCCAGGTTTGATATCCCCAAATTCCAGATTGTTTTTTTTTTGGTATTTTCTAAATTTAATTTTCATGTATAGGTGTGAAGCACCCAGTAGCTCATGTGTATTTCCCGTACTTGATGCTCAAGTGTAAGATGTGAGCTATCCGATATTGCTACGTAATAAATATTTGTTTGCAAGAATGTCGACTAGCGAGAAAGCCAAGTAAAATGGTTTGAAATAGACATTGCGGCATATACCGAAACTATAACAACAATCAAGTCACCATACACACAAGCTGGTCAGTCCTCTCATGGCTACCACGTTTATACTTCACTCAAACAAGCTAAAATATTCCCGATGGGACGTCTCCCAAGTCATCATCAACTATTGATCAGCTACCTAGCTGTGTGCCATCCATGCCGTCATAAAACGTAGTAATCGATGGATCAGCCGAACATGTAGACGAGGATCACTACCGGACTCGCGCTCTATGCCTACGGCCACGGGCCGTCGGCATAGGCCCCTAAGCCGTCGGCATAGATCTATGCCTACGGCTGCCGTCGGCATAGACCCGTCGGCGTAGATGTCGTCAGCGTAGTCTTGTCAGACCGTCGGCATAGTATAGCCGTCGGCATAGGGGTCTATGCCGACGGCCTAGCGTCAGCCGTCGGCATAGTATAGCCGTCGGCAATGTTTTCCGTCTGACAGCCGCGGACGGCGCCGTCAAAAGCGCGGACGAATCATGCAATGCCATGTGGTAGATGTATGCCGACAGCAAAGCCGTCGGCATATCTCTGCCACGTGGCAACCTGTGGTACTCCTGGTGGCAGGGCTATGCCTACGGCAAAGCCGTAGGCATAGATGAATCTATGCCGACGGCTTTGCCGTAGGCATAGCTCTGCCACGTGTCGTCTCCTGGTTACTCGTGGCAGCAGAGATATGCCTATGGCTTTGCCGTCGGCATATATTTCCATCTATGCCGACGGCTTAGGCAAAGCCGTCGGCATAGATATGCCACGTGGCGAGCCCTGGTGACTCCTGGGCTTAGTTTTTTTTCCCTGTTTTCTCTTTTCCAATTCATTTGACAGCATTTGAAAACAGAACAATATGAAATTATGCAGAAATATGACAGTTCATCATCTAAACATACTCAAGTTCGTCACATCATCTAAAGATCATCACCGACTCAAGTTCATGAATATAAAAGTAGTGCAAGACATGAAACATCATAGAAGTAGGAATATGAAAGGCATGGCACGACGGCCACATGCACGGAATCATCAAGCAAGACCACCTCCGCCAAAACCACCACCTCCGCCAAAACCACCACCACCTCCGCCAAAACCGCCATCGCGACCACCACCACTCTGCCAGATCGGAGTGACTGGGGTCGACGGAGCAGGAGTCGAGCCACCGGTCCCCTACATGTTTCAGAAAAGATTCTAACGGTAAATATGATATGATAGTGTTGAATGAACGAGAACTAGTTTGTCAGTAGTTAGGTAAATGTACTAACCGGGCCATCACTTCCTAGTGCCACCCATTCATCGGACGTGGGCACGTGTGGGGGTTCTCCCGCAGGTGGTGGTGGGGGTCCCATTTGTGGTGGATCCGTGCGGTTACTCCAAGACGCCAACATAGCCTGAATGTTAGTTAAACAAGCAAACTAGAAGATCAGAAGGAATGAAAGTGTAAAAATTTAGCTTGGTTTTAAGAGGGCAAAACTAACCGTCATCATCTGACGGTTGTAATCATCGTTTTCCTTCACTCGTTTCAAGTACTCCTGCACCTCGAGATTCCTATGCTCGACAAACTCCTTATATGCCTACATAATTTAGATTGTTTCTAAGTGAGCAATGCTGAAAATAAACTGAGAATGCTAGATAGAAAAAGATAAAGAGGAAGTACTTACAGCATGCTGGCGGGCTAAGGGAGTCTGTGAACGCCCCGTACTCTCTAACTGGCTTTGGTTGGTAGCCCGAAGCTGTGTGTACGAGATTGAAGGAGTGATCAAGCCGTCGAAACACGGATACCGGCCATTCTTCTTCCCCTGGATGGCCACCACCGCCATGTCGTCGATCTGAGACTCGGCGACCTCAGCAACAGGAACATCCGGATGCAACTCCTGATAGTGATGAATGTAAGACCCCAGGTGCTCCTCGGTCTTGCCGTAGTACTGGCTCTCGCCCTCCTTGCGATGACTCCGCTCGCGGGCCAGCTTCCACGACTCCATGTCTGAGAGCGGCCTCTTCAACTTGTCCTCCTACAACGTCAAATAGAAGTTAGCCATACATAAGAACATGATGGTAAAGAAGAATAAAAATGCATCATGCACATAGATATACCTTCATGGCCTTGAAGCTCCAGTGGTTCCTGTTTCCTTGGCCGTGTGTCCCGTCGCCTCCACGGTTAGCCCGGCCCTTGATACTCTTGGCAGCAAACTCTGCATCGGCGCCGAGCCACCTATCCACCAAACTCGCCCATCCGTCATGCCTTCCATAGCATCAACGAGGAACAACCTATGCAAATTTTGGAAGCATGACATGTGAGCACGAAACATAGAGTTGACTGCTTGAAACAATGAAAAGTCAGTAATAGTTACCATCATGAGCTGCTCCCTGTTCAAGGTAAGTTTTTGCTTCTGCGCTTGAGTTTTGGTCATCCTTTGGTGCAGGTAGATGTGGTAGTACTGCGAGACGGCAACCCAGCGCACCTCGTACTGCAACTGACGAGCTTTCTTCTTCGCAGCCGCAAGTAAGACCACGTCGGCTCTAGCCTTGTGCTCGTCAAGAACTCTATAGAGTTGCTGCATAAACCAGAAGCAAACAAGGCATGAGTTGAGTGATTCAATGATAAACTATGAACGAAACTGAAGACAAGTGATTCAGAAGAGAACTTACCCAAAATTTGGTGATCACGGCCTTAGCGGCCGTCCCGTACTCCGCGTTGCTGCAAGCCTCATAGTGAGCCCATCTCGTGGCCAAAACCCGCAGCTGCGGGTCCCTGTCTGGCCGCGGGCAGAATAGGCCAGGCCAAAACTGCTTCAACAGGACAGTGATAAGGCCGTTCGGTTTACGTCCCTTTCCACGAAGGATCCAGTTTCTGCAAAAGAATCAAATGATTGCCATGTGTACAATAAGAAAATATTGTCATGTGTTGAAAATATGATTGAGAGGCACTTACTCTGTCCCCACAGGTTCAATGAGCCACTTGTGCTCCTCGATAGAAGGTGGTGTAGGTAGTCCGACATTACCACGCAGCCACCCCTGCGGAGCACCCGGTGGCAAGTCACCCCACAACTCGGGATCAACCTCCCCTCCACCCTCCTCGCCCTCCTCCTCACCCTCCTCCTCGGCCTCCTCCTCCTCACCCTCCTCCTCGGCCTCCTCCTCCTCACCCTCCTCCTCGGCCTCCTCCTCCTCGCCATCAGGAACATACTCCTCCTCCTCAGACTCAGAAGGTGCCTCTGTATGGGAGGGCATCGAAGAAGACCCTCCTATTTTGGACACGGCCCGGAGTTTTTTGCCCCGGCTGCCTCTCCCCCCACCTCCTCCTCCTCTAGGGGCTCTCCCCCCACCGCCGCCTCCTCTAGGGTCTCCTCCCCCGACCCCTCCACCTCCCTGTGAGGTGTCATCCTCGCGTAGTCGGGAGGGAACCTTGTGGGCTCGTCCACTCCGAGTAAGTCCTTTAAATTTACTGAGGAAACTGGCGCCGCTGGACTTGCCCATGATTAGCAAACCTGCATTGAGAAGAGAATAAACAATTAGTAAGGATATCAATTAAACAAGCATACAGGAAAAACATTAATACCAGAAGAGCACATTAAGCATACTATTGTAATGATCATTAAAAGAACTTGCATTTTCTAGAACCCATATGAATCATCACTATTGTAATCTATTTGTGGAGCGGTCTCATCATCACTATCACGCATATCTTCTTCATTGTCTGACGGAGGTGGAGGCTCTTCCTCATCGTCAGCGTCTTCATTTAACTTTTCAAGCATAATTATGTCTCTTTGATTCACAACTGCCTCACCATCAATCCGTGCGTCGTCGTCGTTTGGGTCCAGGTCAACATAACCCAAGTCATCATCCTCGTTGTTTCGGACCACGTCATCATGTTCCTCTTGATAGAACACTCCCTCGTATGTCATTGGGTTTATGTTGTAGTAATCATCATCGTTCGGGTCCGGTAGCTTACCATGCGGCGACACCTTGAACACAACTTCCCAACCCTTTAGGTACTCTTTCTGGCATGGGTAAGGCAGATAATATACTTGTGTGGCCTGGGTAGCGGCGATAAAGAGATCAGCTCCGGCATAGACGGTTGATGGTTTAACTTCAACTAAACCAACAGAAGGCGTATGTCTCAGACCCTTTTTGGGGTCGAACCATCGGCATTTGAACACAGTGAGACTTAGGTGTTCGCGGCCAAGTTTGAATGTAAGCTCGTATATTTTTCCTACCCTTCCGTAGTAATCTACGTTATTATCTCCTTCAGTGAAGACTCCGGTATTTATGGTTTTGGGATCAGGCCGACTGTTCTGGTGCTCCTCTGTATGGAAGCGATACCCATTCACATCATACTTTTCGCATGTCATGACGACAGGGTCAAAACCCATGGAAACCCATCTCAATTCTTCATCCATTGATTCGGTCGGATCATTTCCCTACAAGTTTAATTGAAATTATAGGGTGCATGAGTTTAATTGAAATTATAGGGTGCATGAGTTTAATTGAAAGTGTGAAAAATTACTTTCTCCATGAACCACGCAACAAAATTTTTCCTTCCATCAGCACCCTTTCGGAGAAGAGCAAGTGCCTCCGCTTCAGTAGGAGGCAGCATTCCTGTCCATTCTTCTTCAACGAATCAACTATAATAAGAAAAGCGGTATAAGAACTAGGCAAAGTGAACATAACAAATTGACTAAAAGAATGGTGCAAAGGTATTAACTCATCCACTCATCCTCAACTTCCTTGATGTTGTGCAAGATATAGAACATGACATCCTCCCACTCATCTCGTGGCATGACATAAGGTTTCGAGCATCCAGCCCTACCACCTTGCCCGATGAATAGAGGCAACTTGGGTTTATACTTGGGTTCTTCTGTATTGTATCGAGACACCTTATTGTGCAACGTGGGAACATGGTCCGGATAGTAGGCTGTCCTGAGGTCTGCCACCTCCTCTAGGATAACTGCCTCAACAATGGAAGCTTCAATCTTAGCTTTGTTTCCACATTTCTTTCTCAGATGCTTGTTCTGTCTCTCAGGGCCGTACTGCCAACGATTCTGCATAGGGCCCCCCAACAATACCTCGTTCGGGAGGTGCAAAATAAGATGTGTCATCGGAGTATAGAAGCCTGGCGGGAAGATCTTCTCTAGCTTGCATATCAACTCCGGCGCCTTCTTATGCATTTCTTTTATCTTCTCACGACATACTTCTTTAGCACAAAGCGTGCGGAAGAAATGGCTTAACTCCGCAAGCACACGTCAGACACGCTCGGGAACATAGTCGCTAGGCTTATTCTGACCAACTCTAGCTTGTCCTCCCTCCCCCTATTTACGATGGGGATGTTTCTTCTAGCGGACGGGGTCCATTCCAAACTTGACACCCCGCGGTCCAGGTTCTTTTGGGACGGAACTGGGACGAAATGCAAGTATCATTTGGTGAAATGGGCTGCGGTGTGCAGACCAAAAAAGTTCGGTGGTTTGGGGATCACGAACTCAAAGCTCATGAATGTTGCCTTGCTCACCAAATGGTGGTGGCTCCTTGCCCAAAACGAGTCAAGTCTCTGGGCGGATATCCTACGGGCTAAATATTCCCCGGATGGAAATCTTTTCAAGGTAAAGTTGAAGGGTTAGCGTTTTGGAACGGGATCCAAGCGGTAAGACTGGCCTTTACGGTGGGTGCACAGTTTCTCGTTCATAGCGGCACATCCACGCGTTTTTGGCTTGACTTGTGGTGGGGGCAAACCTCGTTGTGGCAATCACACCCGGAGCTGTACCAACTGGCCACAGACACTAACATCTCGGTCGCTGACGCCCTTCGGGTTCACCCTCCGACGATATCCTTCTACAGGACGTTGGAGGCCGGCGAGGCCACTTCCTGGAATGTGCTAGTAGACACCCTAGAGGGGCAGACTCTAAGCCAGGAACGGGACGAGATCTCCTGGAACCTCACGGCTTCCCAGAAATTCTCGGTCAAGTCCTTATATACGAAGTTGACGGAGGGGAATGTGCTAGATATGGCTAGGGGGCTATGGAAGACTGGCATTCCCCTCAAGATCAAAATTTTCCTGTGGCAATTGTGTCGCAATCTCCTCACTACTTCGGATAATGTGGCCAAGAGGAATGGCCCGGTGAACGGGTCCTGGCCATTTGCGGCCACGGGGAAGATGCTAACCACATGTTTTTTGGGTGCTGTCTAGCTAGATTTGCGTGGATCACCGTTAGGGAGACATTCAAACAGAATTGGAACCCGCAAACTAGCGATGACTTACTAAACTTGCTGAAGGCACATAGGGGTGCCAACGCGAGGTTGCTGTGGCGTAGCGTAGGGGCGCTGTTATGGTCGATTTGGGTGGTCCGGAACAAAATTACTATTGAACACAAGTTCCCTGCTCACACAGTTGATATTCTCTTCAAATGCCATATTTTCTTACAGGCTTGGGCGCCATTGGGGAAGCAGCATGACGAGGACCGCATAATCGTGATTATGGAGAAAATCAAGTTGTGCATGGTGAAAGCGAGGCAACAAGGAGTGCAAGCTTGAATCTTTTGAGTTATAGCTTATGATTGGCCGAGAGCTTAAGTTTGTTATATTTGCTAGCTTATTGCAACTTTGCATTGTCGGGCCTTCACGCGTGTGGAACTTCTGTCATTTTGGTTTGTAAGTTTCGGAACTTGTTTGTGGATGCTGCCTTGTGTCTTTATTAATTTAAAGCCGGATGATGCGTGCGTCTTCGTTCCAAAAAGGTACGTTTGCTCGCCCCTCTGCCCTTGCCTGTTCTTCTTCCTGATTGTTTTTTTTTCTACTGCTTGTTCCCAATTCTTTCTCGATAGAACAGGTCAACAGGAAATTGTTGTCGGGCTCTCCAATCATTAAGCACACATAGTCAGGTTACAAAGAAAGAGAAGGTACAATACTACTATGCGTCTATGCCCTAGCAGGTTTTTTCATGACATTAGATGAAGATCTTCTGTAATCAATCTCTAATATCTCCATAGCTTTGTGCTAATTTTAAAAGTAAATTGTTCCTTTCAATTGCAGCACGGCCATGTTGGGTTCGGGTAGAAAGTATACATCTGAAAGTGAAAAACAAAAAGGAAGGAGGTAGATGAGATGAAAGGAGCATTATGAGGATCCCTTTTAATATTATAAGAGCGATACGAGCACTTCAGGAAATCCGGACGAGTTGGCAATAGTTCTTGCATATGACCGAACTAGTGCCGATGAGGAGGATGCTCGTCATACTCCTACAGAAGACAATGTTGACATCAACTTGGATGATACCAATGTGAGTGATCATGAGCCCTATTTAATTCGTCTGCGACATAATCTGTTAGTGTTGATGAGGAACCGGTTGTTACTATGGATATTTATGATCAAGTAATTGGGGTAATCTTGATAACAAAGCTAGGGACATATTAGTGAAAAAGGGGCCTAAAATGGAAGAAGAAATTGCTAGAGAGGTTAAATGACTTGGCAAATTTATGCACGGAGAAGAAATTGCTTGAAGAAATTGATATTGATACTATCATTAGCGATTTTGCATCACAAAATGTTAGGAGAAATTTTTGGAGGTAATATATAAAACATTATTTGATATATACACTGATTTTGAATGCACTTAATTGTTTTCTTTTATACAAATTTAAATCTTCCCCGAAGGGCCTCAGATTGTAGTTTCGCCCCAGGCCCCTGAAATCTCAGGACCGGCCCTGCTCCCAGCTATCACAGAACAACGACCGGCTGTTGATGTTGCGGACCGAACAGCCCAGCAGCAAATGCCTGACACCGAGCCGGGTGAACACGCGCATCCAACTCGTGTGAGCGAAACAGCCAAACTAGGGCAGACAAACACAACTAGTGGGCAGCGAAACCCAAAAGTGCTAGGACAGACAAACACAACATGCAGACAACTAGGGCTGCCGCCTACGAGAAAATTTTGTTTAAGACGTTATAGCCTAGAGAAAATTGTGTTGCTGATTTGTTTGCCAAGTTTGTTAGTGCCCAATGTAATCTGGCAATGGAAAAGACTATTTGGTTGTCAATCTCATTTTTGTTGCGAAATAGTTTGTCAACCCTATTGCAAGGAAAATCTTACGACTCAACCTTGTTGGGGTTGAACGGACCACTCTCAAGTTAATAAGATCTCCAGTAGGGCATTAATTTCCTTCCATGCATGCCATTGTCGATTCACTCCGCTATGACAAGTGTGTTTATGTCTTGCGTACTTATTTCCTTTCGTGCATACCATAGCTGACCAGGAATATGCCGTTCCAAAAAAATCGAGCCCGCGCTGCCATGATCATGATGACGCCCAACAATTGTGGTACGGTTTTGTGCCGGGAGTGGCCTCGTTTATATAGCGGATGTCGTGTGGCCAAGCGGCTTGGTGTGTCAATGCGCGAGCCAGAGTTTGTTTCTCGGCTGGCGTGAGTATTTAATGGCGGCAGACATACATACATGCAGCTCATTTGAATGCGGTAGATATCCATCCCGTCGAGTAACGCTTCTCCGGCATTGAACAGGCAGGGACACCGCGGACACAGTGCGGGCGGAAATTTCGCGGTGATCCGTTTCAATGCCAGCACCAGTAAGAGGTCACGTCCGCTCTGGGCCGACATCAATGCGGAACTGGCACTGTAGAGCGACATGAATGTGGGGCAGTCATTTCGGGTGGCATGCACGCAGAC
>NC_041393.1:722902191-722920186 GCF_002162155.2 Triticum dicoccoides | reverse complement strand
AAAAAAGACATCTGGACTCGTCTGCAGATGGATGCGGGACTGCATTCGATTGCAAAACACGTCCGGATCACGCGATTTTAACTAATGCGGGGGATTTGAGTATTAGCGTTGGAGATTCACTTAAGTGCTGCATCGAGTAACTTTTGCTATAGCTCCGCACATGATTATTGTAGCAAGCCTACTATTTCTACAACGAACACTCCTCACTGAACATTGCCTACATAAATTGTAACTACATCAAGGTCTCGCATGATAATAGTGGTGACTACTCCACATGATATAGTATCAAATTCTCATATAGCAACCAAGTTAATTTACTCTATTCAAATTAAACTAGCTAGTATACTGGTAGCAGTACAATGTAATATATGTACTTGGTAAGACGTCTCCCTCCCGAGTATAAGTAGTAATATGCTGGCTCCATGCATGTCCATGTCCTCAATGATATTTCCAGCTGCTCACGAGTGCAAAGATGATGAGGGCGATATAGCCCACTGCGAACAGGCCGACCACACACTGTACCACAAGCATCAAGAGCACGATCAATCGAATAAATTATTAGTTATTAATTATCCCAATGTTAACGAAATTAATTTGACTAACCGTGCAAATACGTTCCCCGACGGTGTCGGCGCGGTCGGAGTTGTCCAGCATGGGCTGGAGCGGTGCCACTGCCGTCGTCGACGCCAGGGCGGGGGCGGGGTACGCGTACGGCACCGGGAACCCCGGCACCGCCGTGGGCTGCTGCGCGTGGTGATGAGCGTGGTGGTGGTGGCCGCCGCCGTGTTGTTGATGATGGTGGTGGTGGTGGCCGCCGCTGTGATGATGGCTGTGCGTCATGGCCGGCGATGTTGCCGGTGTCGAGACGTGATGGTGGCTGTCCGAATATGCAGCCGGCATAGAGACATGGACATGATGGTTGTGCGTCATCGGTCGGCGCTAGCTTGGAGGTAGATGGAAAGTACGTACGTTCGGCGGATTGGCTCTCTCTCTCTCTCTCGCCGACTCGCCGGTACGTTCATGTGAGCTCGATCGATCGTATCCTGGCGTTGGGATTTTGTTTGTCTCACGGTGACTTTGCTTGCTTGCAATATGAGTCGGTCTACACAAGTACAATCTACTGAATTCCAACTATACGTACAGAGTTTGCGTCGGACTCATGTACAATGTGCCTCTCCACGACCGACTCAAGCCGCTCAACGACCGCGACGACTCGGCGTACCGGGGGTTCTTGCGGGTGTCGCCCGACCTCTGCCGCTCGCAGGGCATCATCATCGACACGTTCCGGTCCCTCCAGGCCCGGCCCAGATGGGGGGGCAGGGGGGCGGCCGCCCCGGGCCCCCGAAATCCAGGGGGCCCCTCTCAGATGTGGTACGAAGGTAGCCCATAGGCCCATATCATTTCCTGAAACGAAATTAGCTCAAACATAGGAAAGAGGTAGCAGCCTAGGCGCAAGTACGCAATCAGGAATTGATTACTTTCTTCTCGCGAAACGAAATTAGCTCAAGTAAACAAAACTAGGCCCACATTGATGTACGCACGCAATCACAGCGTAACTATTGCGACGTGAGATCGCATCCCTAATCCACTGCCCTATTCTCTGTTCCTTGGTTCCGAACTTTAGATCAAAAGTCGCTGGCCGCCGGCAGCTCGAGTAGCTGGACGCAGCCACGCAGGACTCACACGTACATCATCAGGCCATGGCAATTGACAGCACCGAGTGCGTTCGTTATCCACTTTCTAGGTGTTGGGAGTATATTGCCGGGTGCCTCCTGCTTGACATCCATATCGGGTCGTTGTTGAGCACCTAATCACGGACGCTGATGCAATTGGTTTGAGGTATATCATTTGTACCCGCAAGAAAGAAGAGGTATATAACTCGTACTATTCCCTATTATTTATGTTGCTGATGAAGTAATTTACCTTCACATACATATAAGATGCATATCTTCCACTGCTAAATGATTTGGCAATATTACACATCTATAAAAATTGTTGGATAAAATTGACATTGACCCTATGATAAGTGGATTTGTATCGAGAATTATTTTAAGAGACTAGATCTTATATATATTGTTGTCCTTTGCTTGCTTAGTCGTTCTGTAGCCTAGTTATTCGAATGCTTCTCAGGATAAACGTATGTCTAACATGTTTGACCTACATAAGAATGACCGATCCCTTGACAAGAATCATGGCCTTACTACTAGGTCCCCGATGGCCAGCGGGGTTTTAGAAGAAACTTCTAGAATAATATGTAGAAAGTATTGAACGAAAATAGTATCAAAATTGGTTGCATCAAAGTGTTATTGGTTATATATATTAGGGGGGCCCCAATTTTTTGTCTTGCCCCGGGCCCCCAAAATCTCAGGACCAGTCCTGGGTCCCTCGAGCTGGTGCCCGGCCTGCCGACGCCGCCGGTGCACTGCATCGGGCCGCTGATAAAGTCGGCAGAGGTGAGCGTGAAGCGCGGCGGGGAGTGCCTGGCGTGGCTGGACGCGCAGCCGGAGGGCAGCCTGGTGTTCCTCTGCTTCGGCACTGGGCCGGGCCATCCCTTTGCGTGTGTTGCTACTAAACCATGAGTTATTCTTGTGAAAACCCTTTGAAACGAATAGGGCCTATATGTGTTACCTATAGGATCAATACAATCAGTTATTCTTCCTCAATTCATCTTCTACATTGGGACCGGCGGCCCTTGTCACCGGAGCTGCGACTGTCTCCACTGGATCTGCAACCGCTGGCTCACGCTACTGCACGAGAGGAGCCGGCGAGAAACACAGGAGACGACGCCGGCAAGGGCGCCAACCGGTGAGCAAGTGGGCGCTGCTTTGAGGCCGGCCATGTCGCTCATGCATGGCTGTGCGACAGGCGAGCGCACGAGACGAGAGAAGAAAGTGTCACGGCGGGAAGGAACGAGATCATGCGGCTCTCGGCGTTTGATCCTTTTTGGTTGTTGCCCTTTCGTCCCGGGGTGGACTTTTACCGTCGGCGCCCTCGCCGAACAACCTCTCATAGCTATAGGTGTTCATGATACACACGAGTCCAACTGAATCAACTTTTTGAAGTCCAGCACCATTACGACGCTAGATGAACATACCTACACTTGGGTCGAACTCGTGACCAATTCGTACACATGGTCTTACACGGATCCAAAACATATAATAAACCAAAGCGATGGAGGCACGGGCCAATGCAATCAACCGTACGAACAAATACCGCGCCAGCGCGTACCCACCAGGCCGCCGATCGACATCGGCAGTATCGATCTCCGGCGATGACGCACGGGCATCACCATCACCACCATCATCATGGCGGCGGCCATCACCATCACGGCGGCCACCACCATCACCACGGTCATCATCACCATCACCATCACGACAGCCAGCAGCCGCCGGCGCTGCCGGGGTTCCCCGTCCCGTACTCTTACCTTCCGACGACGGTCGGGGCGCCTCTCCTCGAGCATAGGCCGAAGCCGGACCGCTCCGACTCCGACGCCGACGGTGGACTCTACAACTGCACGGTACGCGGGGTCATCTACGTAGTTTGCAAATTGCAACCTAATGTCTATATGTATGATGCCGATATATATAGGAGGATAGACTAATTTGGTTGATTTGCTCTTTTGCTTTTGGTGCAGCTTGTGGCCTTCCTGATCCTGGCCGTGGTGTGCATCCTCGTCTACATCTTCGGCTGACCCATCGTTTGGTCCACGGGGGCGTCTGCGTGCAGATTACTACTATACCTTTTTTTTTTCTGATGGCATGCATGGACGTGCATGGCACACAGCTACGTAGCTGAATAGTTGATAAGGACTTGGGGAGACGTCCCATCGAGTATATTAGAACATTCTTTAGTGAAGTGTAAACTTGGTAGCCATGCGAGAATGATCGGCTCGTGTACGTGGTGATTTGATTGTTGTTATAATTTCGGTATATGCGTCAATTTGTTCTCAGAGCATCTACGGCCGGACCCCTATTCCCTTTCTAAACGTCCACAACATTAGCCCGGTCACAAAAGCTAACACAACCAGACCCCTTATTTAGTCCATATACGCCCGAACTGACCAGCACAACTCATATCGGTATCAAATGTAGAGACGATATGAGGGCGCCTGGACGCGACCGGGCACCCCACCCCTGGTTTATAGCGGTCCCACCCGAAGCACTTTTCCTGAACTGATGGCGGCAAGCTGCTCAACTGATAGAGATTTTTATTTTGTTCATTGAATGTTTTCGGACACATTATGAATCAACAAAAGCCATGCAAACATCAATGTTACGTCCGTGAAGGAGATACCATATGACCATGAATCTTCTTTGTGTTAAGCAATCAAGATTCATAGTTAAGCTTGTCGCTTATGCATGACCCGGCTATTTAAGCCGGTCGACTAGCTACTCATGTGGCGAGGTGGGCTGTGGGACTAAACATCCGAAATCAGCCGGCCCAAACGGATGTGAAATCTTAAGGATGAGTATTTTTTGGTGTTTTCTAACAGGCCCTGCTTGCACCCAAGAGTGTTTAGAATATGGCTCAGGTTGTCTTATGTCACATTTATGTGTACAAGGCTACAAGCACAAACTTATGATAGTTGATTTTGAGAGTTGTTCGGGCTGCAAAGTGATTCAGAGGGTTGCTTAGTTGAAGGATCTGGTTTGTGATTGCAGGCAGAATTAAAACGGTATCATCTGCATATTGGATAAAATTGGGAAGTCAGGGTTTGAAACAAATGAAATTTGGAGCCTGGATTAAGTTGGCTTGCATTGCCTCATTGAGAATCGTTTGTAATAAATTAGCAGCTAGCAAAGTAATGCAAGGAGAGAGAGGGTCTCGTTGTCTCACTCCCCTCTTGCAATGAAATTGTTGAGTAAGATGGAGGGATATCTAGAACTTAAAATCAGAAGTGTTGTAGTGGTAGTGCCCTCGTGTGTCTCCCGAGTGTTGTAGTGGTAGTGCCCTCGTGTGTGAGCCTCTGTTTGAGTTTGGGAACCGTGCGTAGATGAGTAGAGAGAGGAAATGTGTATTTTCTTTTTAAAGTCAAATTAGGGTTCATGAGACATTGTTAAGACAGGTGTGCAAAAGTGTACCTCGTATCCAGATGGAAATTTTATATTCCAACAAGAAAACTATTGAATGAAAAGATTGGAATAAAATCAGAAGTTTTGGTTTTCCTTCTTGTCGGATGAGATAATTATAGTGAAGGGAGTGAGATGACTAGTGAGATGTTTCCGACGATCATGAACCCTAAGAGAACGTTGGCGCATAAATTGAAGTTGCACCACCAGTAGTCAAAATACCGCTCAAATTAAACTACGATAATACAGTATACTTCCTAGGACGTCTCCCAAAGTCCCAAGTCCTGATTAAGCAACCTGCTGGCTCCATGCAGGTCCATGTCATCAAAGGAAACGCTACTAATCTCCACGCTCCCGTTGATCTATATCATCGGTTGACCACGAATGTGTAGAGGAGGATGGGCAGCACGATGACGATAAAGCAGATCACACACTGCACCACAAACAACAACAGCACGGTCGATCATATTAACATTTAACAATTAAATAAATCTATGGTTGGCGAAATTAATCATTGACAAAGTAGTAATAACCACGCAAGAAGCATGCGCACGTACCATGACGGCTCCGAAGATGCGGGCGTCGTTCTCGCAGTTGTCCGGCGTGGGCTCGAGGACCGGCGCCCAAACCGTGGTCGTGGACGCCTGGCCAGGAGTCGTGTACGGGACAGGGAACCCCGGATACCTCGCTGGCTGCTGGCTGTCTTGATGGTGGTGGTGGTGGTGGTGGCCGTGATGATGATGATGATGGTCACCGCCGCCGTGTTGTTGATGATGATGTTGGTGGTGGCCGTGCGTCATGGCCGGAGACACCGCCGGCATCGAGATCGAGGCATGATGGTGGTGGCTGTGCATCATGGCCGAAGAAGAATCCGGCATGGAGGTATGATGGTGGCCGTGCGTCATCTAGTCGGCGCTGGAGGAATAGATGCTGGTTCCCGTGTCGATCACCGGCCAATTGTCGATGGAAAGTGCGTGCGTACCGTGGACTGGCTCTAGCTCGATCCCTCGCTCGTACAGTACGTACTTCCCTTTGGTGTTGGGATATTTATTCATGGCGAATACGTACGAGTCGGTGTCGGTATGCACGATCGATCTGAATCCGAAGAAGCTGTTGTGTTCATAACTGGCAAGAAGAGTTGTACTAGTCTCTTTAATTCGCAGGATTTCTGAAACACAAAACTAGAAAAAACACAGTAATGGAATAGGTGAATGATTCTGGCTGACTGACCGCATGAAAACTGCGCCGCTCGCACCCACGGACAGCACGCGTCCAGTGGGGCCGTGCACACAGTGCCCCTCCCCGTTACAGCAACTCCGATGCGTCGACCCATTTCATCTGCGCGTGTCTGTTTGGAGACATAAAAGTCGACCCAACACGCCGATTCAAACGGACACGCGTCCGTTTTTTATCCACCTGCCGATCTATTCCGGCTCAAATTTAGGCCTCATTTGCGTCATCGCGGACATGAAACGGACGCGCGCGATGCCCTCCTACTCCTCCCCTGGCCTGCCAGTCGGCGGCACAGCCATCCCAATCTTCCTCTCTTTCTCCAAAAAACTCTCGCCCGCTTGTGCTCCCTGCCTCTCGCCATGGACGACGAGCCGACCCTCTACGCACCGCCGGCCTCGCCCCCCCTCCCCCTCCCCCCTCGCCTCCGCGAAAGAAAAGCCCCGCGCCATCCGCAAGACAGCGGCGCCGCCCAAGAAGAAGCCGTTGACGGCCGAGCAGCGGGCCATGCAGTCGAGCAAGTGGTAGGACCGGAGGCACGCGCAGGACCGCAAGCTCAAAGTCGCGTCTGCCGCCGCCCTGTCCGCCACTGCACAACAAGAGGAGACAAATGCCAGAGTCGCCGCGGCAACGAGGAGACCAATCTAAAGGAAGGGGCTTGAGCTTGATGGGGAGAAGCAAGCCAAGATGCTGAAGATGGAGATGGAGGCGGAGAAGCAAGCGAAGATGCTCGAGATTGATGCCGCCAATGCCAAGACCAAGGCAAAAAAAGTGGCTCTCGCTAGCATGATGATGGGGGTGGAGATCATGAAGGTGGACTTGAGCACGGTGGCCACGATGAGTGGGTTGTTGGTGATGTCGATGGCTTCGATTTCTCCCTCCCGGAGGAAAATACCCCCGGCAGAATCACTCCGTCGGAGAGAAAAAGTGCTCCTGCCCAGGTTACGCCTCGAGAAGGCAACGCTTCGTCCCGAAAGTCCTCTCTTGATTTTTTTCTAGGGAAAATGGCTTCATATAGCAGAAAATGGGCCACGGAGGATGACTAGGGTCCCCACAAGCCACCAGGGCGCCCCCTGGTACCCCGTGGGCACCCGTGGCCCCCTCTGGTTTTTCTTTCTTTCAGTATTTCTTATATATTCCAAAATAATTGTCCTTGAAATTTCAGCTCATTTGGAGTTGTGCAGGATAGATATCTCAAATGTTTCCAGGTCTAGAATTTCAGTTACCGGCAATCTCTCCTCTTTGTATAAATCTTGCAAATTAAAAAAGAAAAGGTATTAGAATGGCACCACAAAATATTGTATTGATCAAAAACATCATAAATAACAGTACAAAAACATGACGCAAAATGAACGTATCATGCATATTTTGACCATAGCAGTTATAGCATAAAATATAAACTCTTTAATTATGAATATGGAGATATAATGATATAAAAATTACTATCTCTAGGGTATATTTCCAACCGATCTACCTATAGATCTTTCCCTACTAGTAGGTGCTATGAACGAACTTCGAAGCACAACGACACTTCATACCCTGTGGTGACCGGTGGCTATGCTGGAACCAACGATGCAAACAGCTGCAACCGTGGCGCGGCGATGCTACCACGGCGCACGTGTGGTGCCATGGCCAAAGCACAGCGGCGATGAAGACCCCCGGGCGACCGGCGACTATACTGGAACCAAGTCATGGCAATGCTACAACTGGGCGGCCGAGCGAGCGAGCGACGACATCGACTAGTGCCACCATACGACCGGGAAGCAGTGGAAGGTCTTGGGAGATGACGAGCGACAACGCCACCGATAATTGTTGCAAACGAGAGAGAGAGAGAGCAATCAATGTGACAGAGGATCCTATTCTCGACAGCCACGTGTGGGATGCATCGACGATTGCGGAAGCCCACATCGGATAGCTGGCGTGCGACCAGCCGTGGATTTTGGCCGATCGACCATCCTTTCTAGAAATATAAAATTAGCTAGCCAAGACACTCAATAGTTATCACTAGAATACGCACACATGCGCAGCCTATCCCTATGAGCATCTTTGAGAGACTCAACCAACATATCATTTTAAAATTTTATGAAGTCACCTTAGGTGACTTGTAGTCGACGGCAACATCTCCTTCCACTCAACACGCATCACCGTAAATCCTGAAATAAAACTAGAATAAATAAGAGCTCCAGGACTTGAACCTTAATAGAACGGGAATACCACTGTCCACTGAACAATCCAACCACATGTTGGTGCTTAGATCCAAATATTTTATCTCTGAACATAGAACTGATCCTAAGGTCGTGTATCTGAATAATCTTGAGCAATAAAGGCCATCTTCTCTCTAACGTTTCCTTCTAGGTTTTCTAGTATTTTAAAATTTTACATTTTACTAGTTTTTTGTAGGTTATTTATCTGGTTTTCCGAGAAAACAAAGCTTGTCTATTTTTCATATTTATTTGTAAGAGCAGAAAAAATAAAAAAGTTCAAACATTTTTTGAAAAACAATGATATTGTTTGAGAATATATAAACATTTAAAAAATCTCAATAAATTTTTGAAATTTCGAAAACATCATTGTAAGACTAGGAAACATTTTATAAAAAATAGAAACATATTTTACAAATTCAAATAGTTTTTGACTGTAAAATGAAAGAAAAATCCAAAACTCAGTAAAGTAAAGCAGGGAAATAATTAATCTAAAACAAGGCTAGAACCTTATAGATGGTTCCCGAAACCAGATCCTGTAGTACATGTGCTATCCAAAATGGGCAGGCTCAAACAACATCGCCACACTTATGCATTTGTGCAACAATTTGACGCATAGAGGGTCAAATAGGAAACACCGAAACACACATGCAAACATACGCGCTTCTAGCCCACTCGCAGGCATACATAGACCTAGGCAGTCGATCTTCCCAGCTTTATTATTTTGTAGAAATGCCAAACTTTACTCAAAGTTTACAAAAATTGAAATGCAAACTTGGTTATGAGGCTGGCCTAGCCAAATATGGCGTTCCCTGACCTAAAGAGTGAGAGAATTTTGCTAGTGAAAGTGCTTCATAATTTGATGCTCTCCCCTCAAAACAGAACATGCAATTACAAAACAGTAGAACACAGCTAGCTAGAAGCCTCCACAGTGATTTGAAGTTCTCCACCGTCAGATCACTTTGACATATGTCTAGGATTTTCGCTCGGTCATCCCCCAGCTTCTTTACGCCATTCTTTTTTGAGAATATCTTCTTTACGCCAATTAATCCTTTCACACGTTACACGGGCCGCTGCTCCGGCGAGCGAGCTGCCAGTCACATGGTTAATCGGGCCGTGGAGATTGAAGGCCCATGAGGTCCAGTCAAATGCAAAACCTTTCCAGCCTGATTCCTTTCGCTATCGCGGGTTGCTCCCTGTTACTCGACGCTGCGTCGCCGCCGCCGTGCGTCACGTGTGCCTGTCATTTGCCCTCTACTGTTCATCCGTGGCCCCCCATGACGGATCCTTTCTTACCGAAAAATGGTTGCCCCCACTTTATATTATAAAGCAACGACCACACGATATAAATGATGGGGCCTCAGCACAAGCAAACCCAAAAGAAACAGAAAAAGAACTGAAGAGAAAATAATGCCAACAACGGCGGATCAACGAAAACGATGAGGACCCGCAACCGCCGCGCCCACCGGATAATACCACCACGCTCCTAGCACTCCGGCCGCCGCATACCAAACAACACCCTCAAGAAGGATCGCGACGATGACGATGCTGTTGCCCGGACATGTCCTAGGGTTTCCCCCGGTGCGCGAGGGGTGAGGTGAAGGGGTATGCCCGATGCCCTTCAGGAAGGCACGGCGGCGCCCGCGAGCGTCACCGCGTCGGTGTCGGCCCTGCCGACAAGGATTTCTCCCGACCACCAACCAACCACGACCCCAGACGATCCATCCCGCGCCACCAAACACACCGCCCACCAACTTGCGCCACCACGGTCGAGCAGTCTCCATCGCCGTCTCACCATGGCAAACGAAACGGGACCGACGGAAACAAGATGACGCAACTGGGAACCAGGAGCGGCAACATTAGCAGCCTCGCGGGAGGGGACATCCTCCACCACCCCGGCGGGATCCGGCCGGACGCAGCACAGGGGCAAACCGGGCCACCCCTGGCCCAGCCGAGCCCGAAACGGGCTCGCGAAGCCCCCATCGCCGCGTTGCAGAACGCGAGCCACCGTCGCCACCACCCCCCGCACGAGTCACGCCCCCGAACAGCCGGTGACGCCGCAAGCAGACCAGTCCAGGCCCGCCCAGACCCAGATCGAGCCCAAAAGGGCCCAGATCTGGGCCGGGAAGGCCCGCCGCTAGCCACCGCGTCTCCCTGCTGCCAAGCGGCCACGCCACCGCCCGCACACCACCCAGCACTGCGCCGCCTAGGGAGCCGCGCCGCCGCCGGATCCATTGTCACCGAAGAGCATCCCCGTCGGCCGCCGTCCGCCCGAGCCGAGGCGCCATGCGGGGGGGAAAGGCCGGGGCTGCCGCCGCCGGCACCACGCGGGCAAGGCCCGGTGGCCCAGGCCGACGGCGGCGGAAGGGGAGGAGGGGGAGGGGGGCTGAGAGGGGCGACGAGAGCCCCCGGTTGCCCCGCTCGGGGAGGCGACGCGGGGGGAGGAGGGAGAGGGTTGTCCTACCACTTGTATTGGATCCCTTCTTTCCAATGTATTTCCCTGTTGCGTTCTTCCATGGGGGCTGCGGTGGCCGCACACGTCGTCGGCATCCATCCCAGGCTATCCTCCATGGGCGTTCGCCTCCGTGCTCTTAGCAGATGTAACGCCCACGCCCATGTCCGCGTGCTTTCGTATAAGCCAGGTGTGCCATGCCCGTTGCTTAGTTTCGATCTTGCCGACCTTCTATCTTCATGTAATTGGTGTGATGCTGAACTGGGAGAAGAAATTGGCTACGCTGTGCCACGGTTCCCATAGGGAAGCTGGTAAATCTCATATCTGTTTTGTGCTTGTGCTTCAAATTTTTCATTGGAGGTAAGATTTACTAGATGAGGTTCTGTTTGTACGCGCATTTCATTCAGCATCAGGTCATTCTGTTTGATGCTGAGATCCAAATGCCCAATCGGGTTTGAGATATGGGGTGTGCCTCCTCTCAGATTGTAATTTACAAACCTGGCTAAGTCTATATAAAACTTAATGTTCGGAAATTTTTACAGGACTGAAAAATTCAAGATGTTTTGATTGCAGGCCTGTCCTGTGACACAACAACACCAATGAAAGTGCTCTCTCAGACCTTGTTATCTAAGGTACTATTTGTTTAGACCATGTCGGTGTTCGATCCATGAACTTTGTTGATTAATTATAGATTGTTCTCTAACTGATGGATGTGAAGTAATATGCCATCCTGTGTATAAGGAACTCAAAGGATATGGTTTATTCAAATTCTAGAAGCATCAATAACATTCTGAAAGATGAGCTATGACGTACATATGCTTCATGGCACTCGTAATTTAGTATAAGCCAAGTCCTTGCAGGACAACACGCAGCCATCAGTGCGATTCGTTTCCGTATGCTAACACAATTTGTGCACATATAATTATTCAACCGCTTGATGCAACGAATTAATATATGGTGCACTACGCAAACAACTGACGATCTGATGACACTGTTAATATCACTAAGGTGCTTATTTGGTACCGACATCTACCATGGATTTCAGACATTTGCATTGCCACTATATTATAAGTTAAGTCCTCTGCACTACATCAGTTTTCATAACAACGTCAGCAAGTTCAAAGTAATTTCATTAGCTTCAGCAAGTATAGCAATTGATAGCCCAACTTTATATTTATATTGTTTGTTCTTTACTTGCGATAGGGAAACTACTTAGGTTGTCTTTTTAAAAAAGCTGTTTGAGCCTTTGAGACACTCTTTCTTTCCAAGGTTTTTGTGTGGTATCCATTTGATCTAATAGCCACAGTTGTTCATTATGTGAGTTTAGATGGTCTTGCAACGATGTTTATAAATACTAATGTTCAAATGCCCAATCCAATATTCTCTGTCATTTTTGTACTTCGCACCACAACTCATAATTATCTCTCATTGTCAATATGTCTTCTTTCGTATGGATTTGCAAAGGATTTATAAAATCTCATGTGGGCTGACTTATGCAAAGATATTTGAGGGTTGTTTGAATTGGGCCTTCTATAAGGGGTATTCTAAATCTATTGTAGTCTCCGCTACGAACTGAGGTGTTGGTATTCAAATCTTCATTGATAATTATCCCTTCCATTTATTTTCATCAATATTTATATTGTCTTGATATTCCTTCGTCAAAATGGCGGGCGCGGCAACACGTGCCTTGATGTTCTAGTTCAACATACATAGGCCTAGGCAGTCGGCCTTCCCAGCTGGAAGCTTCAACTTGGCACACAGCGTGCTGGTTGACCCGCAAACACGCGTTCAAAAAATTAACGTAAAGATCAAGACGTTGGAGAAGGTAGCAGCATACAGCTGGAGTCTCATTCTCCAATGGCGCAGAAAGATCAAGACGTCATCATGTACTACCGCAATTGCCTCCTCCTGGGCGCCGCACTGCTAGTCCCTCTCCTCCTCCTCATGAAGCTCAGGCGGCCGCGCGGGGGAACCTTCCTCCGGGGCCATGGCGGCTGCCGGTCATCGGCAGCCTGCACCACCTGGTCGGCAGGCTGCCGCACCGCTTCATGCGTGACCTCGCCCGCCGGTACGACGCGCCGCTCATACTGCTCCGCCTGGGGGAGCTCGACGTCGTCGTGGCCTCATCCGCCGACGCGGCGAGGGAGATCCTCAAGACACAGGACGCGGTTGGAGCAGCTCGAGGAGGAAGAAGAAACAACACAGGCGAACTGAAGGTAGAAGAAGAAGATACACACTTTGGCACCACGCACGTACGTGCCTTTCACTTGTATTTCTTCTCTTACAAATGAACTTGGTTACACAGCCTATTAGTAGTGCACGCATACACACAGCCACACAACGGCTTGAGCCACGACTAGCTCCACTAGCCGGTAGAAACGGCAACAAACTAACCACCTCTCTGGCCACTCGGTTTCGGCCGATCTCCTCGCTGATGGAGACACAACGCTGGTGATTATCAGGTTCACAACTAAGCCGTCTAAGGGCATCTCCAATGGGAGGCGCTTATGCAGGTGCTTAGTGCAAAAAAATACGTTTAGCGCCCATGCTGGAGTCTCATTCTCCAGTGCTAGCAGCAGCATACAGCTGCTACTCGAACTAAAAAATTAACGTAAAGGTCCGCTAGCACCCGGTGCCTACCTTTGCTCCGACGCTAGCAAAAATCAAGGAATCGGGCAGGATTTTGTTATAATGGCCAGGAATCAGATCCTGGCGCCTGCGTTGGCGCCCGGCGTTGTAAATGCCCTAACAAACTTTATCCATGCATGCGTGTGAACCAATCCTCCCACTAACTAGGCATGCAACTAACTACTAATTAAAACAAATTAGCTTTGCAATTGTGTGCACACGTGAAACACAACTCTGACGTGCACACACCACCATAGTTTCAACTACATGCAAGAACGAAACTAATGCGATGAAATAAACATGATGAATACCTAGACAACAAGGTAAACTCTATCATTCGCCACGCGCATGCAGACCCCACCATCCGCGCGCTCACGGTGGACGGCACCGGCATCGCCCTGGCGCCGCACGGAGAGCACTGGCGGCAGGCCCGCAAGCTCGGCGAAACCGAGCTCCTCGGCGCACGGCCGGTCCAGTCCCTCCGCGGGTCCCGCGAGCCCGGCGTCGCCGCCCTCGTCGCCTCCATCGCCTCGGCGTCGGTGTCGGGGCCGGTGAACGTCAGCTCCCTGCTCTCCACCTACATCATCGACGTGGCGGTGCGCGCCGTGGTGGGCGACCGGATCGGGGATGACCTCCGCGGCGAATTCCTGGAGCGCCTCGGCGAGGGCGTCAGGCTGGCCACCGGATTCGGCCTCGCCGACCTGTTCCCGTCGTCGCGCCTCGTGCGTGCCTTCAGTGGCTCGCTAGGCCGGCTGGAGGCGCTAGGCCGCGAGACGAGCCGGGTCATGGACCGCATCATCAACAAGCACCAGCACGCCGGCGACGAGGAAAAAGACTTCGTCGACGTGATGCTCAGGATCCAGAAGACTGACGGCAGCCTTCATGCTGGAACCATGCGTGCCATGATTACCGTACGTGAACGTGAGACCTCCACCATGCATTGCATGTATCTCCATCGGAAAGAACGTATGTAGTACGTGTATGACGGACCAGCTGGTTGATAGTTGACTTGTTTGCATGTATGTAGGACCTGTTCGGGCCAGCGAGCGACACCTCGGCGCATAGTTTTAAATAGCCGGCTATAGCTCCGCTATAGCCCGCTATATAGCCTTTTCAGTAGGGTGCCGCTAAATGGTTCCATGTACAAATAGCCCGCTATAGCTCCGCTATAACTAATTTTGAGGTCCGACGCTATTTGGCAATAGCCCGCTATTTAAAACATTGAGTCGACGCCTGAGTGGGCGATGGCGGAGCTCATGGGGAGCCCGGCGGCGCTTCGGAGGGCGCAGTCAGAGGTGCGCGCCGCACTCGCGGGCGAGAGCCGCGTCCGAGAGGAGGCCCTGCCGGAGCTGCACTACCTGCGTCTTGTGCTCAAGGAGACGCTCCGGCTGCACCCGGCGGCACCGCTGCTGCTCCCGCGGGAGTGCCCGGAGTCCCGACATGTCCTCGGCTACACCGTGCCCAAGGTCGCCATGGTGCTCGTCAACGCGTGGGCCATCGGCCGGGACGCGGTGACCTGGGGCGCCGACGCCGAGGAGTTCAGGCCGGAGAGGTTCGAAGAGGAGGCGGCGTTGGATTTCAAGGGAACCATCTTCAAGTTCGTGCCGTTCGGCACCGGCCGGAATATGTGCCCCGGGATCACCTTTGGCCTTGCGGTCGTGGAGCTCGCACTGGCTAGCTTCCTCTTCCATTTCGACTGGGAGCTCCCCGCCGGTGGGCTGGACATGGAGGAGCAGCTCGGGGTCACGGCCAGGAGGAAGGGCGACCTCTGGCTGCATGCCACAGTTCGGGTGCATGTGCCTGCATTTGCTCCATAGACATCAGCAGGTTATTACTGAATTGAAGTGCTTCGGCCGTGGAAAATTAGTCACCAAGGAAATAAGTTGGTTATATTCCACAATTGTGTGCCTGCTCCTGGTCCATAGATATTCCATCGTGTAATTGTCTTGTACTTGTACTTGTCATTTTATTTTGACCATGTGCATTTACCACCGAGAAAATCAAGCAGACCAATTTGTCTAAACCTATCACTTGCTAGGCCAATGACTTCTCCTGAGCCAGCAACGTCTGCCCTGGGCAAGTGGCGAAGACAACATACGATGACTTCGGCTTGGTTGTGCTCGTTGAGCAACGGATGGATGAGAATCCTTGGTTCAACCTTCGATGGTTACACCTGACCATGACTGTATTTGTGCGTCATGTCCTTGTTCAAAACATTGCTTGCTCTTCAGAGCGAAAACCCAATAGCTGAGCATCAGCGGTTCGATAGGATGATGATGGCCCATGCATGTCGTTTTCTTCCGGGAGGCGCTGCTTAAGAAGGACCTTTTTCATAGCACTTTAGTTACATGTAAGTCGCATGAATTTAAAATTGGGTAAGTCAGTTTCTCACAGTTGATCCTATTGTCAAGATTTGTGCATTTTTTCCTTGTATTGCTTAGGTTGATTTTTTGACTTGTCCCTGTTCCAGGTAAATCGATTTCTTCCTTAGGCTGAATTCTTGACTTGCCCCTGGTTGGTGTAAGTCGGGTTTTTTCTTCGTTTGAATTTTTGACTTGCCCCTGGTTGCGGTAAGTCAATTTTTCTGTTCGGCATGAAGCCCGTTACAGATAGCTTTTTTGTTTGCATGCTTTTTTGCTTTTCGCATTTCTATTATTTTTTAGACCATTTATTTCTACATGGGTATATTTTTGCATTTGGATCAGTGGACACGCAATTACTGTACATTATGTGTGCTGATTACACTAGAGTGTGAAAATTGCCCTATGATATGTTTATTCTCTGCATATTTAAAAAGGTCAATTTCAGTGCAAAGTTGTATGTAAGTTTTTCTGTATCATTTTCTTTGTTCTTAAAGGGTAATACCAATGCCGCTGATTCATTATTCGTTAGAAAAGTTCTTTATGTTAATTTTGATTTTGTTTATTTATTTTTATTTTTCTTAAAGTGTAATGAAATTGCACTAATTCAACTCTTAGAAAATTTTATTATTTTTGTATTGTTTTAGTTTTTAACTCATTTTCTTTCTTCATTAAGAGTCATATGAATGCCAGTAATTCATTAATCCTTTCAAAACTTTATTATTTTTCTTCTTGTTTAATGGGCAATACCAATTCTACTAATTCATTAATCCTTACAAAAGTTTATTACTATGATTTGTTTTAGTTTTATATTTCATTTGTTAATATCAACACCATTAATTCATCCTTTCTCCCACTCATAACGCTTATTCTTCCATATTATGAGAGGGCGCAATATCTATGTAAATTATTATTTAAAAATTCTATCATTATGTGTTTTTTTATTTTCTTCCTTCTCCAAGGATAATACCAATGTAATTCCTTCTTCCTTAAAAAAATTCATTGTTTTCATTTCATTTCAGTTTTCATTTCGTTTTCTTTCTTCATTATGAGTGATACCAATGGCAATAATTCATTCTGTCTTAGGAATTTTCTTTCTAAGAAATTCCAGTACTATGCTCTTATTCTTGCATATTATGAAAAAAAATGCAATTTCTGTGTAAATTGTGTTATTATGTGTTTTCATGTTTTTTCAATTCTTTCTTCCGGAGGTTAATACCAACGCCACTAATTTATTCTTCCTTATAAACTTCATTATTTTGATTTTCTTTAGTTTCTAATTTCTTTTTCTTTGTTCTTTAAAGGCCATGCTATTAGTACTTGTACCTTGCATGAATGACTCGAGGTTTGAGCAGAGGGTATATATAAGACTAGACGAGTAAAGTCTCCACTGGCTCTCTCATAATGATGCCATAATGATGCCGATTCAGGAAGCTTGAGCTTGTACATGACCTCTCCAATGCGCAACAGCTATGACGATAGCTTTTTTTTTGCCTACTTTGTGTCAACGGAAGCTTTTAGACTATCCGCGACAACCTTTACCAAGTCTGAATGATTGTCAACTACTAGATTCGCTGGTTCGCTATATTCACCCTATCCCACGGGCACAATTAAACCTCCGGCACGGAATATAATCAAATGCCCAAAAAAAATTGTGTGTGAAAATTCCACTATTCCATGCTTATTTTTTTTACATATTATGCATGCATCGCGAGATATATAGCTGGATCATGGGGAGGAGTACCTACGAGTTTATTCAAAAATCTGGGCGTGTAGCCTGACAAGGGAGACCATGGAAAATTGATGGCGATCGAGCTCGAGAAGGGGACGCCATGGCGGATGAGCGCTCGCTAGGATCTTAGGATGAGGTGCATGGCAATGGCATCAGTGCAGGAAACGAGGCACGGGTGTAGGAGTGGGCTCGGGAGCGAAGAAAGAAGGACGTCGTTAGCCGGTTGATAATACTACTCTTGGAAGAGGAAAAAACTCCCCCGACCCCTCCCTCCCCTCCCCCGTCCCCGCGCTCGCGCCGCCTCCCCGGGGGGCGGCCGGGGC
>NC_041393.1:722899758-722901757 GCF_002162155.2 Triticum dicoccoides | reverse complement strand
CCCCCGCGCGCGCTCCCCTGCCCGGGGGCAGGGCTGGCGGCGGGTGCCCTTCGGCCGGCGGCGGCCCGGCGCGATGGTGGTGCCGCCCTTTGGCGGCGAGGCGGCTTGGTGGCGCTGGTTGGCCGGCGGCGCGCCCGGCCCAGATCTGGGCCCTCGGGGCTCCATCTGGGTCATTGCGGGCCGGCCCCCGGGCGTGTCCTCGTTGTCTGCGGCGTGGTGAGGAGGAGCAGCTCGGTCTTGGGGCGGCGGCTCCGACGGCGTGCCGGCAGCAGCGCGAAGGCGGGAGCTTTACGAGCCCACGAGGGCTCGGCCGGGCCTGGTGTGCTCCTGCTATTGCGTCCGGACGGCTACCGTCGCTGACGGTGGAGGTGGGGCCCTCCCGCATGCCGACGGGTTGTTGCCCTAGTCCCGGCTCTGATTGCTTGCCGTGTTGTCCTCACTTCGCGGTGCCGTGGTGAGACGGCATGGGGTCTCGTGACCGCGTTGGCGCACGGTGGTGGTTGGTTTGGTGGCAGGCTCCGGGGCGCCCAAGGTGCGGGGTGGGATCGGGGGAAACCCTTGTCGGCATGGCCGACACCGGCGCGGTGGCGCCTGTGGGTGCCTCCTGACCTTCCGGGAGGGCGTCGGGGCTACCCTTCCTCTCGCCTCGTCGTGTACCGGGGGAAACCCTTGGCAGCAGCGTCGTCATCGTCGCGATCCTTCTTGGAGGTGTTGATAGGTGCCGGCGCTTCGGAGTCTTGGAGTCTAGTGGAAGAGCCTGGTGGGCGCTGCGATCGCGAGGCTTCTTCGCTTTTGTTGATCCGCCGTTGTCGGCATTTGTTTCTTTTGCTTTTCTCTGTCGTTTCTTTTTGGGCGTGTCTGTGCTGCTTCCGCCCCAGCACCTTTCCTGTCTGGTTCGGTTGGTTACTTTGTATACAAAGCGGGGGAAACCCTTTTTCGGTAATTTGATCCAACAGTCCGGGCAAATTTAACTGAAGGTCAAAAGAAAATTCAGGCTGGATCCCGCATGCATCCAATTGATGCCAAGCAAATTATTACATGCATGCACACTGCCCCTGCGGCTGGATGATCTCGATCGATCACGAAAAGATGAGCACGAGGATGATCACCACCACCACCACGACGCAGCACACGGCACCTTCCGTATTGCTCTGCACCCCAAGAAAAAGCAAAATAAGCTACAATTCTTCATAAATAGCTCCTTCAGTCAGTTCACCATGAAATTGGTGCGTGCGTACGACGTGAGCACGATCATAATTTTGCACTAGTAACTAGCCTGGCCTAGAACATAGGAGCATATCACGTGGGTGAGTGTGTGCGTACCTTGCAACTCTGGTCGTCGGTTTCAGCCTCGGGCTTGATGAGCGGCGCCGCTGCCGACGCCGGTGGCCGCCTCTTGCTCTCCCTTGCCGAAGATTTGGACGGCCAGATCGGCTGGCTCCCCGACTCCATATCGTTATACTGCGGGTCCGGCCACCATCTGCCGCCTGCGTCGTCGCCGCTCTCCGCCGGGTCCGGGCAGTGGTGGTGGTGGCAATGGTCGTGCCGGTCGCAGTGGTCGTCGACATGATCGTACGAATCGCAGCAGTCGTCGACATGATCGTACGAATCGCAGCAGTCGTCGTCCATCTTCTTGTTGATGTTACCGTCGCCGCCGCCGCCAGAATAAACAGATGGAAGATGCGTGCGTGTCAAGCACGTTTTTTTTTTTTTGAGACACGTCGTTTGACTTGTAGAACCACGGCTTGGGCCTATTTCCCGGCTGCACTAGGCCCGAGAACTTTGGACGTGTCAGGAAGAAATAGCGTCATGGCTATATTTATCTGGACCGGCCCATCTTCCATTTTTCTTTTCGGTTTTTTAGACCCTCCATCCGCTAGAAAGTGTGCATCTGGCTGAAAATAAGCGGTAATGCTAGACGTACAGGTTTCTTACGGGGGATTTACAGGCTGCTTAGTGATGATTGGCCGGGGATTGATTAAAGGGCGCGGCCCCACTG
>NC_041393.1:722886493-722899411 GCF_002162155.2 Triticum dicoccoides | reverse complement strand
AATCCCCAGCCCGTAAAACCCTGTACAAAAAGTCCGTACGTTTAACATTATCGGAAAATAAGTATACGTCTGGCTCCAAAATGGTAATTTTACATTCGCCCCCTCGGTCTACGCCTCGAGGTAACCGCAGACATCCACGACCCAACCCGCTCGCTCTCTCCCCCAACGACCGAATGCAGTTGTTCTCTCCTCCAAATTTCATCATACAAGGTAGCTTCGTCTTCTTCCTGTACAGGGTGCTCAAGCAAGGCAGCTTCATGTTCTTCCTCAGCTGGTGGTGCTATGTTCAGGTCCAGGGCCATGGATAGTGTGTGTGTGTGTGTGTGTGTGTGTGTGTGTGGTGTACTATTTGCTTCATGTGAGCTGCCTTTTGTAGCTGGGTTAGACGCTTGGGTTCCAATTCTTAACCATGACGCCTCTTCGAATTTCTCTAGCGTCAAGTACTAGTATTACTAGTTTAACTGGCGGGAGCAGTGAAAGTGGAGCTAAACTCTCTGGCGCCAAGTACTTTCTGGTGTTTAGATTGTTTTTTTTTTGTTTTGGTTTCCATTAACTGTACACTTGAATCGAAGGAACACCACAGAAGCAAGTAGTTTAAATGAGGGGTGGAAGGGGTTACTGCAAAATTCTTTAATTTGTCTTGAAATACCTAGATGCACACTTTCTAGCACACCTCCACACACCCACCGACAATGCTAAATGCACCACCGGGATGGGGGCTAGGCGGGAGGATCCTTATTCCATCTCTAGAGAGCTGCCTCTGTCTCGCCTTCCTAAGAAGACACAAACCCTAAAAAAAACTCAAAAAAACGTCTAAAACGGAGCACTCCACCAGCATGGGCCAGGATCTGCCGCGCCCCATGGCCCTAAGGGCACCGAAGACGAGGCGGACTGACGGTGGCGCATACTTTGATGTTTCTTCAAATTTGATTTATCTATTATTTTTGCTGCATGATTGCACAATTACTGCTCGGTAAAATACTTTGCTGATGCAAGAAGATCCTACTCCTACTTGTTTCATCAGTAGCAACCATCATAATCGGGTTAAAGAAGACATACAACAAGGGACGAGGAACCGGGCTAAATCAATTTCCTAATGTGGGATACCCCTTCATGAGAGAAGTGACAAAGCAGACGACTAGGAAACCCTAACCAATACCCATATTCTCTTCCTCGCTCCCTGTTGCCACCTGGGCACATTACCAGGGAAAGTCCGCCATGACGGCAACGACAGCGAGAGATGCTAGGGGGTGAACTGTTGTGGAAGTTGGGAGGTCTGCTGTGCTCCCCCAATATGCAGAAATTTTGAAGGCCTCTGATTATTTACGTAAAGAGGTGTGTGGTTTCTCCTATCTCTCTCTGGTGAACAACATTTTTGTGATTCCTGGAGTACATGCATTGCCCGCAGAAGATTATCTTTTACTTTGCTCCAGTTGCTTGAGGCACACACACGCTGACGAGTGGCCAGTTATTTTTAGCAACAACACGGGCCAACAGGTATATCCCTTTTTTGTGAGCAGGCTGACATGTCAAGCCCGATGTAGACTGGCCGGTTAAAGGTGAGATGGATTCTCTCTTGCCATGAACAGTTCGAGACTAGGCCCAGATTTGTTTCATATCTATGCATGCTACCGCGCTTACTGAACTCCTACACCTGCTAAACAAGTTAGTGGTACAGGAACTGGCCCAGATCTCTGTGCTCTGTTGTCTGGACGGGTGGTTGTGATAACAGGGTGCGATGGCACCCGGGGGTCCCGACACCCCTTATCCGGTCCATGAGTTGAGATCTTCTGCAGTACTGCACCGTGCTGTAGTGCAAATGACAAATGGTGTCGGGTCCACATGGCAGCGACCGTACTGCACCGTGTGCTACTGCAGAGGATCCTAATCCCTGGTCCATTCAGCCATGTTGAGATTTATTCTACAGTATAGACAGGCGAAAAAAAAATAGAAGCCAGAGGTAGTTTTCTCCGGCGGCGATTCCCGTGCTCAGCTCCTCTTCCGGTGGCTGTTCCGGCGCCGCGAGGCTGGGGAGGGGAGCGCGGATCTCTAAGCGGAGGGTAGGACTTGGTTTCTATGATATTGGCTTAGGTCCCTACTGGTGGTGACCAAGCGAGGATGGCTCCGCCATGCGATGGAATAAGAGGATCCTTCGGACCTCTTCTCGTGCTGCCGGCGTGTGCTCCGTTGACGGTGGAGAGCCAGCGAGGGTGGAATGCTTGGCTATGGTTTGTTTGTTTGCGCTTCTGTACATGAGTTTTCGTAGGCTGTCCCAGATCGGAGCGGTGGCGTCTTCTTGCACGACCTCCGGTTCGTCCGTGCCCTCTCTCCTACCTTTCTCCCTGTGGTGGTGATAGATTGGGCCGGTGTGCATGGCACAGAGTCCCAGGTTAATGTTCCGTACGTAAGTTACAAATGGCTCGCCAAAGTTTTGGTTACCGAATGGTGCGTTTTTACCCAGGGGGACCGGTAAACATGGTTACCATGGTTACCACGAAATTTCGAGCAAATTTTGAACGAAATTTATAATTGAATTTTGAATTCAAATTCTTTCAAAATAGATATGTATAGCACTTGATTTTTTTGCATGGTGCACTTGAACTTATATATATCATGAAAGAGCTACTAGCTAGTGGAATGTTGTCTACACGCGTGCTGTCAAGTGCTGTCGTACTTTACTATACATTGAGCGTTTGAATTCAAAAATTTCGGAACATTCGTTTTTTTTTCTCGAAATGCCCATTTACCGAGGGGGATCGAAACATGCGGTAACCATGATAATCTTGAAATTTCGATCGGTAACCATAGTCCAAAACCCTGCGGCTCGCACAATCCATCACCACTGCCATATTGCTTGGATTGAACCAAAAGTAGCAGGTCGATATACAGAGCTATATATCATACTGAATATATGGTAAGTTACGTGAGTTTATTTTCAGAGTTACTCACATTGATTGGCTTGATCATGCTGAAATCATCTCTATGCTCATCGATTCCCTACCTTGAGCATCAAACGGGGAACAAGAACCTTAGCAGGTCTTAGAAGAAACTTCCCCGGATGTACTAGAGAACATGTTGATAAGAGATTTATATTTCGATTGGCTACGAGTTGTTGCTTTTACTCATGGTTATTGGCCGGATTCTTGCAGGTATTTTGACCCATTCGTCCATCGCATTTTGGCGTTTCTGGATTCTTCTCTTTTTCTTATGGCTATCGGTGTGATTTTTTTTTGCTGGTTGGCTACGATCTGGTGCGCAGCTTAGGTGCATTTGGTACACGTCATGTTTTGGGGTAGCCGATTGTCAGTTTCTTGCGTGTTTTTTTTTTCATATGTGGTCTACTAAGATGAACATCATTTCCTTTTGGTACAAATGTCTCGGGTGGCATATTCATTGGCACTTGAACTGAATGCTATTGACCGGAGGTGGCATCTTCGTGTGAGGATTCCATGATCGAGGGAGCATCATGATGTTAAAAAATATCATCATTGGAAATCTTAGAGGTATATGCATAAAATTGTTCTTGCAATCATAGGCTAGCCTACATGTACCTTAAATCAGTGTTACAGTAAAGAGACACATATATTGATTCAGATAACAACAGTAGAACCATACGTGAATTGATCATTTCCTTTAGTTTTTCAAATATGCTAGGTGGTGTTGCTCATAGATTGGTTCTTGAGCAGATTTGGCTTTTCACCCTCGCTGGCTCTCATCAATGATATAAGTCAGCTGCTGATCTATTTTTATATTATGTTAGGTCCAAGAATTACAGATATATATTGTATTTTAGCATCATGGAAATTTATCCTCTTGTAGTATATTATGCTATGTTGATGTGTTCTTTTTGGTAAAAATTTCAAAAGAAAGCTTATCAACTGTCACCACGAGTAAATCCTCACCATCTTGATGTTTCAGTTCCGTAAACTTCTGTTTTTGTTCTTTCAAGTTGCGAAGGCTGATGGGTTGTGGAATTTCATGTGCCACACTAATCCTATATTTTTTTTTCAAAAAGGGGGACTCCCCGGCCTCTGCATCAGTTGATGCATATGGCACATTAAATTAATAAAAGAGGTTCAACAAGGTCTTAATGTGTTGAATCAAATAAAAAAACGGCAAGCTCATACATAGCCACAACGCAAGAACAAATAGGCCCAAAAGCCACAACCGGCTGGCATAATAAAAGATAGGTAAACTAATCGCCTATCCTATTACATGACCGCCATTACCGGTTGAAGATATCCCACGCTACCATCTCCCACCGGACAGATCCAGTAACCAAACGCTCCCTGGCCTCCATCTGAGTGAGTAAGGACCACATACGGATCAACGCAGTAGCCCGGAATAAAACCTGCAAAAAATGAATAATTGTTGTTCTGTTAAAAGCCAAATCATTTCTGCAGTTCCAAATTGCCCATAACAACGCGCATACTCCTACACAATTGTGTCTGGCTGTTTCGGACTCTATCCCAACAAGCCACGTTCCAAATAACGTACTGACCGAATTAGGAGGAGTAATGTTAAAGGCAATCTGCCCGGTGCGCCACAAAACTCTCGCCGACGGGCAATCAAAAAAGGGGTGCTTGATAGTCTCATCCCGATCACAAAAACTACACCTAGTAGATCCTGTCCAGTTGCGCTTAACCAGATTATCCTTTGTTAAAATTACTTATTTATGCATAAACCACATAAACACTTTAATCTTCAAAGGAACTTTGATTTTCCAAACATGTTTGGAACTAAGAATAGTAGTAGAGTTAATGACATCGATATACATCGACTTAACTGTGAACTCTCTAGACCTAGTAAGCTTCCAACACAACTGATCGGGCTAATGAGCTAGCTGAACCTCCATCAATCTACCCACCAAATGAAGCCATGCTTCCCACCGGTCACCAACAAGCACCCTCCGAAACTGAATATTCAGGGGAATGGACTGCATAATCGTTGCGACAAGAGAATCATGACGCTGCACAATACGATACAGGACGGATACTGGAGCGCCAACGGCGTTTCACCAAGCCACGTATCCTCCCAGAAGCGAGTAGTGTTGCCATTACCGACAATAAACTTTGTTCTATTAGAGAAGGCAGCTTTGACTCTCACGAGCCCCTTCCAAAACGGCGAGTCAGCTCCGTAAACAAATGTTCAGCTCCGTAAGAAAACATGCCTTGTTGATAAAGTGTATCATGTAGTATGTTGGAGATTCTTCCTGGATCATAGGTATTTTAAATCAATCAGAGAGTTCTAAGACCTCAACGCAAGTTGGCAGTTGGCACACTACAGCGGTAGGTTGAGTTGCAGCGCAAGTTGGTAGTTGGCACACTACAGCAGTAGGCTCAGTCAAAATGGTATGCTAGACATGCAACTACTGAGATAAATCGCTTGATGCTAGAGTAAATATGGTGAATGTAAAAACCTCTCTTCACGCCAAGTCCATCTCTGTGTTTGATTCGCACATTTATCTAATCACCCTCTCCTCACTGACGATAAGCATATGCACAAAATCGAACCATTTACCTCTTCGTCCACCCAGGCAAATGTGGGTCCATCTTCCATGTCGACATCACTGAACCTGTATCTGCATGGTCATCATGTTCTTTAACCTCGACAAGCTACCTATCCCCCTTCCCGCTCGGCCGACGCGAGCACTCCATTCTCTGCCTAGCTTTCCCTGTTCACATACCCGTTGTGTGCTATCACAGAGGGATGTACTTACACCCACCCACTATACTCAGCGTCATCCAGCAACGCCGTCTCCGCCACCACAAACCCATCCTCGTCGATGAAGATTGGTAACCTGCCCGAAAACAGAAGAATTATTCAGAACCTGGACGAACTCGAAATTGATCCCAGTGAAGCATCAAGTAAGAATGGTTACATGCTTAACACCTTTTCCAACCCAATGAAACTGATGTTGCAACGCATTATGTATGGTATGAAAGAAATTGATGGGAACAATACTACGTTTCCTCTTACTGCAAATCAACACCAACATATCTACAGCAGCACAGGCACCATATAAGATATCAAAGTCTTGATGACAGGTTCATGTATAAAGCAAGAAAATTCGAAAAAGATGTCAGAGTCTTATTAGGTGATCCTAATTTCATGCAAAGTTGCCTAGGTAAAATATCAGCGAAGGATCAAGGTGGACAACAAACAACAGTAATAAATGCTGCTTGATGGTAAATAAAAATAATGAAATCTTAGTGGTTACAAGTCTTTTGAATAATGAAAAAAAAATTAAAAACTAACCATATAAAAAATATACAGCAACAACAATATTCGTAACACATGAAAGAACTACCCTCCTAAAAAACATGAAAGTACTATATATGGTGTATCATATGACGCAAGCCATTCAGGTTTAACTCACAGGAAGGAAACTAATCACATCACATCCTAATAAAGTCAACGAAGAAATCAGCACGCCATATCCCATGGCCACGCAGGACTTGCTGAAACTGCATTACGGTGAATTAGATCCATCTTAGCTGTAGAATTTCGCGTGGTGCTGATTTGTCTATGTTCGTTTGAGGGGTTGTACATAGAAAACAAAATGTTCGCTTGTTTAATACAACAGTAAATAAATAAATATAGATATGGATATAGATATAGATACTCACAGCACATGTCTAGTCAAGATCCATGATTTTACTGACATCTTGCTCACTAGGCGGAGCTATGGCAAGGCTAAATGGGCCCGTGGCCAGTCCAACATTTTAGACTTTATACGCTCATTTTTTTCACTCGTGGACCTTAGAACATCCGTCCACAGGTTATTATTATTTTTGGGCCTGCCCAACAATTGACTTCAAGCTCTGCCAATGATCTTGCTGTGAAAACCGAGGTGCCAAATCTGATAGGACAAAGCAGCAAGGCTTGCATTGTCTGATGATTACGTGCCATCGCACCACCGACATGACCCTGTCATCACTATCGTTGCAGGGCATGGTTTTCACTTTCAGTGAGATTCCGGTGAAATTAACTGAATTTCAGTAATTCCAGCAGACATTGAAATATTATGTTTCAGCCAAAATATTTCAGAAATTTCAGTATAACACATGGATTCAAATATTTTTTCAAATTTTCAATTGAATTCAAATGAATATTTCGGTCATTTGGCTGAATGGAAACTGAAATCACTGATTTCGTTTGGTGCTGAAATTTTTTCAAACTGAAATTGAAAACCATGTGCAGGGGCCAGTAAATACTGGTATTGGATCATCATTCGTACTTGGTTGAATTGATGCCAAAATCACTGTTTTAACCTTTTGGGTAAGTTTGGCACAAAATAAACTTTTCTAAAATCTCACGATCTGGCCCTTTTTAGAAGAGTTTTTTCTAAGACGTCCATTTCCAGCCATCGAATGGACTAGATTAGCTTGTCTACATTCGTGTGACTTTAGGTTGGAACCTTTCAATCTACACTACTCTTCATAGACGGCGGTTGATGTTCTTCTACACTGGTTCTATGAGGCCTTAGCACGACGACTTCTCGACTGTGTACTATAGCATGTTTTGCCCGGCTCCGACGAGGAAGGCGTGATGACAACGGGCGTTCGACTCACTTCAGTGCTTGTAGTTGTCGTTAGATGGTCTACGTGTCCGGATGTAATTTTTATTATCTTTGACTTTCATTGTACAGTCATGATTGAAAATGGATAGATAAAAAATATTTGTTAAAAAATGGACTAGATTCATCAATACTACTAGTAAAAATCAGTACTATCTTTTGTTGACGCGTAAAACTGGAAGATATAGAAAATAAGAGCTTCTACAACATAAAGTACAAAATTCCGGTCCATGGACAGTGACCGTTCAACACACAAAGAAATTTCTCCACAACCGGATATATCAAACAGAATCCTCTAATCTCCACAACCGGATAAATACATGTCATCGAACTACCAAATTCACATCACTGGTGGAAAAAAGGCCTTTGGTCGCGGTTCGCAACTGCCATTAGTCGCGGTTGCGCAATCGCGACCGAACGGGCGCGACTAAAGGCCCTACCCTGTAGTCGCGGTTGCTTAAGAACCGCGACTAAAGGCCCGTCCACGTGGGCGCCAGGTGGCCGTCGGGGCGGAGGACCTTTAGTCGCGGTTCTTCTGGCCAACCGCGACTAAAGGCCGCCGCAGGTTTAGGGTTTTAGCGCCCCCCCTTAAACCTGTTTTCTGTTTAATTTGTATTGTTTTATTTCTTTTGTGCTTTATTTTAATTTTGAAGGAGTTTCACATATTCTACGGTACTACATACATGCATATGAATGTACAATTTCAAACAAATTTGAAATTAGAACCAAAAAGAATTCAAGAGGAATATACAATATATATTCAATATCATCGGATGACCATATACAATTTTGAACAAGTTTCCATACATAATTTAATGCATATAAAGTTCTACGTCCTCGTAATGGTGTTCTCCTTTAGGATGGAGGACTTCCCTCCTGAACCATCCAGCTAGTTCCTCTTGAAGTGGTCGGAAGCGAGCTTCTGGACTAAGCATCATCCGGAGGTTATTCCTCTGAGCATTGGTATCACTCGGAACCCGCTCAGAGGTGTATCTCCGGATCATCTCACAGACATAGTATGCACATAGATTGGTCCCCGCTGGCTGAATATCCTCACCATTCTTAGTCTTTGCCCTTTTGAATTCTAGCTCTTTTTTGAATTCACCGACCTTTGTATCTACGAACCGTCTCCAAACCCTACGAGGCAAAGAAAATTAAATGAACAAGAGAGTTATTAGTTACTTGATATTAGGAAATGAACGAAATAGGCCGATCGATATAGAGCGCAAATGAATGAAAATAATTACTTCTGCAGCATTCTTCTCATGTCGACCCAAAGCTTTGGATCCTTATTCAGAGAGTCGTGGACGAGACATTCTGAGGTGTCAACTTTAATTACTAGCAGAATCCAGTGGAACCTGCGGACACGATACATGCACAGTACGTCATGCATAACTCATCGATTAGCCGGCCACATACCATGCATGGAGTAAACAAAAGAGAATGTGCTCAAGACAGAAACACTCACCCAAAATGGTAAGGAAATAGAATATCACTTTTGAGTTCCTGCTTTGTAAGAAACTGCCACAGGTCTGCCTCCATGTCGGCGGGGTGATGCTCCAACACATATCCATTAACGATGTGTGGGTCAATGAACCCAACATCATGGATGTTCCTTACTCTGCATTCCTTAATCTTTATTCTGCATGTATAATAGCGGACACAACAATATAGTTAGGACATATATATAGTGCAGGCAATATGAACGAGATGGGGTAGAAATAAATCACTTACAGAACGTAGCAACTGATGATAGATTTGTCGAGCTAGCGCAGATTGAAAAGCTGGAACAATTCACTCAGATGAATTTGTACATAGTAATGTTTGAAGTGATGCTCATACCTAACTTCCGCATAAATATATTCTTTGGCGTTTTTATTTTTTATGTAACCCTTGTACCATTTCAGCAGACCTTTCATTTGTGGAGGTAGATCCTGTTCCTGCGCAGGCTCAACGAGAGGCCCATTATTCACATATGTAATTACTACCTCCTTCACTGGCGCCTCATCAAGGCCTAACAGTTCACGAAGAGTAATACCTAAGTTGGCCGCTTGTTCTCTGGCACTCGTTACAGTCAATCCATGTGCTGCCGCAGCTGCTATGATATCGGGGTCATCCGGACCGGCGACTTTCACTATAAGCGGGGCAATCGATTGTTTACTTTGTTCCCCGAGCTGGGCAACTCGTTTCCCGCTTTTTTTACTTTCTAATTCCGTTTTCTCGGCGTCCTCCAAGGCTTTGTTCTCCTGGTTCTCCGCCCGCTCTTTCTTCTCCTTCAACATGAGTGCCTGCCTACGAAGTTCACGTGCATAGTCGTCAGGCAGATTCTTCGCGGCTTGGGACGGTGTGCTCAAAAATGACTTAGCCCACTTCTTTTGCTCATCAGAAAATACTGGCTTGGGCTCGGGCTCTCTTTTCTTCTTGCAGTCCGCCTTCCATTTCTCATGATCAGCAGCCGCGGCCGCGGCAGTTTTCTCGGCACTACGTTCCCAAGGCCTTGTGGGGAGAGGCTTCAATGATGGCTCCGGTACCTTTGTGGTCTTAGGTACATAAGGGTCCGGGTTAATAATCCAGGACTGCTTCTGCTTCTTTGCCGGAGGTGGATTGGGGGGCGGCGTCTGATCACCCGCCGGACGAGGACTGGGGGGCGGCGTCTGATCACCCGCCGGACGTTGTGGACTGGGGGGCGTCGGCTGACGTGACGGAGGTGTAGGTGAACCGCCACCACCGTAGGGGGGTGGACTTGTTGTCCTCGCCTCGCCTGGAAACTTGATAAACTTCTTTTGCCATAGAATGAAATGGCGCTTGACATCTCCAAGTCTTTTCTCCCCTTCAGGTGTAGCAATGTCAATCTCCAGGTCCTCAAACCCTTGGACTATGTCCTCCACCGTGACACGAGCATAGCCATCTTGAATGGGGGTGTTGTGGTGGAGTGCTCCAGGTAAACATGGTAAAGCACTGCCGATGGCTACCTTCATGGACATGTTCCCGATAGGATAATACAGATGACATTCTTTCATCTCCTTTATATCGTCCACGGGGTAGCGAGGAGGCTCCGGTGCAGTAATTTCGACCACCAGAGGCTCCGGTGCAGTAATTTCGATCGTCGGTGCATCTGCACCAGCCGGTGGGGCCTCCGTGGAAGCCACACTACTTCTCCGCTGCTGGCTTCTGAGATCCGCTGGATGATCTTCATGCTGCGCCCGAGCTGCATCTCGTTCGGCTACTAGTACACTCACGGTTTTCTTCATCACATCCATATCCGATGCCAACCGCGCCACAACATCTGCTTCCCGATCCATCTTTGTCTTCCGGCTTCTGTAACCGTACGGGTCATCGTTCTGGGGGAACCCTATTTTCCACGGAATGTGCCCCATGCCTCGTACACGTCCTCCGTGTTCAGGATTCCCGAGGGCTTTTGTCAGCGCGTCGTTCTCTCTGTTGAACTTGATCTTCCCCTCTTGAGCATCCCTCATTGCGTCAATAAGGGCTTGGGTGGGTTTAATTATTTTGCCCCGGTAAACACAGTCCCCTGTCTCCGGGTTCAGCATTCCCCCATGCCCGTACCACCAGCTTTTGGCCCTTGGGTCCCATCCCTCCGTACCTGGACGGATTCCTCGCGCCCTCAGCTCGTTCTCCATCTTCTCCCACCTAGGCTCCCAAAGGCGATACCCTCCTGGCCCCATAATATGATTGTACTCCTTCTTAGCCGCATTTTCCTTATTTTTTTCGATATTTGAATGAACTGCTCCGATTTCTTTTGCTTCACAAATTCTGGCCAATCATGTTTCAGTTTCTCATATTGTCCTTTGAAATCCGGAGTCTTGTTCTGCTTGACAAAGTCATGGGCTAGATTTTGCTTGAATTTCCGGAATGCGTCGGCCATCTTATGAAGAGCGAACTGTTTGACTAGCCTCCTCCTCTCCTTGTTTTCCTTAATCTTGTTACCCTCCTCATCGAATTTGTTGTATTCCGGAGGTAGAACGAAATGTTCCATAAGCTTTTTGAAGCAATCTTTTTTTGTTCTCTTATCGACAAAAGTGAAACCAGCAATTCGTGCCTTCTTTGGCTTATTCCACTCCTGGACGGTGATCGAGACGTTGTCTCTAACAATGGCTCCGCATTGGTTGACAAACTTGGTGGCGTTCTTGCGGGGCTCCAGCGGCCTGCCGGTTGCACTGTCGACAACCTCGATGGTGCATGTTTCTCCTTGTTTCATCGTCTTGGTTGCGCCACGCTTTGACGACGTACTCGATTGTTTCGACGATCCGGCCGAGGGCTAAAATAAGAAAGAGAGTCGCGCGCGTTAGTCCACACATATTTATTCAAATCAGTTAGTTTGTATCACCAGAGGCTCAATGTATATATATATATACCTCGGCGCCGGAGGTGGTTGCTACTTCCATTTGAAGATCGTCGTTTATCGACGTTTGTTCGGCATCATCTTGCTGACGGCGCCCTTCATCTTCACCGTCAAGGTTCAGATAAGAAGAGATATCATCTTCTTCTTGTCCGGTCGGCACATATAGAATATCGCCGTTTATGATGCCGAACATATGTGCTTCACCGTCCGGATCATAGTTGTCCATAATCGGTCAGCTCTATCGTCCGCCATTATGTCAGTCCTGAAAACATGTAGTAAAAACAAATTAATTAAGTGAAGAAGGGGGGCGGTGGCGGTGGCGGTGGCGAAAGGGCGGTGGCAAAAGGAGGGGGCGAGGAAGGGGTGGGAGAGGGTGTCGCGGTAGAGCGTGAGACGGGGCGGCAGACGACGGCGTCACGGAGAGGGAGGCGAGGAAGGGGTGGGAGAGGGTGTCGCGGTAGAGCGCGAGACGGGGAGGCAGACGACGGCGTCACGGAGAGGGAGGCGAGGACAACACACATTTATAACCCTCGCCGTCCCCTCTCGATCCCTAAAAAAAACACCGCACGCATCGCCGCCCCCCTCGCCGCCCCCTCTCCGTATATACGTTTTTTTTGTTAATTATCAAATTTTATGGTTTTTTCTGTTAATTATCAAGTTTTAAGTTATTTTACCGTTTTTGTTAAACTAATTAACTAGTTAAAATTAAAAAGAACAAAAAAAATTCTCTCTCTCTCTCCACGATCTCGATCGCTCTCTGTAGAGCAGCGTTGAGGGCGGCGAGGCCGGCCCGAGGTGGATTGGGGGGCGGCGTTGAGGGCGGCGAGGCCGGCCGGCGGCGTTGAGGGCAGCGAGGCCGGCCGGCGGCGTTGAGGGCGGGCGAGAGGCGGCGCGGTGGGCGAGGGAGGCCGGCGGGCGGCGTACGAGGGCGAGAGGGGGCGGCGGGCGCCGTACGTGGGCGAGAGGGGGCGGCGGG